>NC_135233.1:191130109-191452887 GCF_051348905.1 Ranitomeya variabilis
ACATCCTGGTAGTCCGACAAAAACTCAGGGACCTCAGAAGGAGTGGAAGAAGCAATTGACACCAAAGGAGCATCGCCATGAATCCCCTGGCAACCCCAACTTGACACAGACATAGCTTTCCAATCCAGGACTGGATTATGGGCCTGCAGCCATGGCAGACCCAACACGACAACATCATGCAAATTATGCAGCACAAGAAAGCGAATCACCTCCTGATGTACAGGAGTCATGCACATGGTCACTTGAGTCCAATACTGAGGCTTATTCTCAGCCAATGGTGTAGCATCAATTCCCCTCAGTGGAATAGGGAATTTTAAAGGCTCCAGGACCAAACCACAGCACCTGGCAAACGACAAATCCATCAGATTCAGGGCAGCACCCGAATCCACAAAAGCCATAACCGAGTAGGATGACAGAGAACAAACTAAAGTAACAGACAAAATGAATTTAGGCTGTATAGTACCAACGGTGACAGATTTAGCGATTTTTTTTAAAGGGCCACTGTCACCCCCCCCAGCCGTTATAAACTAAAAGAGCCACCTTGTGCAGCAGTAATGCTGCAGTCTAACAAGGTGGCTCTTTTAGTTTTTGATTCATTTATTACCTCAAAAAAGCGTTTTAAAAATTGGCCACACATACCAGATATTATACCTGGAGGCGGTCCGAAGCGTCCTGTATGAATCCCCCAACTGCCGTCACTCATCTCTTCAGGGCCGATGGTCCCCGCCCCCTGAGCGCTGTTATCGTCTGAAATCCGGCGCCTGCGCTGTGCGTGCCTGCCTGGGGCCTGCGCAGTGTTCATTGTCAGTGCGGCCACACTGTTGCTGAATCCCCCGCCCCGCACTGTTATTCATTATGCACAGTGCGGGGCTGGGGTTCCTGGGAAGGCGGGGGAGCTGGGGAGCGTCGGAGCTGGGGAGCGTCTAAACAGCGCAGTGCGCATGCCCAGGAACCCCAGCCCCGCACTGTGCTGATGAGCAAAAAATGAACAAACAGACACTTAGCTTCTCTTGGAGAGACTGATAATGAAGGTAGTCAGGAGAGATCAAAATAGCACTGAATACATCGACAGCAGGCAACAACTGAAAGTCCAGGTGAGCTAAATAGGAAACCAACTAGCAGATAACGAGACAGCTGATCCCAGCCACAGACCCGCAGAATGACAAAAAGAGCCACCAGAGGGAGCCCAAAGATAGCACTCACACAGTACCACTTGTGACCACAAGAGGGAGCCCAAAAACAGAGTTCACAACAAAACCCGAGCCCAGAATGAGGCAGAGCAAAGTTAACCCGTGACATGATCCATCCAGAGAAAGAGCAGACAGGACTAAACTCCGGAACGGATCATGACAGTGGGGTCCTGACTCCTGCCGTGATTAACTGCTGTTGAAATAACTGCGGCGTCTTTATGCTTAGCTGCGTAATGCTTTGCTGCAGGAATGCGCGTGCCTGACCCCACACCTGTGCACCCCTTAAGATGCTACTAAATTTATAGGACTGAGTAAAGGATCAGGTGAAAGGAATTGTCGGTCCTTATTTGGGATAAATTAGCAATTGGTCAACACCCCAGGGGAGGTTACATGATCAAAGGCACTGAGCCTGGCTGCAACCATATGCTCTAACACCTTGAACATGATAATATCTCCTGTGACCCCAGCATGGATATACAGCAGTAAGTAATACAATGCAACAAAAGAATTTAGCAAACATTCAGGAGGCACATTAAAGGCAATGTTGCAGGATGATAGGCAGCAGATAACAGCTAGCAGAGATGTTTGTACCATTAAAGGGGAATGTTGCAGGATGATAGGCAGCAGATAACAGCGAGCAGAGATGTTTGTACCATTAAAGGGGAATGTTGCAGGAGGATAGGCAGCAGATAACAGCGAGCAGAGATGTTTGTACCTTTAAAGGGGAATGTTGCAGGATGATAGGTATAGAACTAAGAGGGTCTCCTTGTCATCACAGATGGCTAGTGTTTATTGTGTGGAACTCTCCGCCATGCAAAGCTGTGATGGTCAATTCACTAATCAAGGAGGACTTAGATGGAAAATACAATGTACAGGTCAGGTTAGAGGTGCTAGATGTTGGAGACGGGAAGTTGATGGGGTTTTTGTCTTCCTTTGGATCGACCCATTAAGCTATAGATGTGATCTCAATGAACTTGTGTCTCCTTTCATCCTTAAACTATGAAACATAACAGTGAAATTTATGTAAGTGTTAAATGCTTAAACTGGCTATGACATTCCGACAACTTATGCCCTTTCATGTGATGTATATGCATGCCATTTGTGGGGTGCAGGTTTATAGAAGAGTCTCGGGAGCTCAGCCCGCTCTATACACTGTAGCTATTCATTTGACAGTCAGCTTTTATCCTTCGTTTCTAAATGTTTTGTATCTACTACATAAACATCAAGCACAAGAGGACCTCTTAAATCCTCTGGAGGACATGAGAGGTGACAGATATTGCATTAACGCAGAACACACATCATAGCTCTTATATCCCACCAAGAAAAGCTTGAACTCTCAGCAAACAAGAGTAAGAAAATGGGCATTCACAGAAACCTGCTAAATAATAGGAAAAGATCCAAAACCTGCCGGCTAGCAGATGACTTACAGCTACAGAAGTGACTGTAATTTTTTAATTTTGTAATATTAGATACACTTTAACCAATCTGTTAATATACAGATATTGCAAACAGAAGAAAAAACATGACAAAGGTAGCACATTAGTTAAACATTCTTCTATCGCAATGCCCTGAATCTTAGAATTACGCATTTTTACCGGGAAACACGTAATATGATAATTAGCTTTCAGAAAAATAACATTTTCTGGGTAAAATGTCAATATTTAAAGAGCACTTGTCACCAGATCAACAGTGTCCAGTGTTTGTTTTTCTGACCCAATGAGTGTTCCATTTTTTGGCTTTTTTTGAAATGACCATATGGGTCCAAAGATCTGGGCCTTTTTATTTAGTGCTATTATTTATTTTCTATGCTTTATTTTCTTCATCAGTGTGGCATAGCTCACAGGACTATCTGTCTCATATGTTTGTGTTGCATTATTACATATTATAAAATCAAGCTTCTTAGTAAATACTATAAAATTTAGAAGAAAAAATCCAGCTCTCCACAGTAGAATCCAGTGACCATGCACGGAAAGAAGGTCGTGTTAGCAGCAAACAAGCAGTATGAAAGAAGGAAAGGTATCCAGCAGCAGATCTGTTGTGAACTGTGTTTCTGGGCTCCCTATGGTGGTCACTAACGGTATTGTGTTAGGTATGTCTTGTTGCAGGCCTCAGCTCCAGCTGTGTCGTTAAGCAGCGGGTGTTTCCTATTTGAGTCTCCTCTGGACTCAGTCTCTTGCCTGGCATCGTTGTATCCAGACCTATTTGGTCTCCTCCGGATTCCTTTCAGTCTGCCTCATGCAAGAAAAGCTAAGTCTGTTTTGTACAATTTGGATCGTTTGCATTATTCAGTGTTTTTGTCCAGCTTGCTTTACATTTGATTTTTGACTCGCTGGAAGCTCTAGGGGGCTGATATTCTCCCTCCACACCGTCAGTCGGTGTGGGGGTTCTTGAATGTTCAGCGTGGATGTTTTGTAGGGTTTTCTGCTAACCGCATAGTCCACTATCTATTTTCTGCTATCTAGACTATTGGGCCTCACTTTGCTGAATCTAGTTCATCTCTACGTTTGTGTTTTCCTCTTGCCTCACCGTTATTATTTGTTGGGGGCTTTCTTTATCTTTGGGGTTCAATTTCTCTGGAGGCAAGCGAGGTCTTATTTTTTCCCTCTAGGGGTAGTCAGTTCTCTGGCTGGCTCGAGACGTCTAGAACCAACGTAGGCATGTTCACCGGCTACTTTTAGTTGTTTGTGTCAGGATCCGGTATGCGGTTAGCCCAGTTTCCACCTCCCTAGAGTAGTCTTTATATTTTTGCTATCTTGCCGGAATATCAGAGATCCTCTGCCATTGGGATCATAACAGAATGCCAGGCCAAAAGAAAATGTTTAATGCATCGCAGAAGCGGGATTAAAAAGAAGTTCTGAGGTTTTTTTTGGTTTTTTTTTGCTGCAGTTTGCCTAGCTTCTTCCATCCCCTTTTTCTCTGAGTGGCTGAAACTCTGTTGCAGATATGAATGTCCAGACTCTGACTTCTAGTGTGGATCAGCTTGCTGCTAGGGTGCAAAGCATTCAGGATTTTGTTATCCATAGCCCTATGTCTGAACCAAAAATACCTATTCCTGAGCCGTTTTTTGGAGAGATCTAAATTCCTGAATTTTAGGAATAATTGTAAATTGTTTCTGTCTCTGAAACCTCGTTCCTCTGGTGATTCCGCTCAGCAAGTTAAGATTGTTATTTCCTTCTTGCGCGGCGACCCTCAGGATTGGGCCTTCTCTCTGGCGCCAGGAGATCCTGCATTGGTGAATGTTGATGCGTTTTTTCTGGCACTTGGTTTGCTTTATGAGGAGCCTAATCTTGAAAATCAGGCTGAAAAAATGTTGCTGGTTATCTCTCAGGGTCAGGACGAAGCTGAGGTATATTGCCAAAAATTTCGGAAATGGTCCGTGCTTACTCAATGGAATGAGTGTGCACTGGCCGCAAATTTCAGAAATGGTCTTTCTGAAGCCATTAAAGATGTGATGGTGGGGTTTCCTATCCCTACAGGTCTAAATGATTCAATGGCTCTAGCCATTCAAATTGATCGACGTTTGCGGGAGCGCAAATCTGTTAATCCTTTGGCGGTGCTGTCTGAACGGTCACCTGATTCTATGCAATGTGACAGAATTCTGACCAGAGCCGAGCGACAAAATCATAGACGTCAAAATGGGTTGTGTTTCTACTGTGGTGATTCAACACATGTTATCTCAGCATGCTCTAAACGTTTAAAGAAAAAAGTTAATCCTGTTGCCATTGGTACTTTTCAGCCTAAGTTTATTTTGTCTGTGACTTTAATTTGTTCATTATCTTCTTACTCAGTTATGGCTTTTGTGGATTCTGGTGCTGCTTTAAGAATGATGGATTTGTCGTTTGCCAAGCGCTGCGGTTTTGTCCTGGAGCCTTTGGAAAATCCTATTCCTCTTAGAGGAATTGATTCTACGCCATTGGCAGAGAATAAACCTCAGTATTGGACGCAGGTGACCATGTGCATGACTCCTGTACATCAGGAGGTGATTCGTTTTTTGGTACTGCATAAAATGCATGATGTTGTCAGTTTGGGTCTGCCATGGTTACAGGCCCATAATCCAGTTTTAGATTGGAAAGCTATGACTGTGTCTAGTTGGGGGTGTCAGGGGATTCATGGCGATTCTCCATTGGTGTCTATTGCTTCTTCTACTCCTTCTGAGATCCCTGAGTTTTTGTCAGACTTTCAGGATGTATTTAATGAGGCCAGGTCCAGTGCCCTTCCTCCTCATAGGGACTGTGATTGTGCTATAGATTTGATTCCTGGTAGTAAGTTTCCTAAGGGACGACTCTTTAATTTATCTGTGCCAGAGCATGCCGCGATGCGGAGTTATATAAAGGAGTCTTTGGAGAAGGGACATATTCGCCCATCCTCGTCCCCTCTTGGTGCAGGATTCTTTTTTGTGGGCAAGAAAGACGGGTCTCTGAGACCTTGTATTGATTATCGTCTTCTGAATAAGATCACTGTTAAATTTCAGTATCCTTTGCCACTGTTGTCTGATTTGTTTGCTCGGATTAGGGGATCCAGTTGGTTCACCAAGATAGATCTTCGTGGTGCGTATAACCTTGTGCGCATAAAGCAGGGAGATGAATGGAAAACGGCATTTAATACGCCTGAGGGTCATTTTGAGTACCTGGTGATGCCTTTCGGATTATCTAATGCTCCTTCTGTGTTTCAGTCCTTCATGCATGACATCTTCCGGAAATATCTGGATAAATTTATGATTATTTATCTGGATGATATTTTGGTTTTTTCTGATGATTGGGAGTCCCATGTCAACCAGGTCAGGATGGTGTTTCAGGTTTTGCGGGAGAATGCTCTATTTGTGAAGGGTTCAAAATGTATCTTTGGGGTACAGAAGGTTTCTTTTTTGGGTTTTATTTTTTCCCCTTCTACTGTGGAGATGGACCCAGTTAAGGTCCGTGCCATTCATGACTGGACTCAGCCCACGTCTGTTAAGAGCCTGCAGAAGTTCTTGGGCTTTGCTAATTTTTACCGTCGTTTTATCGCTAATTTCTCCAGCGTGGTTAAACCTTTGACGGATATGACCAAGAAGGGTTCTGATGTTGCGAATTGGTCTCCTGCGGCCGTGGAGGCCTTTCGGGAGCTGAAGCGTCGGTTTACTTCAGCGCCAGTCTTGTGCCAGCCGGATGTCTCTCTTCCCTTCCAAGTTGAAGTTGATGCTTCTGAAATTGGTGCAGGGGCTGTTTTGTCACAAAAAAGTTCTGATGGCTCCGTGATGAAGCCATGCGCCTTCTTTTCAAGGAAATTTTCGCCTGCTGAGCGGAACTACGATGTTGGTAATCGGGAGTTGTTGGCCATGAAGTGGGCATTTGAGGAGTGGCGACATTGGCTCGAGGGAGCTAGACATCGTGTGGTGGTCTTGACTGATCATAAAAATCTGATTTACCTCGAGTCTGCCAAGCGCCTGAATCCTAGACAGGCCCGTTGGTCGTTGTTTTTCTCCCGTTTTGACTTTGTGGTCTCGTACCTGCCTGGTTCGAAGAACATGAAGGCTGATGCACTTTCTAGGAGTTTTGTGCCTGATTCTCCGGGAGTCTCTGAGCCGGCTGGTATTCTCAGAGAGGGAGTAATTTTGTCTGCCATTTCCCCAGATTTGCGACGAGGGCTGCAAAAATTTCAGGCTGATAGGCCTGATCGTTGTCCACCAGAGAGATTGTTTGTCCCTGATGGATGGACCAACAGAGTTATTTCTGAGGTTCATTCTTCGGTGTTGGCGGGACATCCTGGGATTTTTGGTACCAGAGATTTGGTGGCCAGGTCCTTTTGGTGGCCTTCCTTGTCGCGGGATGTGCGTTCTTTTGTGCAGTCCTGTGGGATTTGTGCTCGGGCTAAGCCTTGCTGTTCTCGTGCCAGTGGGTTGCTTTTGCCCTTGCCTATCCCAAAGAGGCCTTGGACGCACATTTCCATGGATTTCATTTCGGATCTTCCGGTGTCTCGGAAGATGTCTGTCATCTGGGTGGTGTGCGATCGTTTTTCTAAAATGGTCCATTTGGTGCCCTTGCCTAAGTTGCCTTTCTCCTCTGATTTGGTTCCTTTGTTCTTTCAGAATGTGGTTCGTTTGCATGGCATCCCTGAGAATATTGTATCTGACAGAGGATCCCAGTTTGTGTCCAGATTCTGGCGATCCTTTTGTGCTAAGATGGGTATTGATTTGTCTTTTTCGTCGGCTTTTCATCCTCAGACTAATGGCCAGACCAAGCAAACTAATCAGACGTTAGAGACTTATTTGAGATGTTTTGTTTCTGCTGATCAGGACGACTGGGTTACCTTTTTGCCACTGGCCGAGTTTGCCCTTAATAATCGGGCTAGTTCTGCCACCTTGGTTTCACCCTTTTTCTGCAACTCTGGTTTTCATCCTCGTTTCTCCTCGGGTCAGGTTGAACCTTCTGACTGTCCTGGGGTTGATTCTGTGGTGGATAGGTTGCAGCGGATTTGGAACCATGTGGTGGACAATTTGAAATTGTCACAAGACAAGGCCCAGCGGTTTGCCAACCGCCGCCGCGGTGTGGGTCCCCGACTTCGTGTTGGGGATTTGGTTTGGTTGTCTTCTCGGCATGTTCCTTTGAAAGTCTCCTCTCCTAAGTTCAAGCCTCGCTTTATCGGTCCTTATAAGATTTTGGAAATCCTTAACCCGGTGTCTTTTCGCTTGGACCTTCCAGCGTCTTTTGCTATTCATAATGTGTTCCATAGGTCCTTGTTGCGGCGGTACGTGGTGCCTATGGTTCCTGCTGTTGAGCCTCCTGCCCCGGTTTTGGTTGAGGGCGAGTTGGAGTACGTGGTGGAGAAGATTCTGGATTCTCGTATCTCTAGACGGAAACTCCAGTATTTAGTTAAGTGGAAAGGCTATGGTCAGGAGGATAATTCCTGGGTTGTCGCCTCTGATGTTCATGCGGCTGATTTGGTTCATGCCTTTCACGCTGCTCATCCTGATCGCCCTGGGGGTCTTGGTGAGGGTTCGGTGACCCCTCCTCAAGGGGGGGTACTGTTGTGAACTGTGTTTCTGGGCTCCCTCTGGTGGTCACTAACGGTATTGTGTTAGGTATGTCTTGTTGCAGGCCTGAGCTCCAGCTGTGTCGTTAAGCAGCGGGTGTTTCCTATTTGAGTCTCCTCTGGACTCAGTCTCTTGCCTGGCATCGTTGTATCCAGACCTATTTGGTCTCCTCTGGATTCCTTTCAGTCTGCCTCATGCAAGAAAAGCTAAGTCTGTTTTGTACAATTTGGATCGTTTGCATTATTCAGTGTTTTTGTCCAGCTTGCTTTACATTTGATTTTTGACTCGCTGGAAGCTCTAGGGGGCTGATATTCTCCCTCCACACCGTCAATCGGTGTGGGGGTTCTTGAATGTTCAGCGTGGATGTTTTGTAGGGTTTTCTGCTAACCGCATAGTCCACTATCTATTTTCTGCTATCTAGACTATTGGGCCTCACTTTGCTGAATCTAGTTCATCTCTACGTTTGTGTTTTCCTCTTGCCTCACCGTTATTATTTGTTGGGGGCTTTCTTTATCTTTGGGGTTCAATTTCTCTGGAGGCAAGCGAGGTCTTATTTTTTCCCTCTAGGGGTAGTCAGTTCTCCGGCTGGCTCGAGACGTCTAGAACCAACGTAGGCACGTTCACCGGCTACTTTTAGTTGTTTGTGTCAGGATCAGGTATGCGGTTAGCCCAGTTTCCACCTCCCTAGAGCAGTCTTTATATTTTTGCTATCTTGCCGGAATATCAGAGATCCTCTGCCATTGGGATCATAACACAGATCCATCAGTGAAAAAATATTTTAAAACAAAAATCTTTAATGTATAACATGGTTAAAATTATGGGATGATACCATTGATTTAGAAAAACTCACGGCCACGAGTTTCCTGGGTTACTTACCTTTTTTCTAAATCAATGGTTTTATACTATAATTTTAACCAGGTTATATATTAAAGATATTTGTTTTAAAATAATTTTCCACTGATGGATCTGCTGCTGGATACCTTTTACCTTTCCTTCTATTAAAATTATTTCTAGACATTAAAATTTATTCGATTTGATTTATTTGTGAAAAATATGGCAATTTGGCAAAAATTTTCAAAATTCTGCAATTTTCAAATTTTAGTTTTTATGCCCTTAAATCAGAGAGTCATATCACACAAAATACTTAATAAGTAACATTTCCCACATGTCTATTTTACATCAGCACAATTTTGGAAAAATAATTTATTTTTGTTAGGAAGCTAGTAAAGGTTAAAATTTGACCATCAATTTCTCATTTTAACAACAAAATTTGAAAAAACATTTTTTTTCGAGACCACATCACATTTTTAGTGACTTTGAGGGGCCTATATGACAGAAAATACCAAAAAATGATACCATTCTAAAACTGCACCCCTCAAGGTGCTCAAAAACACATTCAAGAAGTTTATTAATCCTAATTTTTTTTTACTTTTGCAAGGGTAACAGGAGAAAATGGACCATACATTTGTTGTGCAATTTCTCCTGAGCACGCCGATACCCCATATGTGGGGGAAATCTACTGTATGGGTGCACGGCAGGGCTCGTAAGGGAAGGAGCACCATTTCACTTTTTGAATGTAAAATTTGCTGGCATAATTAAGGGACGCCATGTCATGTTTGGAGAGCCCCTGATGTGCCTAAACAGTGGAAACCTCCAACTAGTGACACCATTTTGGAAAGAAGACCCTTTAGGGAACTTACATAGATGTGTATTGAGTACCTTGAACCCACAGGTGCTTCACAGAAGTTTATATTGTTAAGCCGCGTAAATAAAAAAAATTACATTTTTCCCAGATAAATCTTTTCTAGCTCCAAATTTTGCATTTTCATAAGAGTAACAAGAGAAATTGCTCCATACATTTTTTTGTGCAATTTCTGAGTGCACAGATACCCCATATATGGAGGAAAACAACTGTCTAGGCGCACGGCAGGGCTTGAAAGGAAAGGAGTGCCATTTGACTTTTTGAATGTGAAATATGCTGGAATAATTAGCAGACGCCATGTCGCGTTTGGAGAGCCTCTGATGTGCCTAAACAGTGGAAACCCCCCCGCAAATGACAACATTTTGTAAAGTAGTCCCCTTAGGGAACTTATCTAGTTGTGTATTGAGCACTGTGAGCCCACAGGTGCTTCACCAAAATTTATAACGTAGAGCCGTGGAAACAATCAAATTTTTCCCAAATAAATCTTTTTTAGCTCCATATTTCTCATTTTTAAGGGTAAGGTGATAAGAAACATGTTAACATGCCAGGCTTTTGAGATGTAAAAAAAGCATACCAATTAGAATAATTACAGAGCTTTTTCCACCTTTAATGTCATCTATAATCTGTACAATTCAGTTGAAATATTTTCTGGAGGAAAAAGTAAATATGTGCACCCTACTGTTAATACTTTGTTGAAGTCCTCTTTAAATGTATGACAGCATTCAGTCTTTTTGGGTAGGACCCTATCAGCAAGGCACATTGTTCTTAAAGGCGAAATTCGTCTTCAGCTTTTTAGCTGAGGGTTTTGATGCAAAATTGACTGACACTTGGAACTGATTCCCTCCACCTTGACTAAATAAAAAGTTCCATGTGTAGAAAGCCAGCCCCAAAGCATAATGCTGCCTCTGTTAACAGGTACGCTGATGTAACAGCACAGACAATGAGGACACAGTGGTACTTAACAAACAACTATTTATTTGACTATCACAAATATGTATATCTATGTAGGCACAAAGTCAAGGGTAACTGTGAACAATGGCAGTACTATCAGTTACGACGCAATCAGAGCACTATAATGGAACAAAACAGGATATCTACACAATGTTATATATATATACATATATATATATATATATATATACTGTATACACTGCATATAGACACTGTTCTACAGTTTATCTGTTTAGTATTAGTGCCTAATCCTCCTAATGCCCCATCCTAACGGGCATCAGTCTCACTACTGGGCCCGTCACCATCATTGCTCTAGGCGGCTCAAAGCATCAAAAAGGCCATAATAGAAGTCAAAGATACTACCTGCTAGACTGCAAGTCCCAGATTAGTGAGGTACTTGATACACAGTGCGTTCATCACACTGGCCACCTTGGTTCCCTGAATCACGGCCCCAGCCGACACTGTGTACCATACGTCTGCGCTAGAAGTAACAGGTCACACAAATATCTCTCTCTGCGGCACTGGTCATTTCTCTCAGCCCTAGATCAGCTCACTCGGCCCGGATCCCTCAACTCTGGTCTCTGGCTCTGGTCACACAGATCTGGTTATTCGCTCCCCCATTCGCATCTGGTTACTCATAATAGCGGCTATAAGTCAACTCCACTGCACCGCACCGCACGTCCTGCTACAGGTCCAAGCGCAGACTCCTCTTTCTAGGGTTTTTTATAATTATTAACTGCTCCACACCTCTCACATAAGACCCATTGCCTCATCTAATCCGTTCTCTCAGGGGATGTGTGTTCCACTATTCAGTTCCTACCATTGTTATTCTCTCTTTTGTCGCTATTCTAATCATCTTTGGTCAGCAGATGGTGACGTTTGCTCTCAGACCTTTGTCTTAAACAATATTGTGTGTATCTTTTCACTCCTCCATCTCCTTACACCTACACCATGCTTCATCATGTGCACTGTTTTTCTTTTGATGATGTTCGGTGTTGGCTTAGCGCCAAGTATACCTTTTTTGAACTATGACCAAAAAGTTCAACCTTGGTCTTATCAGACCATAACACATTTTCCCACATGCTTTTGGCTGACATTGCTGGGCTTGGATAGTTTTTCTTTGTAAAAAAAAAAGGCTTCCATCTTGTCATACTACTGTACTGGCCAGACCTATGAAGAATACGAGAAATTGTTATCACACATAACCAGCACTTTCCTGCAGCTCCTTTAATGTTTCTGCATTTCTCTAGGAAGCCTCCCAGACCAACTTTCTTCTTTTCTTTTCATAATTTTTAGGGTCATCCAGTCCTAGGTAATATCACACTTGTGTCAAATTTAATCCTCTCCTTGATGACCATCATCACAGTGTTCCATGGTATATGTAATGCCTTTGACATCCTTTTGAAGCCTTCTACTGACTGATAACTTTAACCTCTTCACCCCCGGAGCTTTTTTTGGTTTTGTGTTTTCATTTTTCGCTCCTCTCCTTCCCAGAGCCATAAGTTTTTTATTTTTCCGTCAATATGGCCATGTGAGGGCTTATTTTTTGCAGGATGAGTTGTACTTTTGAACAAAACGATTGGTTTTACCATATCATGTACTAGAAAACAGGGAAATAATTCCAAGTGCTGTGAAATTGCAAAAAAAGCGCAATCCCACAGTTGTTTTTTGTTTGGCTTTTTTGCTAGGTTCACTAAATGCTAAAACTGACCTGCTATTATGATTCTCCAGGTCATTACGAGTTCATTGATACCAAACATGTCTAGGTTTTTTTATCTGTGGTGAAAGAAACTTCCAAACTTTGCATAAAAAAAAAATTTATGCAATATTCCAATACCCGTAGCATCTCCATTTTTCGTGATCTCGGGTTGGGTGAGGACTTATTTTTTGCGTGCTGAGCTGATGTTTTCATTTATACCATTTTGGTGCAGATATGATCTTTTCATCGCCCGTTATTGCATTTTAATGCAATGTCATGGTGACCAAAAAAACATAATTTTGGAGTTTTGACATTTGTCTCATTACCCCATTTACCGATCGGATTCATTCTTTTTATATATTTATAGATTGGGCGATTCTGAATGCAGCGATACCAAACATGGGTATTTTTTTTCTTTATTGTTTTATTTTGAATGGGGCGAATGGGAAGTGATTTCAACTTTTATTTATATATATATTTTTTTATATTTTTAAAAACATTTTTTTTTACTTTTTACTTGCTTCAATAGTCTCATTGGGAGAATAGAAGCTGTGATCATCCAATCGCTTATGCTACACACAGCAGGGCTTCAGTCGCCGTGTTCAGAATCGCCCGATCTATCAATTAATAAAAGGATTACCGGGTATCGGAAAATGGCAACTTTTTTTTAAAGAAACTTTGGATTTTTTTTCACCACTTAAATAAAAAAGAACCTAGACATGTTTGGTATCTACAAACTCGTAATGACCTGTAGAATATTAATGGCAGCTCATTTAGAGAACATGATAAAATAGCAAAACCAAAAACAATTGTGGAATTGCACTTTTTTTGCAATTTCACAAAACTTTGATTTTTTGCCCATTTTCCAGTACACTATATGGAAAAACCAATGGTGTTGTTGAAAAGTACAACTCGTTCCACAACAAACAAGCCCTTACATGGGCATATTGATGTAAAAATTAAAAAGTTATGACTCTGGGAAGATGGGGAGCAAAAAATAGAAATTCAATAACAGAAAAAACAAAGGTGGTGAAGAAATTAAAGTAGATGAATATTCACTGCTCCACATGTCCAGTTTCCCAGACTTGGGGACCAGTGGGTATTCCGGCAGCTATCCTTTACTTGTAAGCAGCGCATGACATCTCTGCCATGCGCTGCTTCCAAGCTGAAATCAGCTGCTGGCATCACAACAGGAAGCTGCGAGGGAGCACAGGGAACGTAAGTAGAATGGTTTATGTTTTTTTAATGTTTTTTTCTGATGGGTGCCATGTAAACCAGGATAGTGATCAGGGGGCCATGAATACCAGGATAGGGATGAGGGGTCCATGTATGCCAGGGTAGGGATGAGGGCATCATTCCTTCCAGGATAGTGATGAGGGAGTCATGCATACCAGGATAGGGATGAAAGGGCCATGCATACCAGGATAGGGATGAGGAGGACCGTACATACAGGATAGGGATGAGGAGCCATGCAGACCAAGTTAGGGATGAGGGGGCCATGTATACCAGAATGGGGATGGGGGCCATGCATACCAGGATAGGGATGAGGGGGCCATACATAAAGGACAGGGATGAGGGAGCCATGCATACCAGGATAGGGATGAGGGGGCCATGCATACCAGAATGGAGATGAGGGCTTCATGCCTACTAGGAAAAGGATGAGGGTGCCATGCCTACCAGGATAGGGATGAGGGGTTCATGCATACCAGGATAGGGATGTGGTCATGCCTACCAGGATAGGGATGAGAGGGCAATGCATACCAGGATAGGGATGAGGGGGCCATGTATACCAGGATGGGGATGAGGGGAAAATGCATACCAGGACAGGGATGAGGCAACCATGCATACCAGTATAGGGATGAGGGGGCCATGCCTACCAGGATAGGGATGAGAGGGCAATGCATACCAGGATAGGGATGAGGGGGCCATGTATACCAGGATGGGGATGAGGGGACCATGCATACCAGGATGAGGGGACCATACATAACAGAATGGGTATGAGAGGGCCATGCATACGAGGATGAGGATGAGGGGACGACGTGTATCAGGATAGGGATGAGGAGGTCATGTATACCTGGATTGAGGACATACTGTATATGTACCAGGATAACGGATATGAGTATAGAATTGACCACATTTTTTACTTAACTTGTTTTTCTATTTTCCTCCTCTGAAACCTAGGTGCGTTTTATGGTCCAGTGCGTCTTATAGTCCCAAAAATACGGTAAGTGATTGGAACAGAAGGTCTCCATCAAACACATTCATTTGCCATAACACTGTATTGTGCCCCCCATTTGCTATGACTAGTCAGGCATACTGTAGACCCCAATTTGCATCATCTCTATGCTTCTATAAAGCCCATCCACTGTAATTCAGAAATGCTGAAGTGTATAGTACCTGATATCAAGCGATAATAGGATTAAGAACACTAGAGGAATGATAACAAATATGTAACAATCAATTAAATCAAAAGGTTTTTTTAAATTTACAAAAAAAAAATATTTTAATCTATCCCCTTTCCTATTTTCTAAAAAAATAAAGTAAAAAACTTGCTTGGTATCTCCACATTTAAGAACCTTTTAAAATATTCTAATTACAACTCTAGCTTCCTCCGCACAGAGATAGGAACAGGTGTCTTTTTTACAATTATTTTTTATTTTTACATGTGGATTTTGCATCTGAAATGCTATTTTAAACATTTGTAACTTAAATATAAATATATATATATATATATATATATATATATATATATATATATATATATATATACTGTATATATGTAGTGGTAGAGCGTCTCACTTGGCTGGACACAGAGGTAGAAACAGAACACCGTATTTTTAAGAACCTGATTGCTAAAGGCAGCATACATCAAGCTGGGAAAAATAAACACGGCTCTCTGGGCAAAACGACAACAAAAAAAGCAGTACTTCTCTGAACACTGCTGCCTTTGGAAGCAGGCTTTTTAAGCTCCAGACCTTATGATTCTGCCATCCAATTTGACTGATCACATGACTGTGACACCACACAGGTCCTTTCAGCACACTGCCATGCCGGCTTTGCAGGGGGAGATAAGATGGACATCCTCCCACCCACTCTATTGATGTCCACATAAAAGCCATTCCATTTTCCAAGTATAACACCCCAGGTTCCTGGTTGTTACAGTGGCATTGCTTTCCTCACGGGGAGAGTGATGTCATGCTTGGAAGCCAGGAAGGATCTCTTTTATCAGGTAATCATTAACATGCAACATGTTCATACTCCAGGACAGAAGAGGGAGCTCTGATCCTGCTTGTGGGTGGCTTCCCTTTATATAACTGGTGCAGTCTGAGGCAGAGAGGAAAGAGAGGGGCAGTGCAGCCATGAGAGGTGCTGCAGCTCCTGGAAAGACCAAAAGGCAAAAGCAGAACAGATTGCAGATAGCGTGTAGGTGAAGTGGAGCATAGGAGAGTGAAGAACTAGGGGGTTAGCTGCGACTGAGCTACCTCCCTACTGAGCACAGATACTGGTAGCTGAAAGACCCGGGTTGTGAAGTACTCTACATATTACAGTAGAAACCGGCAGGAAAGCTGGAAGGTGTATAGAGCCCGGGTCGTGATAGAGACCCTGTAAAGAGGCTCAAGCTACCTGTCATACTGGTAGTGTTCTACCATCCTGGAGAATAGAAAGAAAATGAGGACTTTGTGAGAGGCTTAAGGCAGCAAGGAACTACACCGCAGCTCTAGAGAGAAGGCTTCTAACCCCAAATGGTAAAGGGGACTCCCAACTTGCTTCCAATCTGGCCGGACCACACTTGCATCCGTGATCTGGTACCCTGGACTGTGGCTGCCTGAATTCGACAGTAAAAAGATAAAGAGACTGCAACCCTGTGTCCTCTGCTTCTTTGTATACCACCTACCACCTGCCCCAACTACAACGGGAGCCCTGGGGAGCCATCTTCACCTGTGGGAAGTCATACCATCCTAACTGCCATAACATCACCCCAGAGGACCCCTTTAAGCATCGTCAGTCACCCCTGACCAAGTGCCACAGGTGGCATCACAAACAAACTTTATCCAAACCCCTTTAAAGACCGTCCCTTATACTTGGGTGCCCAGGGCCACAGACCGGGTCGCTGTCGCCATGACACATCCCCAGACCCGGTACCGAGTATCCCACGGCCCTGGAGGGCATTCCACAAATTAGCTAAACCCTCACAGCTTTAAGATTTATATCATTGATGCCATTAGGCATAGTGAAACATATCTCCCCTCCAGCACTTTACCAGTGACTTTGCCACTATATATATTGTATATAATGTGTATATATATACTGTATATATATATATATATATATATATATATATATATATATATATATATATACAGTTGTAGCATTTCGCATACTGCGTGTCTTGGGGGACACTCTCTTGGCTGCGGTAGTCAAGCACACAGGAACAGTATTTCTCTTAAAACAGTCTGTGTGGTTTATTCTCTCCATAAACCATAGAAACCTGAACAAAAGGTAAACAGTCTTACGTCAGACAGATAAATCTTTAATGTCCATAGTAGAGCTCCGCTCTCTTGGGTCTGGGGGCACACAGGCTGTGCTATGTCCAGCACGCAGGCTCTCTAGCCTAAACACAGTCTCAGTACTGTCCAGCCAGGACACATGGAAGTCCACACTCACAGACTCCCAAACACTCACCCCCATTTGCCAAACACACCTCCATTAGGTAGCCTGAAACCACAACCAGGAACCCATCACATGATTAGACATGTGGTTGTGACATCACCAACATCACCACAGGTCCTGAAACACATATAGAGAGGTATGGTTATGCCCCTTACCCAGGGGTGAAGTATATGGGTAGTCAGACCCTCCCATCTCTCATAGCTACCCGTAACCCGGACCTAAGTATACGAAACAACTCCTTATTGCTTTATGTGCAAAAACACTCCGGGTTACATCGCAGGGAGCATCCATCCCTGTGACACATATCTCCCATTAACCACGTGACCACCAGTCACACCACACAGTATATATACACTGCTCAAAAAAATAAAGGGAGCACTTAAACAACAGAATATAACTCCAAGTAAATCACACTTCTGTGAAATCAAACTGTCCACTTAGGAAGCAACACTGTTTGACAATCAATTTCACATGCTGTTGTGCAAATGGAATAGACAATAGATGGAAATTATTGGCAATTATCAAGAGTCAGACACATTCAAGAAAGGAGTGGTTCTTCAGGTGGGGAACACAGGCCACATCTCAGTAACAATGTTTTCTGGCTGATGTTTTGGTCAATTTTGAATGTTGGTTGTGCTTTCACACTCGTGGTAGCATGAGACGGACTCTACAACCCACACAAATGGCTCAGGTACTGCAGCTCATCCAGGATGGCACATCAATGCCAGCTGTGGCAAGAAGGTTTGCTGTGTCTGTCAGCTTAGTGTCCAGAGGCTGGAGGAGCTACCAGGAAAAAGGCCAGTACACCAGGAGACGTGGAGGGGGCCATAGGAGGGCAATAACCCTACAGCAGGACCGCTACCTCAGCCTTCGTGCAAGGAGGAACAGGAGGAGCACTGCCAGAGCCCAGCAAAATGATTTCCAGCAGACCACAAATGTGCATATGTCTGCACAAATGGTTAGAAACCAACTCCATGAGGATGGTCTGAGTGCCCGCCATCCACAGATGGGGGTTGCGCTCACAGCCCAACACCATGCAGGACACTTAGCATTTGCCACAGAACACCAAGATTGGCAAATTGGCCACTGGCACCCTGTGCTCCACAGATGAAAGCAGGTTCACACTGAGCACATGTGACAGACGTGACAGAGTCTGGAGACGCCTTGGAGAGCAATCTGCTGCCTGCTACAACGTTCAGCATGACCGATTTGGCAGTGGCTCAGAAATGGTGTGGGGTGGCAGAGGTAGCCTGATTGCCATTAGGTACCGAGATGAGATCCTCAGACCCCTTGTGAGACCATATGCTGCTGCGGTTGGCCCTGGGTTCCTCCTAATGCAGGACAATGCCAGACCTCATGTGGCTGGAGTGTGTCAGCAGTTCCTCCAAGATGAGGGCATTGAAGCTATGGACTGGTCCCCCTGTTCCGCAGCCTGAATCCGATTAAACACATCTGGGACATCATGTCTCACACCATCCACCAATGTCACATTGCACCACAGACTGTACAGGAGTTGACGGATGCTTTAGTCTAGGTCTGGGAGGATATCCCTCAGGAGACCACCCGTCGCCTCATCAGGAGCATGCCCAGGCATTGTAGGGAGATCATAGAGGCACGTGGAGGCCACACACACTACTGAGCATCATTTTTAACATATTTATTAATGACCTTGTAGGGGGCATTCAGAGTAGAATTTCAATATTTGCAGATGACACTAAACTCTGCAGGGTAATCAATACAGGGGAGGACAATTTTATATTACAGGATGATTTATGTAAACTAGAAGCTTGGGCTGATAAATGGCAAATGAGCTTTAATGGGGATAAATGTAAGGTCATGCACTTGGGTAGAAGTAATAAGATGTATAACTATGTGCTTAATTCTAAAACTCTGGGCAAAACCGTCAATGAAAAAGACCTGGGTGTATGGGTGGATGACAAACTCATATTCAGTGGCCAGTGTCAGGCAGCTGCTACAAAGGCAAATAAAATAATGGGATGTATTAAAAGAGGCATAGATGCTCATGAGGAGAACATAATTTTACCTCTATACAAGTCACTAGTTCGACCACACTTAGAATACTGTGCACAGTTCTGGTCTCCGGTGTATAAGAAAGACATAGCTGAACTGGAGCGGGTGCAGAGAAGAGCGACCAAGGTTATTAGAGGACTGGGGGGTCTGCAATACCAAGATAGGTTATTACACTTGGGGCTATTTAGTTTGGAAAAACGAAGACTAAGGGGTGATCTTATTTTAATGTATAAATATATGAGGGGACAGTACAAAGACCTTTCTGGTGATCTTTTTAATCATAGACCTGAGACAGGGACAAGGGGGCATCCTCTACGTCTGGAGGAAAGAAGGTTTAAGCATAATAACAGACGCGGATTCTTTACTGTAAGAGCAGTGAGACTATGGAACTCTCTGCCGTATGATGTTGTAATGAGTGATTCATTAATTAAATTTAAGAGGGGACTGGATACCTTTCTGGAAAAGTATAATGTTACAGGGTATATACACTAGATTCCTTGATAAGGCGTTGATCCAGGGAACTAGTCTGATTGCCGTATGTGGAGTCGGGAAGGAATTTTTTTCCCCGTGGTGGAGTTACTCTTTGCCACATGGGGTTTTTTTGCCTTCCCCTGGATCAACATGTTAGGGCATGTTAGGTTAGGCTATGGGTTGAACTAGATGGACTTACAGTCTTCCTTCAACCTTAATAACTATGTAACTATGTAACTATGTAATTTCCTTGTCTTGAGGCATTTCCACTGAAGTTGGATCAGCCTGTAACTTCATTTTCCACTTTGATTTTGAGCATCATTCCAACTGCAGACCTCCGTGGGATATTAGTTGTGATTTACGTTGATAATTTTTAGGTTTTATTGTTCTCAACACATTCCACTATGTAAAGAATAAAGATTTACTACTGAAATATTTCATTCAGTGATATCCAGGATGTGGGATTTTAATGTTCCCTTCATTTTCTTGAGCAGTGTATACACAGTATATATATATATATATATATATATATATATATATATATATATATATATATATATATATATATATATATATATATATATATATATATATATATATATATACACATATATACTGTATATATACAGTATATATATAATAAATGTAGTAGATTTATAATAATATAAATATGTATAAATAATATTAAATATACATAATATATATTATTTAATGTGATTAATTAAACATGAAGTTTTAACACTCCGTGTGATTTCTGTTGTTGGAGTTACTACATTTTTTTCTTCTGTAAATTACATTGATACTCTACATTCCTCTGTGTGCGGAACCTTTTTTCCTGTTGTTTCTGAATATAAGATGACCCTGCTCCATTTTTTTAATAGTAGTAAATAGTAGATTTTCAATGTCCATCTTTGACAATATTTTTCCTGCTTACATTGGTTAGTGCTGACTTTTTATGCCTATAGGTGTTGTAGATTTTCTACTTTGCTCTTTGAAGTCCACTACGTAGAATATTTTACAGGTTACATTAGGAGTGTGTAGTAGTAGTATTAAGAGTAGTATTAAGAGGGCACAGATCAAATCAATATCATTATATTGTACCGTATATATGTTGTGTTTTTATGAAGTATCCTTTTTTTTAATTTTACCACTGAAGTGGTGTCACTAATGTAAGTTCTCAGCCCCCAGTATCATACTCACTAGCCGCCAACCTCCTTTATTCCTGGCGCCGCATCGGTCGTCTTCTGCCATATCGCTCCAGTGTTCAATGGGTGATCTGGAGGTCATTTCTCAATATACCATGGCTTTCAAAAGTATTCACCCACTTAGCATTTTTCATGTTTTGCTACCTTACAACCTGGAATTTCACTGCATTTTTTTGAGGTTTTGCAACAGTTCATGTACAGAACATGCCGACAACTGTGCACATTTGGTTTTCTTTTTTTTTTGCAAGGCAAAAAACAAACAGGACAAAATAACTAAAAACTTCTGTGTGCATAACTTTTCACCGCCCCAAAGTTAGTACTTTGTAGAGCCTCTTTTTGTGGCAAGTAGGAAGTCGCTTTGGATAAGTCGCTATGCGTTTTCCACATCTTACCACTGGGATTTTTGTGCATTCCTCAAAGCAAAACTGCTCTAGCTCCTTCAAGTTGGCAAACCCAAAACGAGCCTTACAATTTTTGTGTGTAAGTAAAGGCTTTTTTCTGCCCACTCTTTCAGAAAGGCCACCCCTATGAAGTGTATGGTTATTGTGGTCATTTGGACAGATACTCCAGCCTCCGCTTGGGAACTCTGCAGCTCCTTCAGGGTTACTTTCCATCCCTGTGCTGCCTCTCTGATTAATGCTCTCCATGCTCCAGCTGAGAGTTTTGGTGGACGGCCCTCTCTTGGCAGGTTTGTTGTGGCATCGTGTTCTTTCGATTTGATGATAATGGATTTGGTGGTGCTGCGGGGGATCAGAGATTAGGATATTTTTTTATAACCCAACCCTCACTTGTACTTGTCAACCACTTTGTCACTGACTTGTTCAGAGATCTCCTTGGTCTTCATGATGGTGTTTTGGAGATCTCCTTGGTCTTCATAGTGTTGTTTGGAGATCTCCTTGGTCTTCATAGTGATGTTTGGAGATCTTCTTGGTCTTCATGGTGGTGTTTGGAGATCTCCTTGGTCTTCATGGTGGTGTTTTGAAATCTCCTTGGTCTTCATTGTGATGTTTGGAGATCTCCTTTGTCTTCATGGTGTTGTTTGTAGATTTCCTTGGTTTTCATGGTGGTGTTCGGTTAGTGGAGCCTCCTGTTAATAGTGTTTCAGCCTCTGTGGCCTTTCAGAAAAGGTAAAATGTATATACTGACAGATATGAGAAGCTTAGATTGCAAACAGCGGAACGTCCAATCAGATAGCATGGAACTTATGAAGAGGATTACTTGCACCATAAATTTGTAGGGGCTTCAAAGCAAAAGGGGTGAATACATATGCACAAGCCATATTTTGTTATTTTGTTATATTTGTCACTTCACCGACTTAGACCATTTAGTGCTGATGCATCACACACAAATTGGATTGCAAAAATGTTTAAACACAGGTTGCAATGTAACAAAATAGGTAAAAATCCAAGGGGGTGAATACTTTTGCAAGACACTCTAAGTCAATGAGAGCCAGAATGAGGCCAGAGCCAGACTCTCATAGGGTTATATTGAGAGCTTGTGACCGTAACTTCTGATTTCCGCACATTTTAAAATTACGGTCACAAGATGGCAGATCTGGACTAGAACGGTATTGGGAAGAACAGAAGATGGTGGTTGGTAAGTATATTACTAGCGGCAGGGAATTTACCTTGGTGCCATCAATCCAGTGATGAAATTAAAAAAAACCCACTGGAGTAGAACTTTAAGTAGGGCCTAAATAAATGTATATAAATATTCTGGTTATGAGGAAATTATGTATATTTGCCAATAAACAGGGTTTTACATTTTTAATTCTTAGATTTTGAAAAAGTAAATTATAGATTAGTCCTTTCCCGCTCAGTTCGCTCCACACACGGTAGATGTCGGCTATACCATATTACCTGCATCTGCTTCTACCAGCTGCAACTCGTCAATTACGTGACCCTATAAAAAATGGGCCAATAGGTTGCCCTTACAACCAGGGGCCAGCTGAATGTCCCCATGCCTTACAGGTGATCTCTTGTGATTTCCATATGTGGTATCACTGCATCCAGAAAAGTTTGACCTAACAAAATATAATTAAGCTGAGCACACTGTAAACACTGTAAAGATAAAAAAATCAAAACTCCAGAACAAAAGCTGTAATAACATAATAAAATGCTAGAAGCGATCAAAACATACTATGTTCCCAAAATTGTATAAGTAAAACACCTGCTTGCCAAGACTCCGTCGATTCGAATACAGCAAAATAATCCACCTATTTTTTACAGCATTCAGAACTTTAAGGCAATAAACAACAAAATCAATACTTATTTATCTCAGTAATTGTACAGGCATGAAGAATCATGTGTCCAAGTTATTATTATTACTGCACAGTTTACACCGTAAAAACAAAACCCAAAAAACAATGGCAAATCTGATTTTTTTTTTCACTGCATCACCGCACTTTGTTTTTTTTTGTTTTTTACCATTTTCCCTTATTCTATATGGTAGAATGAATAGTGTCATTCAAAACAACAACACGTCCTGCAGAAAAACAAGCCCTCATATGACATATGACTATGTCAGTGCAAAACTAAAAAAAAAATATGGGTATTTAAAAAAAGGAGAAAGAAATAAAAAATGAAAAATTGTCTGTGGAAGGAAGGGATTCATACTGTAGGGGAGTGGGATCATTTTTGCTATTTAATTTACATTACAGATCTGTTAAAAAAAAGTGCAACCTAAGTGATAGTTGAACGACGTGGAAACACATAAACTTTTTATAGCCTTAGGTCCTTTCATCTTTTGTTTTAGTTCAATATTTCGAGATTTGCTTGTTTCTTTCTTTCTATTCATTTGTTGGACGACTGCCCTTATGGTAATTGCTCAAGTTTACGCTAAGAATGGAGCAGAACTGGTTTACTAGTGGGCTCAAAGTTTATTTTAACTTTTTCATCACTATTTCTAGAGATACAATCAGTAGACAGAACACATAATAAGGCACATACAAAGCAGACTGAGCATTATATAGACACATGACATGCAGACATGTGTATTTAATGCAAAATATGACTCGTTTTCATTCATTTTTACTTATTTGTATTATTTATGGGAAATATATTTTTCAATTGAACTTACCAGAAATCCTGGCTAATGAAATAGTCAGGAACTCAATAATCTCTCCTTCCGGCATTTCTTTGAAATTTGTGGTTATTCCAATGTAGAAATATAATAGAAAATGTTTCTTTGCACAGATATTGTGCTTAATCCACTTCCAGCTGCTGTCTCGCTCACACGTTAATTATCTGTCCTGCTCTTCTATTATTTCTTTGCCGAGTTTTGCAACAGGCAAAACCTGTCTTAGCTGTCAAACTGTAGAACTGAATGCTTGTTACAGCTTATTAAGAGGAGGTTATCTTAAACCCGCCCCAAAGTAGTTTCTGCATGCATTTTCATGCTCTATTTTATAATGACATTACATATCTACCTTTACAATCACCAATGTCTATGCATATTCAACGGACGTTTAGAAACATCCAACGGTTAAATAAGTTAAAAATCCATGACCTTTAAGAAAGATTTTCTCAGTGACTTAAAACTCATAAAAAAGAAGACAATGTAATATACCATAATTACATCTTCCAGTATTATAGTACATGATACCATACTGCATTGATGTTCATGCTCAACATTAAATGAGTTCTGCCAGGTAAGCAAAAGTTCTTGGCTTTAAGTTGGCACTACGACAACTCACTGCAATCTCCTAATTGTCAACCACAACTATGCATCCTAATTAGTGATGAGTGAACATGCTTGGATACGGATTGCCTAACAAGCCAGCAGTCCTTGCATGTATTGACGCTGTCGAACAGCCAAGAGAAATGCAGCTGCGGGGATGTTAAGGTACCGTCACACTAAACGATATCGCTAGCGATCCGTGACGTTGCAGCGTCCTGGCTAGCGATATCGTTGTGTTTGACACGCAGCAGCGATCAGGATCCTGCTGTGATATCGCTGGTCGTTGATTAAAGTTCAGAACTTTATTTGGTCGTCAGATCGGCATGTATCGTTGTGTTTGACAGCAAAAGCAACGATACCAGCGATGTTTTACAATGGTAACCAGGGTAAATATCGGGTTACTAAGCGCAGGGCCGCGCTTAGTAACCCAATGTTTACCCTGGTTACCAGTGTAAAATGTAAAAAAAACAAACACTACATACTTACATTCCGCTGTCTGTCCCCCGGCGCTGTGCTTCTCTGCACTGTGTAAGTGCCAGCTGGAAAGCAGGGCACAGCGGTGACGTCACCGCTCTGCATTCCGGCCGCTGTGCTTACACAGTGCAGAGAAGCAGAACGCCGGGGGACAGACAGCGGAAGGTAAGTATATAGTGTTTGTTTTTTTTTACTTTTACGCTGGTAACCAGGGTAAACATCGGGTTACTAAGCGTGGCCCTGCGCTTAGTAACCCGATGTTTACCCTGATTACCCAGGGACCTCGGCATCGTTGGTCGCTGGAGAGCGGTCTGTGTGACAGCTCTCCAGCAACCAAACAGCAACGCTGCAGCGATCGGCATCGTTGTCTGTATCGCTGCAGCGTCGCTTAGTGTGACGGTACCTTAAAGGTTTTTTTGAACATGTTAGCACGCAAAGTGAAGGAAAGGCTAAGTGCAACATGAAGGGATAAGGGAAAGGGAAACAAACACTAGGGAAGGGGGAGTGGAGACCCGTAGACAGATCTAACATCACCCTGTCTGCCTTATCATCTCTATATAAGTTCTGCACCTATCGCCGAGCAGGATACCTAATAGTCAATCTCCACTACCTCTAAAGACAACTGGGATAGACAAAGAAAACAAGGGGAACACTTAGCTTGAGAAGACTCAGAGACAAACACCAACGTCCTCCAAACTCCAAAGAGGATGCTAGCCAACTGCTAAAGCTTCAAGCCTCAACAAGGAAATGCAAATGGAAATATCACCCACAACTCCCAACAGCAAGTTGGGAGTTATAAACCCCCAGATCCAGGTGTGACCATTAGAGCTGGGTGAGGTTGCCACAAGGTCCTAGCTTCAGAAGGGCCAGGCAGAAGTCTGCAAAGCAAACTGCTGAGACCTTCTGCAGACTGATGCAGTGCAACTGTCTGCAGCCTCTGACACATCCATGACACACATTCGGATAACACCATATTGGAGCACGTTCGCTCATCACTAGTGTTGAGCATTCCGATAATGCAAATATCGGGTATCAGCCGATATTTGCTGTATCGGAATTCCGATACCGAGTTCCGATATTTTTGCGATATCGGAAATCGGAATCGGAAGTGTGTGGTGCGTATGGTTCCCAGGGTCTGGAGGAGAGGAGACTCTCCTTCAGGCCCTGTGATCCATATTCATGTAAAAAAAATAAATAAATAAATAAATATTGATATACTCACCCCTCCGGCGGCCCCTGCTCTAAGCGGTGCCTCCGTTCCTAAGAATGCAGGGAGTGAAGGACCTTCGATGACGTCACGGCTTGTGATTGGTCACGTGAGCGGTCACATGAGCGGTCACGCAACCAATCACAAGCCTCTCCTTCAGACCCTGGGAACCATTCCGATATTTTGTGTCCCATTGATATGCATTGGTATCGGGTATCGGTATCGGCGATATCCGATATTTTTTGGATATCGGCCGATCCAATCCGATACCGATACCTTTGCATATCGGAAGGTATCGCCCAACACTACTCATCACTAGTCCTAAGCATGACTGGGACAATCAAAAGAAAGAATGTCAGTCGTCTAGGACACAATAGGTAGGCACCAAAATCTTACTTGCCGAGGTAGTATACATTGCAATATAAGAATCCCTGACTAATGGGTCCGATACCTTTGCATAGTAATCAAGAGAATGGGGCCTTTAGCCAAAATATATATTGAAAGATAGGGAAGATGACTGGCAAGGAGCATGTGAGAAGCAACAGGAAATCCGAAGCACAACTATATGAATGTGAATACCATACAACCACAAAGAGGAAGTGTAACACCCCAGGGTCCTGGTTGTTAGGGTATGTGCACACGTCCGGATTTCTTGCAGAAATTTCATGAAGAAAACCGGAAATTTTCTGCAAGAAATCCGCATTTTTTTTTTTGCGTTTTTTTTGCGTTTTTTTCGCGTTTTTTTTAGCATTCTGCAAGCGTAATTAGCTTGCAGAATGCTAAAGTTTTCCAAGCGATCTGTAGCATCACTTGGAAAACTGACTGACAGGTTGGTCACACTTGTCAAACATACTGTTTGACAAGTGTGACCAACTTTTTACTATAGATGCAGCTTATGCAGCATCTATAGTAAAAGATAGAATGTTTAAAAATAATAAAAAAAAGAAAAAAAATGGTTATACTCACCCAGACATCTCATCAGCGGCGTCCGTTCCTCTTCCTATAGCTGGTGTGTGCGCGCAGGACCTTCCATGACGTCGCGGTCATGTGAGCGGTCACGTGAGCGGTCACATGACCGCTCACGACCAATCACAAGACAGTGACGTCATCGGCAGGTCCTTCACCGCACATCAGCTATAGGAACCGAAGCGGCAGCATGCAGCGGTGAGGCGGGAAGACATCGAGGGTGAGTATAGGACTATTTTTTATTTCAATTCTTTTTTTTTTTACCAATTATATGGTGCCCAGTGCGTGGAGGAGAGTCTCCTCTCCTCCACCCTGGGTACCAACCGCACATAATCTGCTTACTTCCCACATGGTGTGCACAGCCCCGTGCGGGAAGTAAGCAGATCAATGGACTCCTAGGTGTGCGGAATCCCCGCAATTCCGCATTTTTAATGAACATGTTGCTTTTTTTTCCGCGATGCGATTTTTTCGCGGAAAAATCGCAACATTTGCACAAAAAATGCGGAATACCCTGTAAATAATAGGAGGCATATGTTAGCGTTTTTTTCGCGTTTTTATCACGTTTTTATAGCGAAAAAACGCGAAAAAAACACTAAAAATCCTGAACGTGTGCACATGGCCTTACAGCGGCATTGCTTTCCTCAAGGGGAGAGTGATGTCACATTAGGAGGCAAGGGAAGATCTCTTCTATCAGGTAAACACAAACATGCAACATGTTTGCACTCCAGGCCAGAAGGGGGAGCTCTGCACCCGGTTTTCAGGGGAACTTCCTTGATATATATTCTGGCTGGAGGGGAAGTCAGTGAGCAGTCTGTCAGGAGGACAAAGAAGTGAGCAGTCCGACCGTGAGTGTCAGAAGTACTGAAGGGGCCGTGCAGCCAGAGTTGCTGCAGCTCCTGGGGAAAGAGAACTAAGAAAGAAGAACAGTTTGTAGAGAGCGTGCAGGAGAGCAAAGCACAGGAGAGTGACATCTGGGAAGAATAGCTGTGACGGGGCTACCTCCCTGGCTGAGTGCAAACACTGGAAGCAGTAAGACTGGGGTTGTGTCAGAATTTAAGAGGCACAGCAGAAACCGGCAGAGCAGCTGGATTACAAATCACCTGTCTGCCTTAATACCCAGGAGGCATAGTGGCATATAGAGCTCGAGTCGTGATAGAGACCCTGTAAAAAGGCTCAAGCCACCTGTCATATGGGTTTATGTCCCACCTTTATGGAGGACAGAGAGGAACTGTGAGGACCTTGCTAGAAGCCATAGGCAGTTAGGGACTACAATACCACCACGCTATGAGGAAGGTTTCATCTCCACCTGGTAGAGGGGACTCTGAACTTGCTTCCAAACCGGCCGGACCCTGCCTGTACCTGTGATCTCGTGCCCTGGAATGTGGATACCTGAAGTCTACAGTAAACCAGGTAAAGAGACTGCAAACCTGTGTCCACGTTCCTTACTGTACCATTCACCATCTTCACCTATACACCGAGAGCCCTGGGGACCTACTTCTCCTGTGGGAAGTTATACCATCTAGCTGCCATAACATCACCCCAGTGGACCCCTTTTAGCAGCGTCGGTCCCCATTGACCGAATACCACAGGTGGCGTCATGAACACGAACTTTATTCCAATCCCCTTTAAAGACCTTTCCCCTTTAATTTTGCGCCCAGGGCCATGAACCATGTGATATCCCCTTTAAATACCGGACCCGATGCCGAGTTCCCCACGGCCCTGGCA
This sequence comes from Ranitomeya variabilis, assembly GCF_051348905.1. Classification (NCBI taxonomy): domain Eukaryota; kingdom Metazoa; phylum Chordata; class Amphibia; order Anura; family Dendrobatidae; genus Ranitomeya; species Ranitomeya variabilis. The sequence goes on from NC_135233.1 coordinate 191,159,089, forward strand.
GATGACTCAGAAGCGCAATGGAAAGAAGATGCTGGCAGAGATAGTAGATCCCAACCGCTTGTCATGAAGATCTGTAGTCATTATAGAATGTATAAGATCACACATCTTTTTTTCCATGACTTTAAGGCTAAATTAGAAAAATTAGTATTTGGTGGGTTTTGAAGTTGTAGATTTTTTGCTCTATTTCTGCATCTGTTATGTAAATTAGGTTACTTGCATTTTTTCCATGAGTTTCAATCACATTTTTGGAACTGCATTTTTTGTCTCTTTTTGGCATGTGATATTTTCAATAAAGCTGCTTTGTTTTTGATACTTATTAGTATTGGCTTTGAAACAACTTTTGATAAAGTCATGTGCAGATTACATGGGTTTTTAGCTGCACATTTTCCTCATCTCATACAACTCAATGGGGAAAAATCTGCACTTAAAATTCAGCATACATCACCACCCATAATCCCGCCCACCACTCCATTACCACACATAATCCCGCCCCCAACCACATCACCACACATAATCCCGCCCCCACCTCATTACTACACATAATCCCGCCCCCCCACCACATTACCACAGATAACCCCGCCCCCACCACATTACAACACATAACCCCGCCCCCACCACATTACAACACATAATCCCGCCCCCACCACATTACCACACATAATCCCACCCCCACCACATCACCACACATAATCCAGCCCCCCACCACATTACCACAGATAATCCCCACCACCACATTACCACACATAATCCCGCCCCCCACCACATCACCACACATAATCCCGCCCCCCACCACATTACTACACATAATCCTGCCCCCACCACATTACCACAGATAACCCCGCCCCCCACCACATTACAACACATAATCCCGCCCCCACCACATTACCACACATAATCCCGCCCCCCACCACATCACCTCACATAATCCAGCCCTTCCACCACATTACCATAGATAATCCCACCCCCCACCACATTACCGTACATAATCCCGCCCCCCACCACATTACCACAGATAATCCCGCCCCCCATCACATTACCACACATAATCCTGCCCCCCAACACATCACCACACATAATCCCGCCCCCCTACTCCATTACCACACATAATCCCGCCCCCCACCACATTACCACACAAAATCCCGCCCCCCCACCACTTACCACACATAATCCCGCTCCCCACCACATTACCACACATAATCCCGCCCCCCCACCACATTACCACACATAATACCGCCCCTTACCACATTACCACACATAATCTCGCCCACCAACACATCACCACACATAATCCAGCCCTGTTGTGAACTCCGTTTTCAGGCTCCCTCTTGTGGTCACAGATGGTATTGTGTGACTTTGGTTTTTTGGCTCCCCCTGGTGGTTTGGTTTATTATCCTGCGGGTCTGGCTGGATCAGGTGCCTCGTTATTCACCAGGGAGGCTCCTATTTAGCTCTGCTTCACTTCCACTTGTGGCCGGCTGTCAATGTATTCAGTGCTATTCTGATTACTTCTGATTATCTCGTTTTCTGCCTCTTCAGGATAAGCTAAGTTCTGTTTGAATATTTTTTGCTCATCTGCCTGCAATATGATTTCTGTGTATGATGAGTCTAGTCCAGCTTGCTAATATGTGATTTCGTTTTGCTAGTAAGCTCTGGGGTACGGAGTAGCTTACCAGCAAAACGAAATCACATATTAGCAAGCTGGACTAGACTCATCATACACAGAAATCATATTGCAGGCAGATGAGCAAAAAAATATTCAAACAGAACTTAGCTTATCCTGAAGAGGCAGAAAACGAGATAATCAGAATAGCACTGAATACATTGACAGCCGGCCACAAGTGGAAGTGAAGCAGAGCTAAATAGGAGCCTCCCTGGTGAATAACGAGGCACCTGATCCAGCCAGACCCGCAGGATAATAAACCAAACCACCAGGGGGAGCCAAAAAACCAAAGTCACACAATACCATCTGTGACCACAAGAGGGAGCCTGAAAACGGAGTTCACAACAGTACCCCCCCCTTGAGGAGGGGTCACCGAACCCTCATCAAAACCCCCAGGGCGATCAGGGTGAGCCACATGGAAGGCACGAACCAAATCGGCTGCATGAACATCAGAGGCGACAACCCAGGAATTATCCTCCTGACCATAGCCTTTCCACTTAACCAAATACTGAAGCCTCCGTCTAGAAATACGAGAATCCAAGATCTTCTCCACCACGTATTCCAATTCTCCCTCAACCAGCACAGGGGCAGGAGGCTCAACTGAAGGAACCACAGGCACCACATACCTCCGCAACAACGACCGATGGAACACATTATGAATAGCAAACGATGCCGGGAGGTCCAAACGAAATGACACAGGGTTAAGGACTTCCAAAATCTTATAAGGACCGATAAACCGAGGCTTAAACTTAGGAGAGGAGACCTTCATAGGAACAAAGCGAGAAGACAACCACACCAAATCCCCAACGCGAAGTCGGAGACCCACACAGCGACGGCGGTTGGCAAAGCGCTGAGCCTTCTCTTGTGACAGCTTCAAATTGTCCACCACATGATTCCAAATCTGATGCAACCTATCCACCACAACATCCACTCCAGGACAGTCAGAAGGCTCCACCTGACCCGAGGAAAAACGAGGATGAAACCCTGAATTACAAAAAAAAGGCGAAACCAAGGTAGCAGAACTAGCCCGATTATTAAGAGCAAACTCGGCCAATGGCAAAAAAGTCACCCAGTCATCCTGATCAGCAGAAACAAAACATCTTAAATAGGTTTCCAAAGGCTGATTAGTGCGCTCGGTTTGGCCATTCGTCTGAGGATGGAAGGCCGACGAAAAAGACAAATTAATGCCCATCTTAGCACAAAAGGTCCGCCAAAATCTAGACACAAACTGGGATCCTCTGTCGGAAACAATATTTTCAGGGATCCCGTGCAAACGAACCACATTTTGAAAAAACAGAGGAACCAACTCGGAGGAGGAAGGCAACTTAGGCAAGGGCACTAAATGGACCATTTTAGAAAAACGATCACACACCACCCAAATGACCGACATTCTCTGAGAGACAGGGAGATCTGAAATAAAATCCATGGAAATGTGCGTCCAAGGCCTCTTCGGGACAGGCAAAGGTAACAACAAGCCATTGGCACGAGAACAGCAAGGCTTAGCCCGAGCACAAATTCCACAAGACTGCACAAAGGAACGCACATCCCGCGACAAGGAAGGCCACCAGAAGGACCTAGCCACCAAATCTCTGGTACCAAAAATCCCAGGATGGCCTGCCAACACCGATGAATGAACCTCGGAAATAACTCTGCTGGTCCATCTATCAGGGACAAACAGTCTCTCCGGTGGACAACGGTCAGGTCTATCCGCCTGAAACTCCTGCAGCACTTGTCGCAAATCTGGGGAGATGGCAGACAAAATCACCCCTTCTCTGAGGATACCAGCTGGCTCTGAATCACCAGGAGAGTCAGGCACAAAACTCCAAGAAAGAGCATCAGCCTTCACATTCTTCGAACCAGGCAGGTATGAGACCACGAAATCAAAACGAGAGAAAAACAACGACCAACGAGCCTGTCTAGGATTCAGCCGCTTGGCCGACTCGAGATAAATCAAATTCTTGTGATCAGTCAAGACCACCACACGATGCTTAGCTCCCTCGAGCCAATGTCGCCACTCTTCAAATGCCCACTTCATAGCCAACAACTCCCGATTACCAACATCATAATTCCGCTCGGCAGGCGAAAACTTTCTTGAAAAGAAAGCACGTGGCTTCATCACAGAGCCATCAGAGCTTCTCTGCGACAAAACAGCCCCCGCTCCAATCTCAGAAGCATCAACCTCGACCTGGAAAGGAAGGGAGACGTCTGGCTGACATAAGACCGGAGCCGAAGAAAACCGGCGCTTCAGCTCCCGAAAGGCCTCCACAGCCGCAGGAGACCAATTAGTAACATCAGAACCCTTCTTGGTCAAATCCGTCAATGGCTTAACAACACAAGAAAAATTAGCGATGAAGCGACGGTAAAAATTAGCAAAACCCAAGAACTTCTGAAGACTCTTAACAGATGTAGGCTGAGTCCAGTCATGAATAGCCTGAAACTTGACTGGGTCCATCTCAATAGCAGAAGGAGAAAAAATGAAACCCAAAAAAAGAGACCTTCTGGACTCCAAAAAGACATTTTGAGCCCTTCACAAATAAAGCATTGGCACGCAGGACCTGAAACACCATCCTGACCTGCTTAACATGGGACTCCCAATCATCCGAAAAAACCAGAATATCATCCAGATACACAATCTTAAATTTATCCAGATATTCGCGGAAGATGTCGTGCATTAAGGACTGAACGACAGAAGGAGCGTTAGAAAGTCCAAAAGGCATCACCAAGTACTCAAAATGGCCTTCGGGCGTATTAAATGCAGTTTTCCATTCATCACCCTGCTTAATACGCACAAGGTTATACGCACCACGAAGATCTATCTTGGTGAACCAACTAGACACCCTAATGCGAGCAAACAGATCAGATAACAATGGCAAAGGATACTGAAATTTGACCGTGATTTTGTTTAGAAGGCGATAATCAATACAAGGTCTCAAGGAACCATCCTTCTTAGCCACAAAAAAGAACCCCGCACCAAGAGGGGAGGAGGAGGGGCGAATAAGTCCTTTCTCCAAAGACTCCTTTATATAACTCCGCATAGCAGCATGCTCCGGCACAGACAAATTGAAAAGTCGTCCCTTAGGAAACTTACTACCAGGAATCAAATTTATAGCACAATCACAATCCCTATGAGGAGGTAGAGAACTGAGTTTGGGCTCATCAAATACATCCTGGTAATCTGACAAAAACGCAGGGACCTCAGAAGGAGTGGATAAAGCAATTGACACCACAGGAGCGTCGCCATGAATTCCCTGACAACCCCAACTTGACACAGACATTCCTTTCCAATCCAGGACTGGATTATGAGTCTGCAACCATGGCAGGCCCAACACGACAACATCATGCAAATTATGCAATACAAGAAAGCGAATCACCTCCTGATGAACAGGAGTCATGCACATGGTCACTTGTGTCCAGTACTGAGGTTTATTCGTAGCCAAAGGTGTAGCATCAATTCCCCTTAGTGGAATAGGGAATTTTAAAGGCTCCAAAACAAAACCACAGCGCCTGGCAAATGACAAATCCATCAGACTCAGGGCAGCACCTGAATCCACCAAAGCCATAACCGGGTAAGATGACAGGGAACAAATCAGGGTAACAGACAAAATGAACTTAGGCTGTAAAGTACCGATGGTGACAGATTTATCAATCTTTTTTGTGCGCTTAGAGCATGCTGAGATAACATGAGCTGAGTCACCACAGTAAAAGCACAACCCATTTTGCCGTCTATAATTTTGCCGTTCACTTCTGGTCAGAATTCTATCACATTGCATAGACTCAGGTGTCTGTTCAGAAGACACTGCCAAATGGTGCGCAGGTTTGCGCTCCCGCAAACGCCGATCAATCTGAATGGCCAGAGTCATTGACTCATTCAGACCTGCAGGCGTAGGGAACCCCACCGTGACATTCTTAATGGCTTCAGAAAGACCTTTTCTGAAATTTGCAGCCAGGGCACACTCATTCCATTGAGTAAGCACCGACCACTTCCGAAATTTCTGGCAGTACACCTCTGCATCATCTTGCCCCTGAGAGAGGGCCAACAACGCTTTTTCAGCCTGGTTCTCAAGATTAGGTTCCTCATAGAGCAATCCAAGGGCCAGAAAAAACCCATCCACACTGAGCAATGCAGGATCCCCTGGCGCCAATGCGAAAGCCCAATCTTGAGGGTCGCCGCGCAAGAAAGAAATAATAATCTTAACTTGCTGAACAGAATCCCCAGAGGAACGAGGTTTCAAAGAAAGAAACAACTTGCAATTGTTCTTAAAATTCAGGAACCTAGATCTATCTCCAGAAAACAACTCCGGAATAGGTATTCTAGGCTCTGACATAGGACTGTGCACAACAAAATCCTGAATACTTTGTACCCTTGCAGCAAGATGATCTACACTGGAGGCTAAACTCTGGATATCCATATCAGCAGCTGAACTCAGAGCTATACCAAGATTAAGAGGAGGAGAGAAGCTAGCCACACAGCAGCTAGACACACGGCAGCAAAAAAAAAAAAAAAAAAAGTCTCCAAGCTTCTTTTCTCCTGCTTCTGCCATGCAATTAACACTTTACTGGCCGGCTGTACTGTTATGATCCTAGTGGCAAGGATCGCAGGTCGGAGTAGCTAAGTAACTGAAAAGACTACTAGCTCTGGGGAAGTGGTAACTAGATTGACCGCAACCTGATCCTATCCGCAAACAACTATAGGCAGCCGTGGAACGTTGTCTAAAAATCCTAGACGTCTCTTCACGGCCTGAGAAACTGACTATTCCTGGAGGGAAAGAAAGTCCTCTCTTGCCTCAGTGGAATCACCCCAAAGATATAGAATAGCCCCCCACAAATATTAACGGTGAGTTAAGGGGAAAGCACAAACGCAGAGATGAAATCAGATTTAACAAATGAGGCCCGCTAATACTAGATAGCAGAAAATAGGAAGGGAACTGTGCAGTCAATAAAAAACCCTATTCAAAATATCCACGCAGAGATTGCTCGAGCCCCGGCACCAACTAACGGTGCGGGGGAAGCAACTCCGTACCCCAGAGCTTACCAGCAAAACGAAATCACATATTAGCAAGCTGGACTAGACTCATCATACACAGAAATCATATTGCAGGCAGATGAGCAAAAAATATTCAAACAGAACTTAGCTTATCCTGAAGAGGCAGAAAACGAGATAATCAGAAGTAATCAGAATAGCACTGAATACATTGACAGCCGGCCACAAGTGGAAGTGAAGCAGAGCTAAATAGGAGCCTCCCTGGTGAATAACGAGGCACCTGATCCAGCCAGACCCGCAGGATAATAAACCAAACCACCAGGGGGAGCCAAAAAACCAAAGTCACACAATACCATCTGTGACCACAAGTGGGAGCCTGAAAACGGAATTCACAACACAGCCCCCCACCCCATTACCACACATAATCCCGCCCCACCACATTACCACAATTATTGTTATTAACTTCATTTTAAGTTAATTTACTAATTTACCACCTTCGTAAGTGCTATTGAATGTTGTCGTTATTTACTTTAGTTTAATCACCAGCAGCGTTAATTAGATAGCAATGAGCGTGCCGAGCGTTAGCTGGCTGGAAACAGCTAGTATATATATATAAATATATATATATATAAAGGGGAAAATGAAGAAGAAGCAGAGAATGTCGTAAAGTGAACCCCAAGTCTTCAGTGTTAAATAATCGTACAATAATTATATTTAGATTATTTAGCACAGTAAAGAACAAGATCAGTTCAGTTTACAAAATGTATGAACGGAATGTGGAAGGCAGAATTGCTAAAGGCTGGTACTCTACAAAGCGATGGGGAAAAGCTAGTGTGGCCCCAATTTTCAAAAAGGACTCCATGTCATTCCTGGGTATCTATCACCACATTTGACCTTTCTAAATTATTACTTTGGGCTTACAGGTTGTAGACTGATGAGAAAAGTCTTCTCTGTATGCCTCACATCAGATGCCCTGTTGTTGAGAAATCATCTTTTATCACTTAATATATTAGATAGGTCCCATGTGGTGACAGATTCCCTTCCCTTTAACTTCCATTGTGAGAAAAATATTCAAGGGGCTTGTCCATGATAATATGCAGGAATAGGTGTTAGTCAAAACTATTGTAATTGAGAGCCAACCTTGGAAAACTAAGTACAGAAGTTGTCAAACCATTGTTACTTATATTTCGCAAAGAGGTGAGTAGTATTGGGGTTGCAGTGGATAAAGGCCACAATTCATCAAAGCTTTTGTGCCAAAAACTGCAACATTTTTGTGTAGATGCAAGGTTGGTTTAACCCCTTAAGGTACCTTCACACTGAACGATATTGCTAGCGATCCGTGACGTTGCAGCGTCCTGGCTAGCGATATCGTTGAGTTTGACACGCAGCAGCGATCAGGATCCTGCTGTGCCATCGTTGTCGGAGCAGAAAGGCCAGAACTTTATTTCGTAGCTGGATCTCCCATAGACATCGCTGAATCGGCCTGTGTGACGCCGATTCAGCGATGTCTTCACTGGTAAACATCGGGTTACTAAGCGCAGGGCCGCGCTTAGTAACCCGATGTTTACCCTGGTTACCAGTGTAAATGTAAAAAAAAACAAACACTACATACTTACATTCCGGTGTCTGTCCCCCGGCGCTGTGCTTTCCTGCACTGTCAGCGCCAGCCAGCCGTAAAGCAGATTACAGCGGTGACGTCACCGCTGTGCTTTCCGGCCGGCACTCACAGTCAGTGCAGGAAAGCACAGCGCCGGGGGACAGACACCGGAATGTAAGTATGTAGTGTTTGGTTTTTTTTACATTAGCACTGGTAACCAGGGTAAACATCGGGTTACTAAGCACGGCCCTGCGCTTAGTAACCCGATGTTTACCCTGGTTACCCGGGGACCGGCATCGTTGGTCGCTGGAGAGCTGTCGGTGTGACAGCTCTCCAGCGACCACACAGCGACGCTGCAGCGATCTAGATCGTTGTCTAGATCGCTGCAGCGTCGCTAAATGTGATGGTACCTTTAGTGACGGAGCCAAATTTTTAAAATCTGACCAGTGTCAATTTATGTGGTAATAACTCTGGAACGCTTCAACAAATCCCAGTGAGTTTGACACTGTTTGTTCGTGACACATTATACTTTATGAAAATGTTAAAAAATTAGCAATTTTCAAACTTGTAATGATTATTCCTTTAATCCAGATGGTCACACAACAGCAAAACATTAATAAATAACATTTCCCTCATGCCTGCCTTACCTCAGCACCATTTGAAAAATGTTCTTTTATTTTGTAAGCATTTTAGGAGGTTTAAAAATGTAGCAGTAATTATTCATTTTTTTCAAGGAAATTTACAAAATTTATTTTTGTAGGGACCTATCCGTGTTTGAAGTGACTTTAGGGGTCCCATATATTGGGAAACCCCCAAAAGTGATACCATTTTAAAAACCTCACCCCCTAACATATTGAAAACTGCTGTCAGGTAGTTTATTAACCCTTCAGGTGATTTTCAGGAATTAATGCAAAGTGGCATGACAATAATGAAAATGTGTATTATTACCACCTAAATGTCGGTAACTTCTGAACAGGTTACAACAGCCGTCAGACTCTGAGGCCGCTATTTGGTCATGAATTGCATGGCAAACATCGAGACCATACAATCATGATCTGAGGGCACCAATTGGGATATAGAGGAAGCCCCCACACTCTGTTAACCATTTATATGATGTAGTCACAATTGACAGCAGCATCTAAGGGGTTAAACAGATTTGGACGGTGCAAACACTGGTCGTGGCTGATGCAGCAAGTTGTCAGCTATAGAGTACAGCCGGCAGCTGCTGGATTGTCACCTGTATGGGGATGCTATGCTCTTATATCTCAGGTCAGTTAAAAGACGTATTGGCGGTCATTAAGGGGTTAAAAATATTGCTAACTTTGGCCATTTCACCACAGTTTTGTTCAGCAATCCCAAAATGGGCGAACCTGTGGTGTGATGGGGCACGGCGACACCTGATTGTCAGATATTATTTCTAGCCAAATAAAAGGTAGATAAAAAGTTGTGGTGGCGCTCTGGGGGATGTCGCAATGGATGTGTGGTAAGTAAATGACAAACTCCTGTACATTGAGGAAGGCAGCACTGGATCTTTCCTGTTCGGTCCTCCTTTCAGGTTTTGATGGAGGAAAAGGATGAGAAGTCAGGACAATACTGTCCCCTGAAGAAACACTCGTAAGGATTCCTAAAATAGTTCCTTTATTAGCAATTTCTTCAGAAACAAACCAGTTTTCAGCTCCAGACCGCATATTACCCTTCAATGAATTTGCTTACATCGTCATAATTATTTTTTGCTACGGAGTAAAGAGTGACACAATAAAGCGTCCGATAGGCATTTAATATCATCCATATGTGCGGCTGTGTTGTTAACAGTTTACAAAACTTTAAAGATTAACTTTCTTGCACTGGATGATGACTCATGATAACTCACACAGATTGGGGAAATCATTTGCATGTTACTATATGTAAAAAAGCCTGTATAATTAGGTGATAGCATAAACAAATAGTAATCTAAAGTGCATACACTCATAGATTATAGCTGTACCATACATGAGTGTATGCACTTTAGATTTCTATTTGTTTATGCTATCACCTAATTATACAGGCTTTTTTACATATAGTAACATGCAAATGATTTCCCCAATCTGTGTGAGTTATCATGTTGAAGAATTGTATTACAGATTCCACAGCATTACATTAATAAAGGCTGGATGCTGCTGCAAAGCAAGTAAGATCATGGAATATATTAAATCCAGAATTGCAGAACAGTGTTGGAAGAAAATGCATTCGCAAGATGATTTCACTGCACTCAAAAAAGCAACACTCGCATTCAAATCAGCTCTCACCTCTGCTAAACAGGCCTATTTCACATCCCTCCTATCTTCTTTATCTGACAACCCCAAACAGTTGCTCAACACCTTTAACTCCCTCCGCAGCCCATCACTGCCCCCTCTGACTTCCTTAATCTCTGCTGAGGACTTTTCCACACACTTCAAAAATAAGATAGACCAAACAAGGCAAGTCTTTGTTGTCTGACCACCACAACCCCTTTGTATACCAGACCAATGCCCTAACCCCATAATTTCCCAATCCAACATCACTGAAGGGGGGCTTAATTGTCTCCTCTCACCACACCTCACCACTTGTGAACTTGACCCCATCCCACCTCCTCCCCAACTTCACCATTACACTAATCCCATCCCCAATCCATCTCTTCAACCTATCACTAACTTCTGGTACCTTCCCCTCCGCTTTCAAACATGGCACAATCACACCTATCCTCAAAAAGCCTTCCCTTGTCCCGAGCGCTATGTCCAGCTATAGCCCCATATCTTTGCTCCCATTTGCTTCCAAACTACTTGAGCAGCATGTCCACGCTGAACTTTCCTCTCATCTTGCGTCTAACTCTCTCTTTGACAGCCTATAATTTGGATTCCGTCCCCACCACTCCACTGAGACTGCCCTGACCAAAATTACTAATGACTTACAGCCAAAGCTAACAGACAATTCTCTATACTTCTACTTCTAGACTTGTCTCCTGCCTTCGACACAGTTGACCACGGCCTCCTACTACAGATCCTCTCTTCCTTTGGTGTCAAAGACCTCGCCCTGTCCTGGATCTCCTCATACCTTACCAACCGCACATTCAGTGTTTCCTACTCCCATACTACCTTTTCATCTCGCCCCCTCTCTGTTGGTGTCCCTCAAGGCTCTGTCCTAGGGCCCTAACTCTTCTCAATCTATACACTCGGCCTGTGACAACTCATAAGGTCCTATGGCTTCCAGTACCATCTATATGCTGATGACACTCAGATCTACCTCTCTTGCCCAGATGTCATGTCTCTGCTGTCCAGAATCCCAGAGTGTCTATCAGCCATATCCTCCTTCTTCTCCTCTCGCTTCCTCAAACTCAATGTGGACAAAACCAAACTAATTATCTTTCCTCCATCTCACACATCATCCCTACCTGATCTATCACAGTAATTGATTTCACACTTTCCCCCATCCAGGTAATCCGCTGCCTCAGAGTAACCCTGGACTCTGCCATGTCTTTTAAACCGCACATCCAAGCTCTCGCCACCTCCTGTTGCCTCCAGCTCAAAAATATTTCCAGAATCCGTCCTTTCCTCAACCCTCACTTTACCAAAATGCTTGTGCATGCCCTAATCATCTCTCGCCTCGACTACTGCAACATCCTCCTTTGTGGGCTACCCTCTAACAATCACGCACCCCTCCAGTGCGTCCTTAACTCTGCTGCCCGACTAATTAATCTCTCTCCTCGCTATGCTCCTGCTTCCCCTCTTTGCAAATCCGTTCACTGGCTCCCAATTTCCCAGCCTATCCAGTTTAAACTACTAAGGCCGGCGTCACACTCGGCGTAAGACAATACGGTCCGTATTTTACGGCCGTAATACGGCCGAAATACGGTGAAATGTTCCCAAAATAGTGATCCGTAGTCAGGGTGTGTCAGCGTATTTTGCGCATGGCATCCTCCGTATGTAATCCGTATGGCATCCGTACTGCGAGATTTTCGCGCAGGCTTGCAAAACCGACATCTAATGGATTTATGTGCTCAAATGTTCGGGAAAACATATATACAGTATATATATATATATATATGTCATTGAGACACATATATATATATTCTGTATTTAGATTTCATTCAGCGCGATATGTGTTAAAAGCCGGTAATTCAATTGCCGGCTTCTCATTTCTCCTGCACAAACCCGACAGGATATGAGACATGGTTTACATACAGTAAACCATCTCATATCCCCATTTTTTTTGCATATTCCACACTACTAATGTTAGTAGTGTGTATGTGCAAAATTTCAGCGCTGTAGCTGCTGAAATAAAGGGTTAAATGGCGGAAAAAATTGGCGTGGGCTCCCGCGCAATTTTCTCCGCCAGAATGGTAAAGCCAGTGACTGAGGGCAGATATTAATAGCCAGGAGAGGGTCCTTGGTTATTGGCCCCCCCGTGGCTAAAAACATCTGCCCCCAGCCACCCCAGAAAAGGCACATCTGGAAGATGCGCCTATTCTGGCACTTGGCCACTCTCTTCCCACTCCCTGTAGCGGTGGGATATGGGGTAATGAAGGGTTAATGCCACCTTGCTATTGGAAGGTGACATTAAGCCAGATTAATAAAGGAGAGGCGTCAATTATGACACCTATCCATTATTAATCCAATTGTAGGAAAGGGTTAAAAAACACACACACACATGATTTAAAAGTATTTTAATGAAAAAAACACAGCGGTTGTTGTAATAATTTATTGTACTCTCAGTCCATCAGGAACACCCTCGCTTGGAAAAATAATAAACGCACAAGATACATACCTTCTGCTGTCAGATCAGGTCCCACGAAGTAATCCATCTGAAGGGGTTAACTAATATTACAGGCAGAGCTGCGATAAACCGCTCGCTCGTACCTGTAATCCCCGGGTGCTGAAAGGAAAGCAGTGATCTATACTTACATTCAGTTGCGGTGATGCGCCCCTGCTGGATGTTCTCATGAACTGCAGCCTGGGAACTTTTTCCCACGCTACAGGTCATATGAGGACATCCACCAGGGGGCGCATCACCGCGACTGAAGGTAACTATAGGTCATTGACCTACATTTCCTTCAGTCGCGGTGATGCGCCCCCTGGTGGATGTCCTCATATGACCTGTAGCGTGGGAAAAAGTTCCCAGGCTGCAGTTCATGAGAACATCCAGCAGGGGCGCATCACCGCAACTGAATGTAAGTATAGATCACTGCTTTCCTTTCAGCACCCGGGGATTACAGGCAGAGCGAGTGGATTATCGCAGCTCTGCCTGTAATATTAGTTAACCCCTTCAGATGGATTACTTCGTGGGACCTGATCTGACAGCAGAAGGTATGTATCTTGTGCGTTTATTATTTTTCCAAGCGAGGGTGTTCCTGATGGACTGAGAGTACAATAAATTATTACAACAACCGCTGTGTTTTTTTCATTAAAATACTTTTAAATCATGTGTGTGTGTGTTTTTTAACCCTTTCCTACAATTGGATTAATAATGGATAGGTGTCATAATTGACGCCTCTCCATTATTAATCTGGCTTAATGTCACCTTCCAATAGCAAGGTGGCATTAACCCTTCATTACCCCATATCCCACCGCTACAGGGAGTGGGAAGAGAGTGGCCAAGTGCCAGAATTGGCGCATCTTCCAGATGTGCCTTTTCTGGGGTGGCTGGGGGCAGATGTTTGTAGCCACGGGGGGGCCAATAACCATGGACCCTCTCCTGGCTATTAATATCTGCCCTCAGTCACTGGCTTTACCATTCTGGCGGAGAAAATTGCGCGGGAGCCCACGCCAATTTTTTCCGCCATTTAACCCTTTATTTCAGCAGCTACAGCGCTGAAATTTTGCACATACACACTACTAACATTAGTAATGTGGAATATGCAAAAAAAAAGGGGATATGAGACGGTTTACTGTATGTAAACCATGTCTCATATCCTGTCGGGTTTGTGCAGGAGAAATTAAAAGCCGGCAATTGAATTACCGACTTTTCACTAACACCGCTGCGTATTTCTCGCAAGTCACACTGCTGGTCAGTGTGGAATCCGTATTTTTCACGCCCCCATAGACTTTCATTGGCGATTTTTTTGCGCAGTACGCTGACAAACGCAGCATGCTGCGATTTTGTACGGCCGTAGAAAGCCGTATAATACTGAACCGTAATATACGGCTAATAGGAGCAGCCCCATTGAGAATAATTGTGCCGTATGTTATGCGAGTTTTACGGACGTAGTTTCTGCGCTCTTACGTCCGTAAAACTCGCCAGTGTGACGCCGGCCTAACTCTGACCAAAAAGCCATCCATAACTTTTCTCCTCCGTATATTTCCATACTAATCTCTCAATATCCTCCCTCACATAATCTCCGGTCCTCCCAAGACCTCCTTCTCTGCTCCACGCTTATTCGCTCCTTACCTAATCGCCTCCAAGACTTCTCCCGAATATCCCACATCCTCTGGAATTCTGTGCCCCAACACGTCCGGTTATCCACCACATTTGGATTCTTCAAACGGAACCTTGAATCTCTTCAAAGAAGCTTACAATGAGTAATGATCACACGGCCATCTCAACACCATTGGAGCTACTGCAACCCCCGACCTACTGTCTCCTTCCCCATAATCCTGTAGAATGTAAGCCTGCAAGTTCAGGGTCCTCTTCCCTCTGTACCAGTCTGTCATTGTAAATTTGTTTACTGTTAATGATATCTATAACTCTGTATGTAACCCCGTCTCATGTACAGCACCATGGAATTAATGGTGCTATATAAATAATAATAATAAACAGATAGTACTCTAAAGTGCATACACTCATGTATGGTACTGGTACAGCTATAATTTGTTTAAGAATTGTATTCCGGATTCCACAGCGTTACATTAATAAAGGCTGGACGCTGCTGCCAAGCAAGTATGATCATGGAATGTATTAAATTGACATGGACGCACATGACAAGACATAATTCTACTATATTGTAAAACACCAGGAAGACGACACCTGGACTATTGTTTTCAATTTAGGGCATCATTGAATTTCAAAAGACATAATAGTGCTTGAGTGCTTGGATTGCTGCACTCATAAAAGTCAACAAAATTAGTATTATTTTGCTTGGAAAAATATATGCATATACTCTATTACTTTTATATCTTTAACAGCTATGTTATGTTATTGTTAGACAGATCTGGGCTCATCCAAGATCTGTCACACTGATCTGTTCATACTAGAAATGAGCAAATATTTTTAACTCAAATTTTCCGGGTTTGCTGAAATTTCCAACATAAATGTTATTTGCGGCAAATAAAATAGAACAAATCTCAAAATTGGAAAGCTTGTAGTTACTCTGAAAATACCAGTGAGGAAGAAGGGAGAGAGAGAGAACCTCGCTGACCATAAGAGCTTACACTCTACAAGAGAGAGAGAGAGAGGACCCCACTGACCACAAGAGCTTACACTCTACAGGAGAGAGAGGACCCCACTGACCATAAGAGCTTACACTCTACAGGAGAGAGAGAGGACCCCGCTGACCATAATAGCTAACACTCTACAGGAGAGAGAGGAACCTGCTGACCATAAGAGCTTACACTCTACAGGAGAGAGAGGACCCCACTGACCATATGAGCTTACACTCTACAGGAGAGAGAGGACCTCACTGACTATAAGAGCTTACACTCTACAGGAGAGAGAGATGAAGCTGCTGACCATAACAGCTTACACTCTACAGGAGAGAGAGAGGACCCTGCTGACCATAAGATCTTACACTCTCCAGGGGAGAAAGGACTTCACTGACCATAAGAGCTTACACTCTACAGGAGAGAGAACCGCACTGACCATAAGAGCTTACACTCTACAGGAGAGAGGGGACCCCTCTGATCATAAGAGCTTACACTCTACAGGAGAGAGAGGACCCTACTGATCAGAAGAGCTTACACTCTACAGGAGAGAGAGGACCCCACTGACCATAAGAGCTTACACTCTACAGGACAGAGAGAGGACCCCACTGACCATAAGAGCTTACACTCTACAGGAGAGATAGAGGACCCTACTGATCATTAGAGCTTACACTCTACAGGAGAGAGAGGACGCAACTGACCATATGAGCTTACACTCTACAGGAGAAAGAAGACTACTCTGATCATAAGAGCTTACACTCTACAGGACAGAGAGAGGACCCACTGACCATAAGAGCTTACACTCTACAGGAGAGAGAGAGGACCCCTCTGATCATAAGAGCTTGCACTCTACAGGAGAGAGAGGACCCCACTGACCATAAGAGCTTACACTCTACAGGAGAGAGAGGACCCTACTGATCATAAGAGCTTACACTCTACAGGAGAGAGAGGACCCCACTGACCATAAGAGCTTACACTCTACAGGAGAGCGAGGGCCCCGCTGATCATAAGAGCTAGCACTCTACAGGAGTGAGAGGACCCTACTGATCATAAGAGCTTACACTCTACAGGAGAGAGAGGACCCTGCTGACCATAAGAGCTTACACTCTACAGGAGAGCGAGGGCCCCGCTGATCATAAGAGCGAACAATCTACAGGAGAGAGAGGACCCCACTGACCTTAAGAGCTTACACTCTACACAAGAGAGAGAACCTCGCTGACCGTATGAGCTTACACGCTACAGGAGAGAGAGTACCCCGCTGACCATAAGAGCTTACACTCTACAGGAGAGAGAGAGGACCCCACTGACTATAAGAGCTTACACTCTACAGGAGAGAGAGAGAGAGAGAGGACCCTACTGACCATAAGAGCTTACACTCTATCAGAGAGAGCGAGGATCCCACTGACTATAAGAGCTTACACTCTACAGGAGAGAGAGAGAGGATCCTACTGACCATAAGAGCTTACACTCTACAGACGAGAGAAAAGGACCCCGCTGACCATAAAAGCTCACACTCTACAGGTGAGAGAGGCCCCCGCTGACAATAAGAGCTTACACTCTACAGGGGAAAGAGGACCCCACTGACCATAAGAGCTTACAATCTACAGGAGAGAGAGGACCCCGCTGACCATAAAAGCTTACACTCTACAGGAGAGAGAGGACCCCACTGACCATAAGAGCTTACACTCTACAGGACAGAGAGTACCACTCTGACCATAAGACCTTACACTCTACAGGACAGAGAGGACCCCACTGACCATAAGAGCTTACACTGTAAAGGACAGAGAGGACCCCACTGACCATAAGAGCTTACACTCTACAGGAGAGAGAGGACCCCGCTGAACATAAGAGCTTTCACTCTACAGGACAAAGAGGACCCCACTGACCATAAGAGATTACACTCTACAGGAGAGAGAGGACACCACTGACCATAAGAGATTACACTCTACAGGAGAGAGAGGACGCCACTGACCATATGAGCTTACACTCTACAGGAGAAAGAAGACTACTCTGATCATAAGAGCTTACACTCTACAGGAGAGAGAGGACCCCGCTGAATATAAGAGCTTTCACTCTACAGGACAGAGAGTACCCCACTGACCATAAGAGCTTACACTCTACAGGACAGCAGGACAGAGAGTACCCCTCTGACCATAAGAGCTTACACTCTACAGGACAGAGAGGACCCCACTGACCATAAGAGCGTACACGCTACAGGACAGAGAGGACCCCACTGGCCATAAAAGCTTACACTCTACAGGAGAGAGAGGACCCCACTGACCATAAGAGCTTACACTCTACAGGACAGAGAGTACCCCTCTGACCATAAGACCTTACACTCTACAGGACAGAGAGGACCCCACTGACCATAAGAGCTTACACTGTAAAGGACAGAGAGGACCCCACTGACCATAAGAGCTTACACTCTACAGGAGAGAGAGGACACCACTGACCATAAGAGCTTACACTCTACAGGAGAGAGAGGACCCCGCTGAACATAAGAGCTTTCACTCTACAGGACAAAGAGGACCCCACTGACCATAAGAGATTACACTCTACAGGAGAGAGAGGACACCACTGACCATAAGAGATTACACTCTACAGGAGAGAGAGGACACCACTGACCATATGAGCTTACACTCTACAGGAGAAAGAAGACTACTCTGATCATAAGAGCTTACACTCTACAGGAGAGAGAGGACCCCGCTGAACATAAGAGCTTTCACTCTACAGGACAGAGAGTACTCCACTGACCATAAGAGCTTACACTCTACAGGACAGAGAGTACCCCTCTGACCATAAGAGCTTACACTCTACAGGACAGAGAGGACCCCACTGGCCATAAGAGCTTACACTCTACAGGAGAGAGAGAGGACCCCACTCACTCTACAGGAGAGGGAGGCTTAACCATTGACTCTGGAGATGGAAAAGGAGATGGAAAAGGACTCTGCCATGCAAACAATAACCAGCTCTGTACAAGATATGATAATCTGCTAGGTGTCGTAGCTAGGGTTGAGCGACTTTCATTTTTTTAAGATCGAGTAGGGTTTTGGGAAACCCGATTTTGTCCAGAGTCGAGTCGAGTGCAGTCGGCCGATTATCGCTAAAAGTCGGGGATCGACCGAAACACGAAACCCAATGCAAGTCAATGGGGAAGCATAGTCGGCAGTGAGTGGAGGCCAGGAAAACACCTACAGTGCCCATTTTAATGCCAAAAACATCCATTCTTGTTTCTGAAGCTTGCCAATCTTAATTAACTGTATAATAATAGTTGGGCATAGGGAATTGGGTGAAAGTTGTGGGGGGAGTAGGGCTGGCTCAAGTTTTTCGTGGGCCCAGGAAATGCGGACTACGTCACGGCGGTGTTGCAGGGAAAGGTAAGTATTTAAAAGTTGCAAGTGCTGTGATCCTGAGCAAGCAGGGGGGGGGCCCACTCGTTCGCATTGCCACTGGCACAGGGCCCCTCAAAGTACGGCGGTGTGTTTGCATGGCGGGGGCGCCTCCCACCAGCAGCGACACTTTTGCGTACTCTGAGGGGCCCTGTGCCAGTGACGTCGCCAACGAGTATGCCCCCCCACCTGATGAAGGAACCTGCACTTTCATCTGCACCTTCCTCTTTGTCCCTGTGTAAGGTGGTATAACATGCGGGAAGGGGAACCTTACTTTCAGCAGGGACAGATTCTGGCTGTGTAGAGTACAAGGGGAATGTAGTGGTCTAGGTCAATGTACCAGCAGACTCATTTAGCAGTGGCTGGGCAATGGGCAGGATGAGGAGGAAACAGATATAGGGCCAAAGAATAAAGTAGGCTACATGCAGTTCAAAATTGGTAACAGGACTAAACAGGCGGCATTGCTTTGTTCAGTGGAGTAGCAAACCCAAGAGCAGCAGACACTGTTTCAAGGGCCTAACCACACTAGTAGGCCAAATGCAGTTTAATATCTGATAGTATAGGGCGAAAGCCAGAATGTGGAAGCTCAGCTTTGTTCAGTTGAGGACAACACCAGGGAGGGGCAGACACCTTTAGTAGGCCGGAAAAGCCTATTGCATTTTTTAAAATGGTAATTTGGAGCAGAAGGTTGAAGCTCAGCTTTATTTACTTGAGGGCAACACCAGGGAGGGGCAGAAGCCGTTAGTAGGCCCTAACCACCATTTTTTTTTTTTAAACCACATAATGAGAGCCGGAAGGTTGAAGCTCAGCTTTATTTAGTTGAGGACAACACCAGGGAGGGGCACACAGACAGACACCTTTAGTAGGCCTGAAAAGCCTATTGCATTTTTCAAAATGGTAATTTGGAGCAGAAGGTTGAAGCTCAGCTTTATTTAGTTGAGGGCAACACCAGGGAGGGGCAGAAGCCGTTAGTAGGCCCTAACCACCATTTTTTTTTTAAAACCACATAATGAGAGCCGGAAGGTTGAAGCTCAGCTTTATTTAGTTGAGGACAACACCAGGGAGGGGCAGAAGCCGTTAGTAGGCCCTAACCACCATTTTTTTTTTTTAAACCACATAATGAGAGCCGGAAGGTTGAAGCTCAGCTTTATTTAGTTGAGGACAACACCAGGGAGGGGCACACAGACAGACACCTTTAGTAGGCCTGAAAAGCCTATTGCATTTTTTAAAATGGTAATTTGGAGCAGAAGGTTGAAGCTCAGCTTTATTTAGTTGAGGGCAACACCAGGGAGGGGCAGAAGCCGTTAGTAGGCCCTAACCACCATTTTTTTTTTTTAAACCACATAATGAGAGCCGGAAGGTTGAAGCTCAGCTTTATTTAGTTGAGGGCAACACCAGGGAGGGGCAGAAGCCGTTAGTAGGCCCTAACCACCATTTTTTTTTTTTAAACCACATAATGAGAGCCGGAAGGTTGAAGCTCAGCTTTATTTAGTTGAGGGCAACACCAGGGAGGGGCAGAAGCCGTTAGTAGGCCCTAACCACCATTTTTTTTTTTTAAACCACATAATGAGAGCCGGAAGGTTGAAGCTCAGCTTTATTTAGTTGAGGACAACACCAGGGAGGGGCACACAGACAGACACCTTTAGTAGGCCTGAAAAGCCTATTGCATTTTTCAAAATGGTAATTTGGAGCAGAAGGTTGAAGCTCAGCTTTATTTAGTTGAGGGCAACACCAGGGAGGGGCAGAAGCCGTTAGTAGGCCCTAACCACCATTTTTTTTTTAAAACCACATAATGAGAGCCGGAAGGTTGAAGCTCAGCTTTATTTAGTTGAGGACAACACCAGGGAGGGGCAGAAGCCGTTAGTAGGCCCTAACCACCATTTTTTTTTTTAAAACCACATAATGAGAGCCGGAAGGTTGAAGCTCAGCTTTATTTAGTTGAGGACAACACCAGGGAGGGGCAGAAGCCGTTAGTAGGCCCTAACCACCATTTTTTTTTTTAAAACCACATAATGAGAGCCGGAAGGTTGAAGCTCAGCTTTATTTAGTTGAGGACAACACCAGGGAGGGGCAGAAGCCGTTAGTAGGCCCTAACCACCATTTTTTTTTTTAAAACCACATAATGAGAGCCGGAAGGTTGAAGCTCAGCTTTATTTAGTTGAGGACAACACCAGGGAGGGGCAGAAGCCGTTAGTAGGCCCTAACCACCATTTTTTTTTTTAAAACCACATAATGAGAGCCGGAAGGTTGAAGCTCAGCTTTATTTAGTTGAGGACAACACCAGGGAGGGGCACACAGACAGACACCTTTAGTAGGCCTGAAAAGCCTATTGCATTTTTTAAAATGGTAATTTGGAGCAGAAGGTTGAAGCTCAGCTTTATTTAGTTGAGGGCAACACCAGGGAGGGGCAGAAGCCGTTAGTAGGCCCTAACCACCATTTTTTTTTTTTAAACCACATAATGAGAGCCGGAAGGTTGAAGCTCAGCTTTATTTAGTTGAGGGCAACACCAGGGAGGGGCAGAAGCCGTTAGTAGGCCCTAACCACCATTTTTTTTTTTTAAACCACATAATGAGAGCCGGAAGGTTGAAGCTCAGCTTTATTTAGTTGAGGGCAACACCAGGGAGGGGCAGAAGCCGTTAGTAGGCCCTAACCACCATTTTTTTTTTTTAAACCACATAATGAGAGCCGGAAGGTTGAAGCTCAGCTTTATTTAGTTGAGGGCAACACCAGGGAGGGGCAGAAGCCGTTAGTAGGCCCTAACCAAAGTTGAAGGCCAAATGCAGTTTAATTTCTGATACTATAGGCCGAAAGCCAGAAGGTGGAAGTTCCGATTTAGACAGTGGAGGACAATTTGAATTAGGGACTGCAGACAGACTTAGTAGGCTGTCCCCTGTGGACCATGCATCCACCACATTAACCCATTGCGCCGTAATGGACACGTAATCTTCCGTGGCCATGCCTACAGGTCCATGCGTCTGTTGTCAGGTGCACCTTTGTACTCACAGATTGCCAGAGTGCATGGACAATGCGGTCTTCTACATGCTGGTGGAGGGTTGGGATGGCTTTTCTCGCAAAAGAAGTGTCGACTGGTTAGCTTGTAGCGTGGTACAGCGTAGTCCATCATGGCCTTATTAATAGTAAATAAAATATATAACTAGGCTCTATGAACTTTTAAATAGGTTCCAGGGGTACACGGGCAGCATTGGTGTGGTCAGTGGAGGAGTATTGCAAGTAGGGGCTGCAGACAGGCTATCAAAGGCCTAAAATAACAAACAGTAGGCAGTCATGGCAGTTTTACATCGGTTACATGGATACACAGGCAGGCACTCCAGGCAGCATTGTGGTCAGTGGAGGAGTATTGCAAGTAGGGGCCGCAGACAGGCTATCAAAGGCCTAAAATAACAAACAATAGGCTCATGGCAGTTTTACAGCGGTTACATGGATACACGGGCAGGCAGCTTGGTGGTCAGTGGAGGAGTATTTAAAGTAGGGACCGCAGACAGGCTTCAAAGGCCTAACATAAGAAAATGGGCTGGCTGTAGGCACTTTATAATTGGTTCCAGGGGTACACGGGCAGCAGTGGTCTGGTCAGTGGAGGAGTATTTAAAGTAGGGACCGCAGACAGGCTATCAAAGGCCTAACATAACAAACAATAGGCTCATGGCAGTTTCACAGCGGTTACATGGATACACGGGCAGGCAGCTTGGTGGTCAGTGGAGGAGTATTGCAAGTAGGGGCTGCAGACAGGCTATCAAAGGCCTAAAATAACAAACAGTAGGCAGTCATGGCAGTTTTACATCGGTTACATGGATACACAGGCAGGCACTCCAGGCAGCATTGTGGTCAGTGGAGGAGTATTGCAAGTAGGGGCCGCAGACAGGCTATCAAAGGCCTAAAATAACAAACAATAGGCTCATGGCAGTTTTACAGCGGTTACATGGATACACGGGCAGGCAGCTTGGTGGTCAGTGGAGGAGTATTTAAAGTAGGGACCGCAGACAGGCTTCAAAGGCCTAACATAAGAAAATGGGCTGGCTGTAGGCACTTTATAATTGGTTCCAGGGGTACACGGGCAGCAGTGGTCTGGTCAGTGGAGGAGTATTTAAAGTAGGGACCGCAGACAGGCTATCAAAGGCCTAACATAACAAACAATAGGCTCATGGCAGTTTCACAGCGGTTACATGGATACACGGGCAGGCAGCTTGGTGGTCAGTGGAGGAGTATTGCAAGTAGGGGCTGCAGACAGGCTATCAAAGGCCTAAAATAACAAACAGTAGGCAGTCATGGCAGTTTTACATCGGTTACATGGATACACAGGCAGGCACTCCAGGCAGCATTGTGGTCAGTGGAGGAGTATTGCAAGTAGGGACCGCAGACAGGCTTCAAAGGCCTAACATAAAAAAATGGGCTGGCTGTAGGCACTTTATAATTGGTTCCAGGGGTACACGGGCAGCAGTGGTCTGGTCAGTGGAGGAGTATTTAAAGTAGGGACCGCAGACAGGCTATCAAAGGCCTAAAATAACAAACAATAGGCTCATGGCAGTTTCACAGCGGTTACATGGATACACGGGCAGGCAGCTTGGTGGTCAGTGGAGGAGTATTGCAAGTAGGGGCCGCAGACAGGCTATCAAAGGCCTAAAATAACAAACAATAGGCTCATGGCAGTTTTACAGCGGTTACATGGATACACAGGCAGCTTGGTGGTGAGTGGAGGAGTAGTGCAAGGAGTGTCTGTCCCAGTACTCCCAAAATATAAATAGATGTTAATGTCTCGCAAAACAACCAAAACAAAAAAAAAAGGTGGCATACTTAGGTACAGGGGTGGGCTCATCTACTGAGTTTCTGACATAGTAATTTGGCAGTAACTATTTAATGGTGCCAATATAGGACACAGACACAGACTACTTTAAGTTGCATCATAGATGTCTACAAATTTGTATTGTCAGTGCCAGACATTGAATGATGTCAGCGAATAGACTAAAGATTGGTGGAGCTGTGCGACATAATTTTGCACGTGGTAGAGCACATTTTGAGCTGGGGTAGGGGGGAACTCTCTTGAGGCCGGCGGGACCGCCCCAGGGCCCCTCATGTTACAACGGTGTGTCTGACGTTGGGTGCGCACCACCACCGCCAGAGACACTACATTGTACTATGAGGGACCCAGTAGCAATGCCGTCAACCAAAAGCGAGCACACCCACCTCTTCAGACAAACAGCAGTCTCACGGGTGCTTGCGCCAAGTCGCGATACCACGGCCCCGTGTGGGGAGTTTTGCCATTTAGGGAGGTGTAAACATGTCGTATGCTGTACAATCAGCTGCAGCAAATTAGACATTAGAAAAGTAATTCACAGGCAAGAGCTTTTCATAGGAAAGCTAGGTGTCGGCCGGGCAAGGTGGGGCAAAAGATTTCGAAATCCAGTTGTGGTTCATTTTAATGAATGTTAGATCGTCAACATTTTGGGTAGCCAGACGAGTCCTTTTTTCGGTTAATATTGAACCTGCAGCACTGAATACTCTTTCTGATAGGACACTTGCTGCCGGGCAAGCAAGCTCCTGCAATGCATATTCTGCCAATTCTGGCCAGGTGTCTAATTTGGAGGCCCAGTAATCAAATGGGAATGACGGTTGAGGGAGAACATCGATAAGGGATGAAAAATAGTTAGTAACCATACTGGACAAATGTTGTCTCCTGTCACTTTCAATTGATGCAGCAGTACCTGTCCTGTCTGCGGTCATAGCAAAATCACTCCACAACCTGGTCAGAAAACCCCTCTGTCCAATGCCACTTCTGATGTGTGCACCCCTAACACTCCTAGTCTGCTGCCCCCTGGAGCTCGTGTGAGAACGATCACGTGCGCTGTGTGCTGGGAATGCCTGAAGCAAACGGTCAACAAGAGTTGATTGTTTGGTTGCTAATATTAGTTCCAAGTTCTCATGTGGCATAATATTTTGCAATTTGCCTTTATAGCGTGGATCAAGGAGGCAGGCCAACCAGTAATCGTCATCGTTCATCATTTTCGTAATGCGTGTGTCCCTTTTTAGGATACGTAAGGCATAATCCGCCATGTGGGCCAAAGTTCCAGTTGTCAAATCTCCGGTTGTGATTGGTTGAGGGGCAGTTGCAGGCAAATCTACGTCACTTGTGTCCCTCAAAAAACCAGAACCCGGCCGTGACACGCAACCAAATTCCTGTGCCCCCGGGAAAGGTTCGGCATTAAAAATATACTCATCCCCATCATCCTCCTCGTCCTCCACCTCCTCTTCGCCCGCTACCTCGTCCTGTACACTGCCCTGACCAGACAATGGCTGACTGTCATCAAGGCTTTCCTCTTCCTCTGGTGCAGACGCCTGCTCCTTTATGTGCGTCAAACTTTGCATCAGCAGACGCATTAGGGGGATGCTCATGCTTATTACGGCGTTGTCTGCACTAACCAGCCGTGTGCATTCCTCAAAGCACTGAAGGACTTGACACATGTCTTGTATCTTAGACCACTGCACACCTGACAACTCCATGTCTGCCATCCTACTGCCTGCCCGTGTATCCTCCCACAAATAAATAACAGCACGCCTCTGTTCGCACAGTCTCTGAAGCATGTGCAGTGTTGAGTTCCACCTTGTTGCAACGTCTATGATTAGGCGATGCTGGGGAAGGTTCAAAGACCGCTGATAGGTCTGCATACGGCTGGCGTGTACAGGCGAACGTCGGATATGTGAGCAAAGTGCACGCACTTTGAGGAGCAGGTCGGAGAACCCAGGATAAGTTTTCAATAAGCACTGCACCACCAGGTTTAAGGTGTGAGCCAGGCAAGGAATGTGTTTCAGTTGGGAAAGGGAGATGGCAGCCATGAAATTCCTTCCGTTATCACTCACTACCTTGCCTGCCTCAAGATCTACTGTGCCCAGCCACGACTGCGTTTCTTGTTGCAAGAACTCGGACAGAACTTCCGCGGTGTGTCTATTGTCGCCCAAGCACTTCATAGCCAATACAGCCTGCTGACGCTTGGCAGTAGCTGGCCCATAATGGGACAACTGGTGTGCAACAGTGTCATCTGCCGATGGAGTGGTTGGCAGACTGCGTTCTGTGGAAGAGCTGTAGCTTCTGCAGGAGGACGAGGAGGAGGAGGAGGAGGGGGTGCGAACGCCTACAGCCAACTGTTTCCTAGACCGTGGGCTAGGCACAACTGTCCCTAAATTGATGTCGCCTGTGGACCCTGCATCCACCACATTCACCCAGTGTGCCGTGATGGACACATAACGTCCCTGGCCATGCCTACTGGTCCATGCATCTGTAGTCAGGTGCACCTTTGTACTCACAGATTGCCTGAGTGCATGGACGATGCGCTGTTTAACATGCTGGTGCAGGGCTGGGATGGCTTTTCTGGAAAAAAAGTGTCGACTGGGTAGCTCGTATCGTGGTTCAGCGTACTCCATCAGGGCTTTGAAAGCTTCGCTTTCAACTAACCGGTAGGGCATCATCTCTAACGAGATTAGTCTAGCTATGTGGGCGTTAAAACCCTGTGTACGCGGATGCGAGGATAAGTACTTCCTTTTTCTAACCAGAGTCTCATGTAGGGTGAGCTGGACTGGAGAGCTGGAGATCGTGGAACTTTCGGGTGTGCCGGTGTACATGGCAGACTGAGAGACGGTTGGAGACGGTATTGTTTCCGCCGGTGCCCTAGATGCAATATTTCCTCCTACAAAACTGGTGATTCCCTGACCCTGACTGCTTTTGGCTGGCAAAGAAACCTGCACAGATACTGCCTGTGGTGCGGAAAATGGTGGCCTTACAGTGACGGAAGGGATGTTGCGTTGCTGACTAGCTTCATTGGCCGAGGGTGCTACAACCTTGAGGGACGTTTGGTAGTTAGTCCAGGCTTGAAAATGCATGGTGGTTAAGTGTCTATGCATGCAACTAGTATTTAGACTTTTCAGATTCTGACCTCTGCTTAAGCTAGTTGAACATTTTTGACAGATGACTTTGCGCTGATCAGTTGGATGTTGTTTAAAAAAATGCCAGACTGCACTCTTCCTAGACTCGGATCCCTTTTCAGGGATTGCAGACTGAGCTTTAACCGGATGGCAACGCTGTGCTCCAACAGGTTTTGGCTTTGACACGCGTTTTGGGCCAGATACGGGCCCGGCAGATGTAACCTGTTGCGATGTTGATGCCTGCTGCGGCCCCTCCTCCACCTCCGCTTCTGAACTACTGCTGCCTGCACCCTGTTCCCCCAATGGCTGCCAATCGGGGTCAATAACTGGGTCATCTATTACCTCCTCTTCGAGCTCGTGTGCAACTTCGTCTGTGTCACTGTGTCGGTCGGTGGTATAGCGTTCGTGGCGGGGCAACATAGTCTCATCAGGGTCTGATTGTGGATCTGTACCCTGAGAGGGCAATGTGGTGGTCTGAGTCAAAGGAGCAGCATAGTACTCTGGCTGTGGCTGTGCATCAGTGCACTCCATGTCAGAATATACTTGTAATGGGCATGGCCTGTTAAATGTTTCACTTTCTAAGCCAGGGACGGTATGTGTAAAGAGCTCCATGGAGTGACCCGTTGTGTCGCCTGCTGCATCCTTCTCTCTTGTTGTAGTTTTTGCTGAGGAGGACAAGGAAGCGACTTGTCCCTGACCGTGAACATCCACAAGCGACGCGCTGCTTTTACATTTACCAGTTTCGGAAGAGGAGGCAAAAGAGCTAGAGGCTGAGTCTGCAATGTAAGCCAAAACTTGCTGTTGCTGCTCCGCCTTTAAAAGCGGTTTTCCTACTCCCAGAAAAGAGAGCGTTCGAGGCCTTGTGTAGCCTGACGACGAAACTGGCTCCACAGCTCCAGACTTAGGTGGAATATTTTTATCCCCACGACCACCTGATGCTCCTCTACCACTACCATCATTACCAGCTGACAATGAACGCCCACGACGACCTCTTGCACCAGACTTCCTCATTGTTTTAAAATCTTAACCAAAGTAACTTTATTTGTTGCTGTCAAACAACTTACACGGTGAGCTATAACTTCAGTATGATTTCAATATCCCTTAACAGGTTGGTGAGACCACAAGGAAAATCAGGCACAATGTTACACACTCTGTTTTCTGTGGCACAAAATCACAGAGATGACACACACGCAGGACTGTCACTCAAGCACTAATGTCAATATTAATCTCCCACCTAATTTATTTTTTTTTTTTTCTCAGGGAGACTTTAGAAACCAAATAATATTAAAAAAAAAAAAAAAAAAGGCTTTCTATGGCCCACAATTAGAGAGAGAGAGGTGGCACACCCAGGAGTCAAGACTGGCACACAAGCTGAGAGGGCAATATTACTCTCCCACTGTTTTTTTATGTATTTTTTGTTTTTTCAGGGAGACTTTAGAAACCCAATAATATTTTAAAAAAAAAATAAATAGGCTTTCTATGGCCCACTGAATGAGAGGGAGAGAGGTGGCACACCCAGGAGTCAAGACTGGCACACAAGCTGAAAGGGCAATATTACTCTCCCACTGTTTTTTTAGGTTTTTTTTTTTTTTTCAGGGAGACTTTAGAAACCCAATAATATTTTAAAAAAAAAATAAATAGGCTTTCTATGGCCCACTGAATGAAAGGGAGAGAGGTGGCACACCCAGGAGTCAAGACTGGCACACAAGCTGAAAGGGCAATATTACTCTCCCACTGTTTTTTTATGTATTTTTTGTTTTTTCAGGGAGACTTTAGAAACCCAATAATATTTAAAAAAAAAAATAAATAGGCTTTCTATGGCCCACTGAATGAGAGGGAGAGAGGTGGCACACCCAGGAGTCAAGACTGGCACACAAGCTGAAAGGGCAATATTACTCTCCCACTGTTTTTTTATGTATTTTTTGTTTTTTCAGGGAGACTTTAGAAACCCAATAATATTTAAAAAAAAAAATAAATAGGCTTTCTATGGCCCACTGAATGAGAGGGAGAGAGGTGGCACACCCAGGAGTCAAGACTGGCACACAAGCTGAAAGGGCAATATTACTCTCCCACTGTTTTTTTAGGTTTTTTTTTTTTTTTCAGGGAGACTTTAGAAACCAAATAATATAAAAAAAAAAAAAAAAAAAAAATAGGCTTGCTATAGCCCACTGAATGAGAGATAGCACACACAGCAGTGGCACACAAGCCCTGACTGAGGCCAATATTTTTCTCCCACTGATTGATGTAGTGTTTTTGTGTTGAGGTAGAATTTAGAACACAAATCACGGAAAAAATAAATAGGCTTTCTATGGCCCACTGAATGAAAGGGAGAGAGGTGGCACACCCAGGAGTCAAGACTGGCACACAAGCTGAAAGGGCAATATTACTCTCCCACTGTTTTTTTATGTATTTTTTGTTTTTTCAGGGAGACTTTAGAAACCCAATAATATTTAAAAAAAAAAATAAATAGGCTTTCTATGGCCCACTGAATGAGAGGGAGAGAGGTGGCACACCCAGGAGTCAAGACTGGCACACAAGCTGAAAGGGCAATATTACTCTCCCACTGTTTTTTTAGGTTTTTTTTTTTTTTTTCAGGGAGACTTTAGAAACCCAATAATATTTTAAAAAAAAAATAAATAGGCTTTCTATGGCCCACTGAATGAGAGGGAGAGAGGTGGCACACCCAGGAGTCAAGACTGGCACACAAGCTGAAAGGGCAATATTACTCTCCCACTGTTTTTTTAGGTTTTTTTTTTTTTTTCAGGGAGACTTTAGAAACCCAATAATATTTAAAAAAAAAAATAAATAGGCTTTCTATGGCCCACTGAATGAAAGGGAGAGAGGTGGCACACCCAGGAGTCAAGACTGGCACACAAGCTGAAAGGGCAATATTACTCTCCCACTGTTTTTTTATGTATTTTTTGTTTTTTCAGGGAGACTTTAGAAACCCAATAATATTTTTTAAAAAAAATAAATAGGCTTTCTATGGCCCGCTGAATGAGAGGGAGAGAGGTGGCACACCCAGGAGTCAAGACTGGCACACAAGCTGAAAGGGCAATATTATTCTCCCACTGTTTTTTTAGGTTTTTTTTTTTTTTTCAGGGAGAATTAGAAACCAAATAATATTAAAAAAAAAAAATAAATAGGCTTTCTATGGCCCACTGAATGAGAGGGAGAGAGGTGGCACACCCAGGAGTCAAGACTGGCACACAAGCTGAAAGGGCAATATTACTCTCCCACTGTTTTTTTAGGTTTTTTTTTTTTTTTCAGGGAGACTTTAGAAACCAAATAATATTAAAAAAAAAAAAAAAAAAAAAAAAAATAGGCTTGCTATAGCCCACTGAATGAGAGATAGCACACACAGCAGTGGCACACAAGCCCTGACTGAGGCCAATATTTTTCTCCCACTGATTGATGTAGTGTTTTTGTGTTGAGGTAGAATTTAGAACACAAATCACGGAAAAAATAAATAGGCTTTCTATGGCCCACTGAATGAAAGGGAGAGAGGTGGCACACCCAGGAGTCAAGACTGGCACACAAGCTGAAAGGGCAATATTACTCTCCCACTGTTTTTTTATGTATTTTTTGTTTTTTCAGGGAGACTTTAGAAACCCAATAATATTTTTTAAAAAAAATAAATAGGCTTTCTATGGCCCACTGAATGAGAGGGAGAGAGGTGGCACACCCAGGAGTCAAGACTGGCACACAAGCTGAAAGGGCAATATTACTCTCCCACTGTTTTTTTAGGTTTTTTTTTTTTTTCAGGGAGACTTTAGAAACCAAATAATATTAAAAAAAAAAAAAAAAAATAGGCTTGCTATAGCCCACTGAATGAGAGATAGCACACACAGCAGTGGCACACAAGCCCTGACTGAGGCCAATATTTTTCTCCCACTGATTGATGTAGTGTTTTTGTGTTGAGGTAGATTTTAGAACACAAATCACGGAAAAAATAAATAGGCTTTCTATGGCCCACTCAGTGAGAGATGGCACACACAGGGATGGCACTGTAGCAGAAATGCCAATCTTAATCTCCCACAAAAAAAAAAAAAAAAAAAAAAAAAAACTGTCCTACAATTACTATCTCCCTGCAGTAATGTAAGCCAGGTATGGCAGGCAGCAATAGGAGTGGACTGATGCACAAATTAAATAAAAAGTGTGGACAAACAAAAAAGATAGCTGTGCAGAAAGGAAGGAACAAGAGGATATGTGCTTTGAAAAAAGCAGTTGGTTTCCACAGTGGCGTACACACAGCAATACAGCTATCACGGAGCCTTCTAGGGCAGCCCAATGAGCTACAGCGCTGAGGGGAAAAAAAAAAAAAAATAGCTTCCACAGTCCCTGCACACCGAAGGTGGTGTTGGACAGTGGAAATCGCTGCAGCACAAGCGGTTTGGTGGTTAGTGGACCCTGCCTAACGCTCTCCCTGCTTCTGACGAAGCGGCAGCAACCTCTCCCTAAGCTCAGATCAGCAGCAGTAAGATGGCGGTCGGCGGGAACGCCCCTTTATAGCCCCTGTGACGCCGCAGACAGCAAGCCAATCACTGCAATGCCCTTCTCTAAGATGGTGGGGACCAGGATCTATGTCATCACGCTGCCCACACTCTGCGTTCACCTTCATTGGCTGAGAAATGGCGCTTTTCGCGTCATTGAAACGCGACTTTGGCGCGAAAGTCGCGTACCGCATGGCCGACAAGCACAGGGGTCGGATCGGGTTTCATGAGACGCCGACTTAGCCAAAAGTCGGCGACTTTTGAAAATGATCGACCCGTTTCGCTCAACCCTAGTCGTAGCTAGTGATGATCGAATTGTGAAAATCCGCGCAAAGAATTTCAAATATCCGTGTATTCATACTGAATAAAAAATTCAATGCAAGTCAATGGGAAAGCCAAATATTTTTCTGATGGGGTCAACAAACAGGTCTGGGGGCCGGAGAAAAAAGCTGAAATGGATAGGAAAGAGCTAAAACTAACTGGGAACAGCATGGAGAAGATTCCTGTGTAACACCCCAGGTAACCGGTTGTTACAGTGGCATTGCTTTCCTCACGGGGAGAGTGATGTCAGGCTTGGATGCAGGGAAGGATCCATTTATCAGGTAATCAGCACATACAACACCATTCTGACTTCAGGCCTGAAGGGGGAGCTCTGCACCCGACTTCAGGGGAGCTGCTTTCTCTGGTCAGTAGGAGGAGTCAGTTGCTAGGCCGTTGCTAGGCAGTTAGGAAGAGTTAGTAGTTGGTGAGAGGAGAGCGACATGTGAGGAAGGAAAGTGGGAGCTATGCAGCTCCTGGGAAGGAAAGACAGAACAGAGCAACTGATAGAGACTGAAAGGGAAAAGAGGCAAAGGTGAAGTTAAGGACAGAGGAGAATAGCTGCAATTTAACTACCTCTTGACAGAGCGCAGACACCGGTGGCTGGAAAACCAAGGTTGTGAGGGGCTCTAAGACTCAAAGCAGAAACCGGCAGGACAACTGAACTACAGGTCACGCCCGCCTTAACACCTGAAGACACAATGGCGTATAAGGCCTGGGTCGTGATAGAGACCCTGTGAAAGGGCTCTAGCCACCTGTCATACAGGTTAGTGTCCCACTTAGGACAGAAAACTCATGAGGACCTTGTTGGACTGCAAAAGGCAGCAAGGAACTACACCACAGCGCTAAAGGGAAGGCTTCTAACCCCACCTGGTAAGGGGGAAATCCCAGCTTGCTTCCAGGCCAGCCGGACCACCAGCAGCACCTGTGATCTGGTACCCTGGACTATGGCTGCCTGAATTGCTTCAGTAAAGAGGTAAAGAGATTGCAACCTTGTGTCCTCTGTTTCTTATTACACCATCTCCATCTACACACGGGAGCCCTGGGGACCTACTTCACCTGTGGGAAGTTATACCATCTGGTTGCCATAACATCACCCAGAGGACCCCTTTAAGCTGCATTGGTCACCCCTGACCGAATACCACAGGTGTCGTCACAAACATTCCTTTATTTCAATAAAACCTTTAAAGACTGACCCTTTAACATGGGCGTTCAGGGCCACGGACAGGGTCACCGCCGCCGCAACACATCCCTTTAAGTACCAGACCCGGTACCAAGTACCCTACGCCCTGGCGGGCGACTGACCATCACCTGCAAACATTTCTGACTCACATATGGTATCAGGGAATAATGTTCTCATGTTATTGCTCAGGTTTTATGGATTTATAAGAATACCTACCAAACCGAAATCAACCTTTTTTTAAAGGGAAAACGCTAATAAACATTTTTTCCTTCATAATTACATGTATTTAACACAAAATAAAAATTAAAAATATATCTCCTCTTTAACATATGTTGACACGGAGTGTTTTGGGTTTATTTTTTGCTTTAACATTTGTGAGGGCTCTCACGCCTACATTTGGGAGTTCCCTCCCTCATGCCAAATAGCTAGCAATATACACTGTACAGAATTACTAGGCAAGTTGTATTTTGATCACATGATACTTTTTATACATGTTGTCCTACTCCAAGCTGTTCTGGTTTGAGGGCCAACTACCAATTAAGTAAATCAGGTGATGTGCATCTCTGTAATGAGGAGGGGTGTTGGCTAATGACATCAAAACCCCATATAAGGTGTGCTTAATTATTAGGCAACTTCCTTTCCTTTGGCAAAAGGGGTTAGAAGAGAGATTTGACGGGCTCTGAAAAGCCCAAAATTGTGAGATGCCTTGCAGAGGGATGCAGCAGTTTTGAAGTTGCCAAA
This sequence comes from Ranitomeya variabilis, assembly GCF_051348905.1. Taxonomy (NCBI): domain Eukaryota; kingdom Metazoa; phylum Chordata; class Amphibia; order Anura; family Dendrobatidae; genus Ranitomeya; species Ranitomeya variabilis. The sequence continues at coordinate 191,192,748 of NC_135233.1, forward strand.
CTTTTGAAGAGTGATCACTGAACAATCAAACGTTTCATGACAAATAGCCAACAGGGTCGCATGAAGCGTAGTGGGTGAAATAACTGCCCATGAATTGAGGAAAATCAAGTTTGAAGCTGACAAAATGCCATTTGCCACCGGATTTGCCATATTTCAGAGCTGCAACATTACTGGAGTAACAAAAAGCACAAGGTGTGCGATACTCAGGGACAAGGCCAAGGTAAGGAAGGCTGAAAAACGACCACCTCTGAACAAGAAACATAAGATAAAACGTCAAGACTGAGCCAAGAAATATCTTAAGACTGACTTTTCAAAGGTTTAATGGACTGTTGAAATGAGAGTGACTCTTGATGGGCCAGATGGATGGGACAGAGGCTGGATCAGTAAAGGGCAGAGAGCTCCACTCTGACTCAGACGCCAGCAAGGTGGAGGTGGGGTACTGGTATGGGCTGGTATCATCAAAGATGAACTTGTGGGACCTTTTTGGGTTGAGGATGGAGTGAAACTCAACTCCCAGATCTACTTCCAGTTTCTGGAAGACAACTTCTTCAAGCAGTGGTACAGGAAGAAGTCAGTATCGTTCAAGAAAAACATGATTTTCATGCTGGACAATGCTCCATCACATGCCTCCAACTACTCCACAGCGTGGCTGGCCAGTAAAGATCTCAAAGAAGAAATAATAATGACATGCCCCCCTTGTTCACCTGATCTGAACCCCATAGAGAACCTGTGGTTCCTCATAAAATGTGAGATCTACAGGGAGGGAAAACAGTCCACCTCTTGGAACTGTCTGGGAGGTTGTGGTGGCCGCTGCATGCAATGTTCATCGTAAACAGATCAAGCAACTGACAGAATCTATGGAAGGCTGTTGAGTGTCATCATAAAGAAAGGTGGCTATATTGGTCACTAATTTTGGGGGGTTTTGTTTTTGCATGTCAGTAATGTTTATTTCTAAATTCTGAATTCTAAAAATACAACTTGCCTAATAATTCTGTACACAGTGTAGTGGGATACATATTCCCCATCACTTTATAATGTCAGCTAAAACATGCCCATTTGAATTTTAGGCTTTGCCCACTACCACCACCGTGTCCACCACCATGTCATTATGTGGCTCTCGCTCCACATTTTCCGATGGTCAGCAGGTGCCGTGAAACCAGAGTTTTGCAAGGTCCACAGGTAATTTTTGCCACCGGATCCCAATGGAGCCACTGCTATAGCAGGTGAAGCCGCTGTAAGGTGAATATAATACAGGAGTTGGGGGAACTGTATGATCAGTGTCAGGAAATTGGATTCTACCAGACACTAAAAGCATTAGAATTAAATTCTGAATACAGTGTAACAAGCGAGGGCCTATATTGTGCTCACTCGGTATGCCCTGAAACCCATGTCAGGAACGTGTAAAAGCCTCATTTTACTTGGAAGCAGCCTTATCAAGGGAAAGAAACAGGAGTGCCATTGACCAATCTGCACAAGCCTATGTACTTCTTCTGGAAACTACACAACCAGGCAGAATGGATCTTTTGCATCGTTTTGAGCAACAATGGAGTAATTACAGGATATGTCTCAGAGAGTGACGAGGTCTGTGGAGTGTGTTACTCAGGTGACAGGCAGTGCTACAGAGCTCAGGTGAAGGCCTTACCGTGACAATGACCATGTTCCAATATGTGTAAGGCTGCGGCCTGAATAGGTCTATGGAGCGTATTATCAAAGTCTCTTAGGCCTGTCCCACACGTCCAGATAATTCCGGTACCGGAAAAAATCGGTACCGGAGTTATCCGTGTCCGTGTGTCCGTGAGCTCACGTGCGGCAGCCATGTGCCGCCTGGGTACCACACGGACCGTGTAGGAGAGACAGCACTACAGTAAGCGCTGTCCCCCCAGCATGGTGCTGAAGCCGCCATTCATCCGTTCTCTCCAGCGCTTGCTGGGGAGAAGGGATGAAAAATCCGCACTGAGCGGTCACGTGGTGCCTTCCATTACAGTTGATAAATATGCGGCTCCACCTCCCATAGGGGTGGAGCCGCATATTCATCACTGTAATGGGCGGCACCACGTGACCGCTCATACAGGAGAAGCTGCGGGGCGGAGAGCAAGCGTCGAGGGAGGCGGGTGAGTATTTTAATGCCGGCGGCCGGGCGCACAGGGGGTGGGGGGGGGAGGAAGCCCTAAAGTTTATTTTAAACACATAAAAACAAAAAAAAAAAAGATTTTTCATCCCTTCTCCCCAGCGAGCGCTGGAGAGAACGGATGAATGGCGGCTTCAGCACCATGCTGGGGGGACAGCGCTTACTGTCTCCAGCACGGCACACGGAAAACATCCGTGTGCGTTACGTGTTTTACACGGACCCATTGACTTTAATGGGTCCGTGTAATACTTGCGCTCCCACGAACACTGACATGTCTCCGTGTTTGGCACACAGAGACACGGTCCGCAAAAAATCAATGACATCTGCACAGATGCATTGATTTCAATGTGTCTACGTGTGTCACTGGCTCCGGTACGTGAGGAAACTGTCACCTCACGTACCGGAGCCACTGATGTGTGAAACTGGCCTTAGACATGCTTAAAATGTACAGAAACTGGCCAATACCTCACCACAATATTTTTTGGCCAAAATTTAGAAAATTTAAGGGAAGTGACAGTTTAAAAGAGAGACACAAGTCTCATTTAGGATCCTGGAAAATCCAGGAATGGTCTTTGTCCAGCACCGGACTGTATAAAGTGCTAACGAATATGTATGTCCTATATACAATGCCTAAAACTAGTATTCAACCCCCTGCAGATTTAGCAGGTTTAATAAGATGCAAATAAGTTAGAGCCTTCAAACTTCAAACAAGAGCAGGATTTATTAACAGATGCATAAATCTTACAAACCAAAAAGTTTTGTTGCTCAGTTAAATTTTTATAAATTTTAAACATAAAAGTGTGGGTCAATTATTCTTCAACCCCTAGGTTTAATATTTTGTGGAATAACCTTTGTTTGCAATTACAGCTAATAATCGTCTTTTATAAGACCTGATCAGGCAGGCACAGGTCTCTGGAGTTATCTTGGCCCACTCCTCCATGCAGATCTTCTCCAAGTTATCTAGGTTCTTTGGGTGTCTCATGTGGACTTTAATCTTGAGCTCCTTCCACAAGTTTTCAATTGGGTTAAGGTCAGGAGACTGACTAGGCCACTGCAACACCTTGATTTTTTGCCTCTTGAACCAGGCCTTGGTTTTCTTGGCTGTGTGCTTTGGGTCGTTGTCTTGTTGGAAGATGAAATGATGACCCATCTTAAGATCCTTGATGGAGGAGTGGAGGTTCTTGGCCAAAATCTCCAGGTAGGCCGTGCTATCCATCTTCCCATGGATGCGGACCAGATGGCCAGGCCCCTTGGCTGAGAAACAGCCCCACAGCATGATGATGCCACCACCATGCTTGACTGTAGGGATGGTATTCTTGGGGTCGTATGCAGTGCCATCCAGTCTCCAAACGTCACATGTGTGGTTGGCACCAAAGATCTCGATCTTGGTCTCATCAGACCAGAGAACCTTGAACCAGTCAGCCTCAGAGTCCTCCAAGTGATCATGAGCAAACTGTAGACGAGCCTTGACATGACGCTTTGAAAGTAAAGGTACCTTACGGGCTCGTCTGGAACGGAGACCATTGCGGTAGAGTACGTTACTTATGGTATTGACTGAAACCAATGTCCCCACTGCCATGAGATCTTCCTGGAGCTCCTTCCTTGTTGTCCTTGGGTTAGCCTTGACTCTTCGGACAAGCCTGGCCTCGGCACGGGAGGAAACTTTCAAAGGCTGTCCAGGCCATGGAAGGCTAACAGTAGTTCCATAAGCCTTCCACTTCCGGATGATGCTCCCAACAGTGGAGACAGGTAGGCCCAACTCCTTGGAAAGGGTTTTGTACCCCTTGCCAGCCTTGTGACCCTCCACGATCTTATCTCTGATGGCCTTGGAATGCTCCTTTGTCTTTCCCATGTTGACCATGTATGAGTGCTGTTCACAAGTTTGGGGAGGGTCTTAAATAGTCAGAAAAGGCTGGAAAAAGAGATAATTAATCCAAACATGTGAAGCTCATTGTTCTTTGTGCCTGAACTACTTCTTAATACTTTAGGGGAACCAAACAGAATTCTGGGGGGTTGAGGGGTTGAATAATAAATGACCCTCTGAAAAAACTTTTCACAATTTAAAAAAAAAATAAACAAAGAAATAACATTCTTTTTGCTGCAGTGCATTTCACACTTCCAGGCTGATCTACAGTCCAAATGTCACAATGCTAAGTTAATTCCAAATGTGTAAACCTGCTAAATCTGCAGGGGGTTGAATACTACTTGTAGGCACTGTATGTACTGTATGTCGTATCTAACTAACAATTTCGGAAGAGACATATACAATGGATTGTGGCTCGGTCTTCCAGCAAGACAATGACGCAAAACATACAGCCAAAGCAATGAAGGAGTGGCTCAAAAAAGAAGCACATTAACCCTTTCATGACCCAGCCTATTTTGACCTTAATGACGGGCCATTTTTTGCAATTCGGACCAGTGTCCCTTTATGAGGTAATAACTCAAGAACGCTTCAACGGATCCTAGCGATTGTTTTTTCACGACATATTGGGCTTCATGTTAGAGGTAAATTTAGGTTGATAATTTTTGCGTTTATTTGTGAAAAAAACGTAAATTTTGCAAAAATTTTGAAAATTTTGCGATATTCTGTTAAACCAGAGAGTTATGTGACACAAAATAATTCATAAATAATATTTTCTACATGTCTACTTTCATCAGCACAATTTTGGAAAACAAATTTTTTTCTCTAGGAAGTTATAAGGGTTAAAATTTGACCAGCAATTTCTCATTTTTACAACAAAATTTAGAAAATCATTTTTTTTAGGGACCACATCACATTTGGAGTCAGTTTGAGGGGTCCATATGGCTGAAAATACCCAAAATGACACCATTCTAAAAACTGCACCCCTTAAGATGCTCAAAACCACATTGAAGAAGTTTATTAACCCTACAGGTGTTTCACAGCGGCAGAAGCAACATGGAATGAAAAAATGAACATTTAACTATTTAGTCACAAAAATTATCTTTAGCAACAATATTTTTTATTTTCTCAAGTGTAAAAGGAGAAACCGGACGCCAAATGTTGTTGTACAATTTGTCCTGAGTATGCCGATACCCCATATGTGGGGGGGAACCACTGTTTGGGTGCACGACAGGGCTTGGAAGGGAAGGAATGCCAATTGACTTTTTGAATGAAAAATTGTCTCCAATCTTTAGCGAACACCATGTCGCATTTGGAGAGCCCCTGTGTGCCTAAACATTGGAGGTCCCCCACATGTGAACCCATTTTGGAAACTAGACCCCATAAATAACTTACCTAGATGCATAGTAAGCACTTTGAACCGCCAGGTGCTTCACAAATTGATCTGTAAAAACAAAAACATTTTTTAGCCTCAATTTTTTCATTTTCACATGGGCAACAGGATAAAATGGATCCAAAATTTGTTGGGCAATTTCCCCTGAGTACACCGATACTCACATGTGGGGGTGAATCACTGTTTGGGCACACGGTAAGACTCGGAAGGGAAGGAGTGCCATTTGACTTTTTAATGAAAAATTAGCTCCAATGTCACCATGTCGTGTTTGGAGAGCCCCTGTGTGCCTAAACATTGGAGCTCCCCCACAAGTGACCCCATTTTGGAAATTAGACCCCCCAAGAAACTTATCTAGATGCATAGTGAGCTCTTTGAACCCACAAATTGATCCGTAAAAATGAAAAAGTAATTTTTTTTCACAAATTTCTTTTTTGTCTCAATTTTTTCATTTTAACATAGGCAACAGGATGAAATGGATCGTAAAATTTGGTGGGCAATTTCTACTGAATACACCGATGCCTCACATGTGGGGGTAAACCACTGTTTGGGCACACGGCAAGTGACCCCATTTTGGAAATTAAACCCCCCAAGGAACTTATCTAGATGCATAGTGAGCACTTTTAACCCCCAAGTGCTTCACAGTATATAACGCAGAGCCGTGAAAATAAAAAATATTTTTTCTTTCCTCAAAAATTATTTTTTAGCCCGCAATTTTTTATTTTCACAAGGGTAACAAGAGAAATTGGACCCCAAAAGTTATTGTCCAGTTTGTCCTGAGTACGTTGATACCCCATATATGGGGGGGAACCACTGTTTGGGCACACGTTGGGAATCGGAAGGGAAGTAGTGACGTTTTGGAATGCAGACTTTGATGGAATGGTTTGCTGGCATCATGTTACATTTGCAGAGCCCCTGATGTGCCTAAACAATAGAAACCCCCCACAAGTAACCCCATTTTGGAAACTTGACCCCCCAAGGAACTTACCTAGATGTGTGGTGAGCACTTTGAACCCCCAAGTGCTTCACAGAAGTTTATAACGCAGAGCCGTGAAAATAAAAAATCATTTTTCTTTCCTCAAAAATTATTTTTCAGTGCGCAATTTTTTTTATTTTCACAAGGGTAACAGGAGAAATTGGACACCAAAAGTTGTTGTCCAGTTTGTCCTGAGTAGGCTAGTACCCCATATGTGGGGGGAACCACTGTTTGGGCGCATGGCAGAGCATGGAAGGGAAGTAGTGACATTTTGAAATGCAGACTTTGATGAAATGGTCTGGGGATGTCACGTTGCGTTTTAATTTTTCCTAGGGTAACAGGAGAAATTAGACCCTAAAAGTTGTTGTGCAATTTTTCCTCAGTACGCTAATGCCCTATATGTTTAGGTAAGCCTGTTTGGGCACACGTCTGGGCTCGGAAGGGTGGGAGCACCATTTAACTTTTTGAATGCAAGATTGCCTGGAATCAATGGTGATGCCATGTCGCATTTGGACACCCAATAATGTGCCTGAACAGTGGAAACCCCTCAATTCTAACTCCAACACTAACCCCAACACACACCTAACCCTAATCACAACTCTAACCATAACCGTAATAACAACCCTAAGCCCAACACACCCCTAACCACAACCCTGACTCCACCACACCCCTAAGCCTAATCCCAACCCTAAACATAACCCTAACCACAAGCCTAACCCTATCCCCAACACACCCCTAACCCTAATCTTAACCCTAATTCCAACCCTAACCCTAATTCCAACCCTAACTCTAGTTCTAACCCTAACCCTAAGGTTATGTGCCCACGTTGCGAATTTGTGTGCAGATTTTTCGGCACTGTTTTTGAGAAATCTGTAGGTAAAACGCACTGTGATTTACTGCAAATTTCCAGTGTTTTTTGTGCGGATTTCACCTATGGATTCCTATTGAGGAACAGGTGGAAAACACTGCAGAATCTGCACAAAGAATTGACATGCTGCAGAAAATACAACACAGCGTTTCCGCACGGTATTTTCCACACCATGAGCACAGTGGATTTGGTTTTCCATAAGTTTACATAGTACTGTAAACATGATGGAAAACAGCCACGAATCTGCATCGGCCAATCCGCACCATGTGAACATAGCCTAATTCTAACCCTAATTCTAACCCTAACCCTAATTGCAACCCTAACCCTAATTGCAAGCCTAACCCTAATTCTAACCCTAACACTAATTCTAACCCTCATCCTAATTCTAACCCTAATCCTAATTGCAACCCTAATGCTAATTCTAACCCTCACCCTAATTCTAACCCTAATCCTAATTGCAACCCTAACCCTAATTCTAACCCTAACCCTAATTGCAACCCTAACCCTAATTCTAACCCTAACCCTAATTTCAACCCTAACCGTAATTACAACCCTAACCCTAATTCTAACCCTAACCCTAATTGCAACCCTAACTCTAATTGCAACCCTAACCCTAATTCTAACCCTAACCCTAATTGCAACCCTAACCCTAGTGGAAAAATAAAAATATATATATTTTCTTTATTTCAGTATTTTTTCTACCTATGGGGGTGATAAAGGGGGGGTTATTTACAATTTTTTTTATTTTGACCACTGTGATAGGCTCTATCACAATGATCAAAATGTATCTGGAATGAATCTGCCGGCCGGCAAATTTGGCGGGTGCACTGTGCATGCGCCCACCATTTTGGAAGATGGCGGCACCCATTGCTGAAGATGGATGGACACCGGGACTCGGGAGATACAGGGGGTGGGATTGGACAGCGGGGGCAGAGGACAGGATGGGGTGAGAGGAGGGCAGCGGAGGACAGAGTGGAGGAAAGATTGATGGCGGCAGCAGATCGCCACTGTCAGTCGGTGGCAGGGGCAGATCACGGTCTCCAGCCATGGCCGATGATTTTGCAGCATCGGCCATAGCTGGATTGTAATATTTCACCAATTTTCATTGGTGAAATAGTACGATTGCTCTGATTGGCTGTTTCACTTTCAACAGCCAATCAGAGCGATCGTAGCCACAGGGGGGCAAAGCTACCCCCCTGGGCTCAAGTACAACTTCTCCTGTACCTGCAGGTTGGGTGAAATTTTAGTTAACCCTTTCACCCGATCGGCAGGAATGCGATCCTGCCATGACGCCTCATAGGCGTCACAGGTCGGATTGGCACAGACTTTCATGATGCCCACATGGCGGTCACAGGTCGGGAAGGGGTAAAGGTAAAGGAGTGGCCTAGCCTGTCTCCAGACCTTAATCCCATAGAAAACTTATGGAGGGAGTTGAAGCTGCGAGCTGCCAAGCGACAACCTCAGAATCTTAATGATTTAGAGATGATCTGCAAAGAGGAATGGACCAAAATTCCTCCTGACATGTGCGCAAACCTCATCATCAACGTTAATAAACATCTGACTGCTGTGCTTGCCAACAAGAGTTTTGCTACCAAGTATTAAGTCTTATATATCCTACAAAGAATCATGGAGTAATGTCCATATAGAGTAGATAAAAGAATAACTTTATTTCAACAATACAAATATGCACAAACAATACCGAGTAAAACCAGCTAATATGGACAGAGTGCACAAAGGGGGATCTAGAACACTAGTCCACGTGGGCATACATACACCAACCAAATTAAAGGCTAGCAAGCAGGGCAGGAAACATTGAACATTAAAGTGCATATAGTATGTTGCTCCGGTATAAGAATGGAGCATTGGTACTAGTGACCATGACCCAACATAGGTATATCAAAAGCAGGGGAGGGGATATATACAGATGTATATTAGCATAAGCGTACCAACTCCTGATACCATAATAGTGTAGAACCCCCCTACTGCTGCATAGCTGTAGTCATGATATACCAATCCTGCTTACCCATGTAGTGCCGTCAGTGTGTGCGCCCAAAAGGTCCCGACGCGCGTTTCGCCTGAGCAAGTATTAAGTCTTGTTTGCAAGAGGGATCAAATACTTATTTCTCACTGAAAAATGCAAATAAATGTATATAATTTATACAATGTGGTTTTCTGGATGTTATTTTTGATATTCTATCTCTCATTATTAAAATGAACGTACCCTTAAAATTATAGACTGTTCATGTCTTTGTCAGTGGGCAAACTTACAAAATCAGCAAGGGATCAAAACCGTATTTCCCACTCTATATGCTGACAAAGGAAAACTGAACACTGCACTGGGACCAAAAAGTGGAGGTGGTTGCCGAATGTTCTACTGTATGTGCAGCTGCAGGTTGTAGACAGGAGTAGGGTTGAGCGAAACGGGTCGATCATTTTCAAAAGTCGCCGACTTTTGGCTAAGTCGGCGTCTCATGAAACCCGATCCGACCCCTGTGCTTGTCGGCCATGCGGTACGCGACTTTCGCGCCAAAGTCGCGTTTCAATGACGCGAAAAGCGCCATTTCTCAGCCAATGAAGGTGAACGCAGAGTGTGGGCAGCGTGATGACATAGATCCTGGTCCCCACCATCTTAGAGAAGGGCATTGCAGTGATTGGCTTGCTGTCTGCGGCGTCACAGGGGCTATAAAGGGGCGTTCCCGCCGACCGCCATCTTACTGCTGCTGATCTGAGCTTAGGGACAGGTTGCTGCCGCTTCGTCAGAAGCAGGGAGAGCGTTAGGCAGGGTCCACTAACCACCAAACCGCTTGTGCTGCAGCGATTTCCACTGTCCAACACCACCTTCGGTGTGCAGGGACTGTGGAAGCTATTTTTTTTTTTTTTTCCCCTCAGCGCTGTAGCTCATTGGGCTGCCCTAGAAGGCTCCGTGATAGCTGTATTGCTGTGTGGACGCCACTGTGGAAACCAACTGCTTTTTTCAAAGCACATATCCTCTTGTTCCTTCCTTTCTGCACAGCTATCTTTTTTGTTTGTCCACACTTTTTATTTAATTTGTGCATCAGTCCACTCCTATTGCTGCCTGCCATACCTGGCTTACATTACTGCAGGGAGATAGTAATTGTAGGACAGTCCCTGTTTTTTTTTTGTTTTTTTTGTGGGAGATTAAGATTGGCATTTCTGCTACAGTGCCATCCCTGTGTGTGCCATCTCTCACTGAGTGGGCCATAGAAAGCCTATTTATTTTTTCCGTGATTTGTGTTCTAAATTCTACCTCAACACAAAAACACTACATCAATCAGTGGGAGAAAAATATTGGCCTCAGTCAGGGCTTGTGTGCCACTGCTGTGTGTGCTATCTCTCATTCAGTGGGCTATAGCAAGCCTATTTTTTTTTTTTTTTTTTTTAATATTATTTGGTTTCTAAAGTCTCCCTGAAAAAAAAAAAAAACATAAAAAAACAGTGGGAGAGTAATATTGCCCTTTCAGCTTGTGTGCCAGTCTTGACTCCTGGGTGTGCCACCTCTCTCTCTCATTCAGTGGGCTATAGAAAGCCTATTTTTTTTTTTTTTTTTTTTTTTTTTTATTATTTGGTTTCTAAAGTCTCCCTGAAATAAAAAAAAAACTTAAAAAAACAGTGGGAGAGTAATATTGCCCTTTCAGCTTGTGCGCCAGTCTTGACTCCTGGGTGTGCCACCTCTCTCTCTCTAATTGTGGGCCATAGAAAGCCTTTTTTTTTTTTTTTTTTTTAATATTATTTGGTTTCTAAAGTCTCCCTGAGAAAAAAAAAAAATAAATTAGGTGGGAGATTAATATTGACATTAGTGCTTGAGTGACAGTCCTGCGTGTGTGTCATCTCTGTGATTTTGTGCCACAGAAAACAGAGTGTGTAACATTGTGCCTGATTTTCCTTGTGGTCTCACCAACCTGTTAAGGGATATTGAAATCATACTGAAGTTATAGCTCACCGTGTAAGTTGTTTGACAGCAACAAATAAAGTTACTTTGGTTAAGATTTTAAAACAATGAGGAAGTCTGGTGCAAGAGGTCGTCGTGGGCGTTCATTGTCAGCTGGTAATGATGGTAGTGGTAGTGGAGCATCAGGTGGTCGTGGGGATAAAAATATTCCACCTAAGTCTGGAGCTGTGGAGCCAGTTTCGTCGTCAGGCTACACAAGGCCTCGAACGCTCTCTTTTCTGGGAGTAGGAAAACCGCTTTTAAAGGCGGAGCAGCAACAGCAAGTTTTGGCTTACATTGCAGACTCAGCCTCTAGCTCTTTTGCCTCCTCTTCCGAAACTGGTAAATGTAAAAGCAGCGCGTCGCTTGTGGATGTTCACGGTCAGGGACAAGTCGCTTCCTTGTCCTCCTCAGCAAAAACTACAACAAGAGAGAAGGATGCAGCAGGCGACACAACGGGTCACTCCATGGAGCTCTTTACACATACCGTCCCTGGCTTAGAAAGTGAAACATTTAACAGGCCATGCCCATTACAAGTATATTCTGACATGGAGTGCACTGATGCACAGCCACAGCCAGAGTACTATGCTGCTCCTTTGACTCAGACCACCACATTGCCCTCTCAGGGTACAGATCCACAATCAGACCCTGATGAGACTATGTTGCCCCGCCACGAACGCTATACCACCGACCGACACAGTGACACAGACGAAGTTGCACACGAGCTCGAAGAGGAGGTAATAGATGACCCAGTTATTGACCCCGATTGGCAGCCATTGGGGGAACAGGGTGCAGGCGGCAGTAGTTCAGAAGCGGAGGTGGAGGAGGGGCCGCAGCAGGCATCAACATCGCAACAGGTTCCATCTGCCGGGCCCGTATCTGGCCCAAAACGCGTGTCAAAGCCAAAACCTGTTGGAGCACAGCGTTGCCATCCGGTTAAAGCTCAGTCTGCAATCCCTGAAAAGGGATCCGAGTCTAGGAAGAGTGCAGTCTGGCATTTTTTTAAACAACATCCAACTGATCAGCGCAAAGTCATCTGTCAAAAATGTTCAACTAGCTTAAGCAGAGGTCAGAATCTGAAAAGTCTAAATACTAGTTGCATGCATAGACACTTAACCACCATGCATTTTCAAGCCTGGACTAACTACCAAACGTCCCTCAAGGTTGTAGCACCCTCGGCCAATGAAGCTAGTCAGCAACGCAACATCCCTTCCGTCACTGTAAGGCCACCATTTTCCGCACCACCGGCAGTATCTGTGCAGGTTTCTTTGCCAGCCAAAAGCAGTCAGGGTCAGGGAATCACCAGTTTTGTAGGAGGAAATATTGCATCTAGGGCACCGGCGGAAACAATACCGTCTCCAACCGTCTCTCAGTCTGCCATGTACACCGGCACACCCGAAAGTTCCACGATCTCCAGCTCTCCAGTCCAGCTCACCCTACATGAGACTCTGGTTAGAAAAAGGAAGTACTTATCCTCGCATCCGCGTACACAGTGTTTTAACGCCCACATAGCTAGACTAATCTCGTTAGAGATGATGCCCTACCGGTTAGTTGAAAGCGAAGCTTTCAAAGCCCTGATGGAGTACGCTGAACCACGATACGAGCTACCCAGTCGACACTTTTTTTCCAGAAAAGCCATCCCAGCCCTGCACCAGCATGTTAAACAGCGCATCGTCCATGCACTCAGGCAATCTGTGAGTACAAAGGTGCACCTGACTACAGATGCATGGACCAGTAGGCATGGCCAGGGACGTTATGTGTCCATCACGGCACACTGGGTGAATGTGGTGGATGCAGGGTCCACAGGCGACATCAATTTAGGGACAGTTGTGCCTAGCCCACGGTCTAGGAAACAGTTGGCTGTAGGCGTTCGCACCCCCTCCTCCTCCTCCTCCTCGTCCTCCTGCAGAAGCTACAGCTCTTCCACAGAACGCAGTCTGCCAACCACTCCATCGGCAGATGACACTGTTGCACACCAGTTGTCCCATTATGGGCCAGCTACTGCCAAGCGTCAGCAGGCTGTATTGGCTATGAAGTGCTTGGGCGACAATAGACACACCGCGGAAGTTCTGTCCGAGTTCTTGCAACAAGAAACGCAGTCGTGGCTGGGCACAGTAGATCTTGAGGCAGGCAAGGTAGTGAGTGATAACGGAAGGAATTTCATGGCTGCCATCTCCCTTTCCCAACTGAAACACATTCCTTGCCTGGCTCACACCTTAAACCTGGTGGTGCAGTGCTTATTGAAAACTTATCCTGGGTTCTCCGACCTGCTCCTCAAAGTGCGTGCACTTTGCTCACATATCCGACGTTCGCCTGTACACGCCAGCCGTATGCAGACCTATCAGCGGTCTTTGAACCTTCCCCAGCATCGCCTAATCATAGACGTTGCAACAAGGTGGAACTCAACACTGCACATGCTTCAGAGACTGTGCGAACAGAGGCGTGCTGTTATTTATTTGTGGGAGGATACACGGGCAGGCAGTAGGATGGCAGACATGGAGTTGTCAGGTGTGCAGTGGTCTAAGATACAAGACATGTGTCAAGTCCTTCAGTGTTTTGAGGAATGCACACGGCTGGTTAGTGCAGACAACGCCGTAATAAGCATGAGCATCCCCCTAATGCGTCTGCTGATGCAAAGTTTGACGCACATAAAGGAGCAGGCGTCTGCACCAGAGGAAGAGGAAAGCCTTGATGACAGTCAGCCATTGTCTGGTCAGGGCAGTGTACAGGACGAGGTAGCGGGCGAAGAGGAGGTGGAGGACGAGGAGGATGATGGGGATGAGTATATTTTTAATGCCGAACCTTTCCCGGGGGCACAGGAAATTGGTTGCGTGTCACGGCCGGGTTCTGGTTTTTTGAGGGACACAAGTGACGTAGATTTGCCTGCAACTGCCCCTCAACCAATCACAACCGGAGATTTTACAACTGGAACTTTGGCCCACATGGCGGATTATGCCTTACGTATCCTAAAAAGGGACACACGCATTACGAAAATGATGAACGATGACGATTACTGGTTGGCCTGCCTCCTTGATCCACGCTATAAAGGCAAATTGCAAAATATTATGCCACATGAGAACTTGGAACTAATATTAGCAACCAAACAATCAACTCTTGTTGACCGTTTGCTTCAGGCATTCCCAGCACACAGCGCACGTGATCGTTCTCACACGAGCTCCAGGGGGCAGCAGACTAGGAGTGTTAGGGGTGCACACATCAGAAGTGGCGTTGGACAGAGGGGTTTTCTGACCAGGTTGTGGAGTGATTTTGCTATGACCGCAGACAGGACAGGTACTGCTGCATCAATTGAAAGTGACAGGAGACAACATTTGTCCAGTATGGTTACTAACTATTTTTCATCCCTTATCGATGTTCTCCCTCAACCGTCATTCCCATTTGATTACTGGGCCTCCAAATTAGACACCTGGCCAGAATTGGCAGAATATGCATTGCAGGAGCTTGCTTGCCTGGCAGCAAGTGTCCTATCAGAAAGAGTATTCAGTGCTGCAGGTTCAATATTAACCGAAAAAGGACTCGTCTGGCTACCCAAAATGTTGACGATCTAACATTCATTAAAATGAACCACAACTGGATTTCGAAATCTTTTGCCCCACCTTGCCCGGCCGACACCTAGCTTTCCTATGAAAGGCTCTTGCCTGTGAATTACTTTTCTAATGTCTAATTTGCTGCAGCTGATTGTACAGCATACGACATGTTTACACCTCCCTAAATGGCCAAACTCCCCACACGGGGCCGTGGTATCGCGACTTGGCGCAAGCACCCGTGAGACTGCTGTTTGTCTGAAGAGGTGGGTGTGCTCGCTTTTGGTTGACGGCATTGCTACTGGGTCCCTCATAGTACAATGTAGTGTCTCTGGCGGTGGTGGTGCACACCCAACGTCAGACACACCGTTGTAACATGAGGGGCCCTGGGGCGGTCCCGCCGGCCTCTAGAGAGTTCCCCCCTACCCCAGCTCAAAATGTGCTCTACCACATGCAAAATTATGTCGCACAGCTCCACCAATCTTTAGTCTATTCGCTGACATCATTCAATGTCTGGCACTGACAATACAAATTTGTAGACATCTACGATGCAACTTAAAGTAGTCTGTGTCTGTGTCCTATATTGGCACCATTAAATAGTTACTGCCAAATTACTATGTCAGAAACTCAGCAGATGAGCCCACCCCTGTACCTAAGTATGCCACCTTTTTTTTTGTTTTGGTTGTTTTGCGAGACATTAACATCTATTTATATTTTGGGAGTACTGGGACAGACACTCCTTGCACTACTCCTCCACTCACCACCAAGCTGCCCGTGTATCCATGTAACCGCTGTAAAACTGCCATGAGCCTATTGTTTGTTATTTTAGGCCTTTGAAGCCTGTCTGCGGTCCCTCCTTCCACTAGTCCTCCACTGACCAGACCACTGCTGCCCGTGTACCCCTGGAACCAATTATAAAGTGCCTACAGCCAGCCCATTTTTTTATGTTAGGCCTTTGAAGCCTGTCTGCGGTCCCTCCTTCCACTAGTCCTCCACTGGCCAGACCACTGCTGCCCGTGTACCCCTGGAACCAATTATAAAGTGCCTACAGCCAGCCCATTTTTTTATGTTAGGCCTTTGAAGCCTGTCTGCGGTCCCTCCTTCCACTAGTCCTCCACTGACCAGACCACTGCTGCCCGTGTACCCCTGGAACCAATTATAAAGTGCCTACAGCCAGCCCATTTTCTTATGTTAGGCCTTTGAAGCCTGTCTGCGGTCCCTACTTTAAATACTCCTCCACTGACCACCAAGCTGCCTGCCCGTGTATCCATGTAACCGCTGTAAAACTGCCATGAGCCTATTGTTTGTTATTTTAGGCCTTTGAAGCCTGTCTGCGGTCCCTCCTTCCACTAGTCCTCCACTGACCAGACCACTGCTGCCCGTGTACCCCTGGAACCAATTATAAAGTGCCTACAGCCAGCCCATTTTTTTATGTTAGGCCTTTGAAGCCTGTCTGCGGTCCCTCCTTCCACTAGTCCTCCACTGGCCAGACCACTGCTGCCCGTGTACCCCTGGAACCAATTATAAAGTGCCTACAGCCAGCCCATTTTCTTATGTTAGGCCTTTGAAGCCTGTCTGCGGTCCCTACTTTAAATACTCCTCCACTGACCACCAAGCTGCCTGCCCGTGTATCCATGTAACCGCTGTAAAACTGCCATGAGCCTATTGTTTGTTATTTTAGGCCTTTGAAGCCTGTCTGCGGTCCCTCCTTCCACTAGTCCTCCACTGACCAGACCACTGCTGCCCGTGTACCCCTGGAACCAATTATAAAGTGCCTACAGCCAGCCCATTTTTTTATGTTAGGCCTTTGAAGCCTGTCTGCGGTCCCTCCTTCCACTAGTCCTCCACTGACCAGACCACTGCTGCCCGTGTACCCCTGGAACCAATTATAAAGTGCCTACAGCCAGCCCATTTTCTTATGTTAGGCCTTTGAAGCCTGTCTGCGGTCCCTACTTTAAATACTCCTCCACTGACCACCAAGCTGCCTGCCCGTGTATCCATGTAACCGCTGTAAAACTGCCATGAGCCTATTGTTTGTTATTTTAGGCCTTTGAAGCCTGTCTGCGGTCCCTCCTTCCACTAGTCCTCCACTGACCAGACCACTGCTGCCCGTGTACCCCTGGAACCAATTATAAAGTGCCTACAGCCAGCCCATTTTTTTATGTTAGGCCTTTGAAGCCTGTCTGCGGTCCCTCCTTCCACTAGTCCTCCACTGACCAGACCACTGCTGCCCGTGTACCCCTGGAACCAATTATAAAGTGCCTACAGCCAGCCCATTTTCTTATGTTAGGCCTTTGAAGCCTGTCTGCGGTCCCTACTTTAAATACTCCTCCACTGACCACCAAGCTGCCTGCCCGTGTATCCATGTAACCGCTGTAAAACTGCCATGAGCCTATTGTTTGTTATTTTAGGCCTTTGAAGCCTGTCTGCGGTCCCTCCTTCCACTAGTCCTCCACTGACCAGACCACTGCTGCCCGTGTACCCCTGGAACCAATTATAAAGTGCCTACAGCCAGCCCATTTTTTTATGTTAGGCCTTTGAAGCCTGTCTGCGGTCCCTCCTTCCACTAGTCCTCCACTGACCAGACCACTGCTGCCCGTGTACCCCTGGAACCAATTATAAAGTGCCTACAGCCAGCCCATTTTCTTATGTTAGGCCTTTGAAGCCTGTCTGCGGTCCCTACTTTAAATACTCCTCCACTGACCACCAAGCTGCCTGCCCGTGTATCCATGTAACCGCTGTAAAACTGCCATGAGCCTATTGTTTGTTATTTTAGGCCTTTGAAGCCTGTCTGCGGTCCCTCCTTCCACTAGTCCTCCACTGACCAGACCACTGCTGCCCGTGTACCCCTGGAACCAATTATAAAGTGCCTACAGCCAGCCCATTTTTTTATGTTAGGCCTTTGAAGCCTGTCTGCGGTCCCTCCTTCCACTAGTCCTCCACTGACCAGACCACTGCTGCCCGTGTACCCCTGGAACCAATTATAAAGTGCCTACAGCCAGCCCATTTTCTTATGTTAGGCCTTTGAAGCCTGTCTGCGGTCCCTACTTTAAATACTCCTCCACTGACCACCAAGCTGCCTGCCCGTGTATCCATGTAACCGCTGTAAAACTGCCATGAGCCTATTGTTTGTTATTTTAGGCCTTTGAAGCCTGTCTGCGGTCCCTCCTTCCACTAGTCCTCCACTGACCAGACCACTGCTGCCCGTGTACCCCTGGAACCAATTATAAAGTGCCTACAGCCAGCCCATTTTTTTATGTTAGGCCTTTGAAGCCTGTCTGCGGTCCCTCCTTCCACTAGTCCTCCACTGACCAGACCACTGCTGCCCGTGTACCCCTGGAACCAATTATAAAGTGCCTACAGCCAGCCCATTTTCTTATGTTAGGCCTTTGAAGCCTGTCTGCGGTCCCTACTTTAAATACTCCTCCACTGACCACCAAGCTGCCTGCCCGTGTATCCATGTAACCGCTGTAAAACTGCCATGAGCCTATTGTTTGTTATTTTAGGCCTTTGAAGCCTGTCTGCGGTCCCTCCTTCCACTAGTCCTCCACTGACCAGACCACTGCTGCCCGTGTACCCCTGGAACCAATTATAAAGTGCCTACAGCCAGCCCATTTTCTTATGTTAGGCCTTTGAAGCCTGTCTGCGGTCCCTACTTTAAATACTCCTCCACTGACCACCAAGCTGCCTGCCCGTGTATCCATGTAACCGCTGTAAAACTGCCATGAGCCTATTGTTTGTTATTTTAGGCCTTTGAAGCCTGTCTGCGGTCCCTCCTTCCACTAGTCCTCCACTGACCAGACCACTGCTGCCCGTGTACCCCTGGAACCAATTATAAAGTGCCTACAGCCAGCCCATTTTTTTATGTTAGGCCTTTGAAGCCTGTCTGCGGTCCCTCCTTCCACTAGTCCTCCACTGGCCAGACCACTGCTGCCCGTGTACCCCTGGAACCAATTATAAAGTGCCTACAGCCAGCCCATTTTCTTATGTTAGGCCTTTGAAGCCTGTCTGCGGTCCCTACTTTAAATACTCCTCCACTGACCACCAAGCTGCCTGCCCGTGTATCCATGTAACCGCTGTAAAACTGCCATGAGCCTATTGTTTGTTATGTTAGGCCTTTGAAGCCTGTCTGCGGTCCCTACTTTAAATACTCCTCCACTGACCACCAAGCTGCCTGCCCGTGTATCCATGTAACCGCTGTAAAACTGCCATGAGCCTATTGTTTGTTATTTTAGGCCTTTGAAGCCTGTCTGCGGTCCCTCCTTCCACTAGTCCTCCACTGACCAGACCACTGCTGCCCGTGTACCCCTGGAACCAATTATAAAGTGCCTACAGCCAGCCCATTTTTTTATGTTAGGCCTTTGAAGCCTGTCTGCGGTCCCTCCTTCCACTAGTCCTCCACTGACCAGACCACTGCTGCCCGTGTACCCCTGGAACCAATTATAAAGTGCCTACAGCCAGCCCATTTTCTTATGTTAGGCCTTTGAAGCCTGTCTGCGGTCCCTACTTTAAATACTCCTCCACTGACCACCAAGCTGCCTGCCCGTGTATCCATGTAACCGCTGTAAAACTGCCATGAGCCTATTGTTTGTTATTTTAGGCCTTTGAAGCCTGTCTGCGGTCCCTCCTTCCACTAGTCCTCCACTGACCAGACCACTGCTGCCCGTGTACCCCTGGAACCAATTATAAAGTGCCTACAGCCAGCCCATTTTTTATGTTAGGCCTTTGAAGCCTGTCTGCGGTCCCTCCTTCCACTAGTCCTCCACTGACCAGACCACTGCTGCCCGTGTACCCCTGGAACCAATTATAAAGTGCCTACAGCCAGCCCATTTTCTTATGTTAGGCCTTTGAAGCCTGTCTGCGGTCCCTACTTTAAATACTCCTCCACTGACCACCAAGCTGCCTGCCCGTGTATCCATGTAACCGCTGTAAAACTGCCATGAGCCTATTGTTTGTTATTTTAGGCCTTTGAAGCCTGTCTGCGGTCCCTCCTTCCACTAGTCCTCCACTGACCAGACCACTGCTGCCCGTGTACCCCTGGAACCAATTATAAAGTGCCTACAGCCAGCCCATTTTTTTATGTTAGGCCTTTGAAGCCTGTCTGCGGTCCCTCCTTCCACTAGTCCTCCACTGACCAGACCACTGCTGCCCGTGTACCCCTGGAACCAATTATAAAGTGCCTACAGCCAGCCCATTTTCTTATGTTAGGCCTTTGAAGCCTGTCTGCGGTCCCTACTTTAAATACTCCTCCACTGACCACCAAGCTGCCTGCCCGTGTATCCATGTAACCGCTGTAAAACTGCCATGAGCCTATTGTTTGTTATTTTAGGCCTTTGAAGCCTGTCTTCGGTCCCTCCTTCCACTAGTCCTCCACTGGCCAGACCACTGCTGCCCGTGTACCCCTGGAACCAATTATAAAGTGCCTACAGCCAGCCCATTTTTTTATGTTAGGCCTTTGAAGCCTGTCTGCGGTCCCTCCTTCCACTAGTCCTCCACTGACCAGACCACTGCTGCCCGTGTACCCCTGGAACCAATTATAAAGTGCCTACAGCCAGCCCATTTTCTTATGTTAGGCCTTTGAAGCCTGTCTGCGGTCCCTCCTTCCACTAGTCCTCCACTGGCCAGACCACTGCTGCCCGTGTACCCCTGGAACCAATTATAAAGTGCCTACAGCCAGCCCATTTTCTTATGTTAGGCCTTTGAAGCCTGTCTGCGGTCCCTACTTTAAATACTCCTCCACTGACCACCAAGCTGCCTGCCCGTGTATCCATGTAACCGCTGTAAAACTGCCATGAGCCTATTGTTTGTTATGTTAGGCCTTTGATAGCCTGTCTGCGGTCCCTACTTTAAATACTCCTCCACTCACCACCAAGCTGCCTGCCCGTCTATCCATGTAACCGCTGTAAAACTGCAATGAGCCTATTGTTTGTTATTTTAGGCCTTTGATAGCCTGTCTGCGGCCCCTACTTGCAATACTCCTCCACTGACCACAATGCTGCCTGGAGTGCCTGCCTGTGTATCCATGTAACCGATGTAAAACTGCCATGACTGCCTACTGTTTGTTATTTTAGGCCTTTGATAGCCTGTCTGCAGCCCCTACTTGCAATACTCCTCCACTGACCACACCAATGCTGCCCGTGTACCCCTGGAACCTATTTAAAAGTTCATAGAGCCTAGTTATATATTTTATTTACTATTAATAAGGCCATGATGGACTACGCTGTACCACGCTACAAGCTAACCAGTCGACACTTCTTTTGCGAGAAAAGCCATCCCAACCCTCCACCAGCATGTAGAAGACCGCATTGTCCATGCACTCTGGCAATCTGTGAGTACAAAGGTGCACCTGACAACAGACGCATGGACCTGTAGGCATGGCCACGGAAGATTACGTGTCCATTACGGCGCAATGGGTTAATGTGGTGGATGCATGGTCCACAGGGGACAGCCTACTAAGTCTGTCTGCAGTCCCTAATTCAAATTGTCCTCCACTGTCTAAATCGGAGCTTCCACCTTCTGGCTTTCGGCCTATAGTATCAGAAATTAAACTGCATTTGGCCTTCAACTTTGGTTAGGGCCTACTAACGGCTTCTGCCCCTCCCTGGTGTTGCCCTCAACTAAATAAAGCTGAGCTTCAACCTTCCGGCTCTCATTAAGTGGTTTTAAAAAAAAAAAATGGTGGTTAGGGCCTACTAACGGCTTCTGCCCCTCCCTGGTGTTGCCCTCAACTAAATAAAGCTGAGCTTCAACCTTCTGCTCCAAATTACCATTTTAAAAAATGCAATAGGCTTTTCCGGCCTACTAAAGGTGTCTGTCTGTGTGCCCCTGCCTGGTGTTGTCCTCAACTAAATAAAGCTGAGCTTCAACCTTCCGGCTCTCATTAAGTGGTTTTAAAAAAAAAAAAGGGTGGTTAGGGCCTACTAACGGCTTCTGCCCCTCCCTGGTGTTGCCCTAAACTAAATAAAGCTGAGCTTCAACCTTCTGCTCCAAATTACCATTTTAAAAAATGCAATAGGCTTTTCCGGCCTACTAAAGGTGTCTGTCTGTGTGCCCCTGCCTGGTGTTGTCCTCAACTAAATAAAGCTGAGCTTCAACCTTCCGGCTCTCATTAAGTGGTTTAAAAAAAAAAAATGGTGGTTAGGGCCTACTAACGGCTTCTGCCCCTCCCTGGTGTTGCCCTCAACTAAATAAAGCTGAGCTTCAACCTTCTGCTCCAAATTACCATTTTAAAAAATGCAATAGGCTTTTCCGGCCTACTAAAGGTGTCTGTCTGTGTGCCCCTGCCTGGTGTTGTCCTCAACTAAATAAAGCTGAGCTTCAACCTTCTGCTCCAAATTACCATTTTAAAAAATGCAATAGGCTTTTCCGGCCTACTAAAGGTGTCTGTCTGTGTGCCCCTGCCTGGTGTTGTCCTCAACTAAATAAAGCTGAGCTTCAACCTTCTGCTCCAAATTACCATTTTAAAAAATGCAATAGGCTTTTCCGGCCTACTAAAGGTGTCTGTCTGTGTGCCCCTGCCTGGTGTTGTCCTCAACTAAATAAAGCTGAGCTTCAACCTTCCGGCTCTCATTAAGTGGTTTTAAAAAAAAAAAATGGTGGTTAGGGCCTACTAACGGCTTCTGCCCCTCCCTGGTGTTGCCCTCAACTAAATAAAGCTGAGCTTCAACCTTCTGCTCCAAATTACCATTTTAAAAAATGCAATAGGCTTTTCCGGCCTACTAAAGGTGTCTGCCCCTCCCTGGTGTTGTCCTCAACTGAACAAAGCTGAGCTTCCACATTCTGGCTTTCGCCCTATACTATCAGATATTAAACTGCATTTGGCCTACTAGTGTGGTTAGGCCCTTGAAACAGTGTCTGCTGCTCTTGGGTTTGCTACTCCACTGAACAAAGCAATGCCGCCTGTTTAGTCCTGTTACCAATTTTGAACTGCATGTAGCCTACTTTATTCTTTGGCCCTATATCTGTTTCCTCCTCATCCTGCCCATTGCCCAGCCACTGCTAAATGAGTCTGCTGGTACATTGACCTAGACCACTACATTCCCCTTGTACTCTACACAGCCAGAATCTGACCCTGCTGAAAGTAAGGTTCCCCTTCCCGCATGTTATACCACCTTACACAGGGACAAAGAGGAAGGTGCAGATGAAAGTGCAGGTTCCTTCATCAGGTGGGGGGGCATACTCGTTGGCGACGTCACTGGCACAGGGCCCCTCAGAGTACGCAAAAGTGTCGCTGCTGGTGGGAGGCGCCCCCGCCATGCAAACACACCGCCGTACTTTGAGGGGCCCTGTGCCAGTGGCAATGCGAACGAGTGGGCCCCCCCCTGCTTGCTCAGGATCACAGCACTTGCAACTTTTAAATACTTACCTTTCCCTGCAACACCGCCGTGACGTAGTCCGCATTTCCTGGGCCCACGAAAAACTTGAGCCAGCCCTACTCCCCCCACAACTTTCCCCCAATTCCCTATGCCCAACTATTATTATACAGTTAATTAAGATTGGCAAGCTTCAGAAACAAGAATGGATGTTTTTGGCATTAAAATGGGCACTGTAGGTGTTTTCCTGGCCTCCACTCACTGCCGACTATGCTTCCCCATTGACTTGCATTGGGTTTCGTGTTTCGGTCGATCCCCGACTTTTAGCGATAATCGGCCGACTGCACTCGACTCGACTCTGGACAAAATCGGGTTTCCCAAAACCCTACTCGATCTTAAAAAAATGAAAGTCGCTCAACCCTAGACAGGAGGCATCACTGCCTGCTTCCTGGACAGCAGATTGGGAAGGACATAACGCAGGGGAAGGGGCAGTGGTTTCACCCTCAGACATAGATTTTATACCCAGGCATTCCACCCACCTACTGGGGTGTTGCATATGTATAGAGCATGTTTCATTAGTCATATTTTTATTCTGTGTAAGGTTGAAACCTGAAGAATTTTGTGGAGCATATTAATGTATTTATGTTCCAAAATGTCCAAGTGCAGACCCAAAAAACATTAGGCTACCAGGTACATGATTAAGGAGACCGTGAGAAGGGCAACACAATAAAAAAAATAATAATAATATTGTATATAGAGATTGAGAGTAGAAATTTCGCCACTGTACAATATACAAAGGTTTCCAAAAAGTAGACAAGTGGTCTGTATCATACACACTGAAAGAGACCGTGATGGGGACCTCACAATTAATTTTGCAGTTATTATAATTGGTAGAGATAGGCAGTACAAGTTTCACCATTGCACAATGCACAAAGGTTTCCAATAATTACTGAAGGAGTATGTATCATACACGTGCAGCACCCCACCTTTTGGGAGGGTGATATCACACTTGGAGGCAAGGGGGATTCTTTCTATCAGGTAAGTCACTTACATTCAACACATGTGAATCTAGGCCAGGAGGGGAGCTCTGAACCCGCATTCATGGGAGCATCCCTTAGCTATATGTATCCTGGTCTGCAGGAGGAGCCAGTCAGTTTGGAGAGAAGAGAGTAGAAGGACGTCTGGAGCAGACGTAGGGGCTGAGCAGCCAAGAGGGAGCTGCTACCCCTGGAAAGAGTGAGAAGCACAAGGAGAGTTGAATTATGAAGGAGCTTAGAGGGAAGAAGCACAGTGGAGGAAAGGACTCAGGAGGGGAACAGTGGAAGGACTCCCTCAGAGCCAGAGCACAGAAGCCAGGTACCGGGAACCCGAGGTCGTGCTGTTCTCCAGGACACGCAACAGAACTCGAGGTCATAGTACTATATGTCAATTGCCTGTAACAAGTCTGAGGTGAAGCAGTAACCCTAAGAGCCGGGTCATCTAAGAGATCCTATAAACAGGCTCAAACTGCCTATCGTACAGACATCTGTCTTAGGACAGGAGAGAGGGGACTCTGTCAGCCAGCTTTAAGCTGCAGGCACCTCGCCATCTGGCACAAGTAGGAAAGGCTTACGGACCTCACCTGAAGTGGGATTCCCTTGTTGCATCCAAGCCGGCATGACTACAGCTACCCTACACCTGGTACCTTGGACTGAGGACTGCTACCATCAGTAAACCAGGTAAAAGACTGCAAACTCTGTGTCCTCCACTTAGTTGTCGGCTTACACCATCTTGTCATACATTTGCGAAGCCTTAGAGACCCTGCTTCACCTGTGGGAAGCGTCACCATCTTGCTGCATACCATCACCCCAGAGGACCCCTTTAAAGACCTTTCCCTTTAATTGGGCACCCAGAGCCACGGACCGGGTCACAGACACTGTGGAATCCTCTTTAAGACAGGACCCGGTACTGAGTACCCCGCTGCAACCTGTTCTTGCAATGCGAATACCCTCCCTGCCTTTCCCTGTCCCTCGTATTAAATTTCTCCCTATGCTATTTCAACCTAACAGAGAACTAATCTTCACCCTCAGTAGCATTTAAAAGAGCTTTTTGGAATCAGAAACTCTCCCTATATGCTGCTTTCACTCTCCCTATGCTCACACTACGCAGTTTCCACATGTAATGTGGGCAAGATGGTGCCAGCATGACTTAAATATCCACCTATGATGCTGTAATGCCAGCCAATCACAGCAATGCCACAACATAGAAAGCAACGGCATTACTGTGATTGGCCAGCAAGCACAGCATGTTCATTGGCTGAAAATAAAGTGCCAAACATGCTGGGTGGGTCATTTGAATATACAAATTACTCGCCAGTAATGAATAGCCAGAAAAGCATACTATTTATGCGAGTAACGAATGTAAGTGCAGCGCCCTAGAGCCCTGGTCGTTGCAGTAATGTCGCTCTGCCGCTAAGGGGAGTGATGTTACGTCTGACTGCACTAAAGGAGTTCACCTGATCAGGTAACACTCACACTACACTTCACACTCCGGCCACCAGGGGGGGTGGTTCTATCTAGTAGGCCACTCCTCACACTCTGGTAAAACTGGGGGTTGGACAGGAAGACAGGGAGAAGTAACTGGGAAGAGCTAGAGAGAGGACCTGTCAGGGATGGGATCCTGACAGATTCCTAAGAAAGGACAAGAAGCGAGGTTTATTGTGCTAAGCGAGAAAACAGGAATACAGCAAAGAGGCGATAGGACCAGAAGGAGTCGTGCTGTAAGACCGAGGCAACATCCTTCTGAGGCGCAAACAGTCGGTGGCCGGAACGAAAGTAAGAGACTTTAAGCATTACTTCAAACCACGGCAGGACAGCCAATTATAGGTTGGCTGTCTCACTTAAATACCTAAGCAGACAACGGAGGCAGCTGTGCTTGCCTCCAAAACCAGCCGCCATTACAGCACTGAGGAGAGCGCAGGAGAAGAAGAGGGGCGTGGAAGTGGGCGGAACCGGTCAAAAAGAAGCGCGGAACGAGAAAGCGCGGTAAAGTGCCAGCCCCGGAAGAGGAACTCCGACCCCCAGCAGGTTAGTGGGAGGAAGGGACAGCCATGTCCGAGTCGGGAGGAGCGGAGGCGGCGGTCGCAGCCGTGGACGCAGGGGCAGCTCCGGTCCCTGCAGTGGACGAAGCCGCGGCCCTAATACCACCACTGGTGGCCGCAGAACCCGCTGCCCCCCTCAGCCAGTCGGACGCTGCCGCTACCACAAAGGCCATAATGCCCTTCTCTATGCCGTACCTGCCCGGAGCGGCCTGGCTCCCGCGATACTCCGGGGAGTCGCATACATTCACTGACTTTAAAGAAGGGATCTGCAGCCTGCTCGAGTTCTATCCCCTGACAGAGCCTCAGAAGGTTCATATGATCATCGGCCAACTCTTTGGGGTGGCTCTGAGAGAAGTGAAGTCCTGGCCCGCCGCGGATAAGGGAATGGCACAGCAGGTTTTTGCAAAGCTTAAAGCCACCTTCGATACCCGTACTGCTACAGAAATTAAACTGACTTTCTATGGATGCAAACAGAGACCGCAGGATAGCTTACTGGACTATGCCCTTAATCTCCAGGAGGCGCTGCGGGCCATTAAGCAGAGTGACCCCGGCAGCATGCAAGATGAGGATAAACTCCTGAAAGAGCGGTTCATTGAGGGGCTCCTGTGCAGTCACCAAAGGAGCCAATTACACTTCCTGGCCATGCAGAATCCAGACTTGACTTTTGCGCAATTCAAGGATAAAGCTATCCAGGCGCTGCAGGAGCGACAACCCGGCCACACAATACCACCCAGGCGTCCCGCTCTCACATACCACCAGGAGGTGGCGTCGGATGCCCCAGTCGCCGCCGTGGCCGATGCCCAGAGCCTAGAGGACGACTCCCCTGCAGGACTCCGCCTCCAGATGCAGGAGCTGACCAAGAGCGTTGCTGCCCTGGCCCGGACGGTGCAGTCCCTACAGGAGGCCCCCAAGGAGAAGATCCAGCTGGCCTCCAGACCAGAAGATGTTCCCTGGATGCGACAGAGGAGGACTCCACCGACCAGAGGCCGGGACAGCGATCGCTTCCATCAGGACGGACGACCCATCTGCCGCCGCTGTCACCAGGTGGGCCACCTTGCAAGGTACTGTCCTTTAAATGAGCAACCCCTGGGGCAAAGGGCCAACCCCCAGGAGTAGGACGATCAGGCCCGCAACATTGGAGAGCCAAATACGTTGGAGGGCGACCAGTCCTTCCTGTAGTGGTTGACGGTATCCCCATGAACGCTTTGCTGGACACTGGTTCTCAGGTGACGACTATGCCTTACGTGCTTTATAAACGGTATTGGGAGGACACCGATATTACTCGTGGCCCCGATGACGATTACACCATAATAGCCAGTAATGGTCAGCCATTGCCACAAGTGGGGTATAAAGAGGCCACCATCAAAGTGGGGCGGGTGGAATTGAAAGCCCAGGGGATTGTAATTGTTGATATTGACCGCCGAGAATGTAATCCCATGATGACTATCGGTACTAATGTTATAGAAAATTGTCTTGCAGAAGTTATTGTTCTGTTGCAACAGGTAGCAGAAACCGCTGGCCACAGTGAACAACGCACCCTGCAAAAAGAAATCAGAGCTATGATGCAAAGACAACAGGTAGAGCTGACTGGTCGTGAGATTGGTCGTGTCACTGTGAGTGATTCAAACCCCATCGCGATATCCCCCAGGAGTGAGATGTTAATATGGTGTCGGGCAGCCATAGGCCTCAGGGGAAAGGACTACCAGGCCCTGGTAGAACCCGTCTATTCAGACAATAGACCTACGCTCCTAACAGCCAGGGGGGTGGTCGACGTCTGCCAGGGGTGGGTGCCAGTACGTGTCCTTAATTGCGGGGAGGAAGAGGTCCATCTCACCAAGTATGCCACGCTCGCCAAACTGTTCACCGTCAATAATAGTGTGATACAGACACCTGGACCCTTGGCCCCATCTAATCTGGCGGGGGACAACGGTTCTGCAGGGCCCTCGAAAGATTGGTGTCGGGAATTGCATGTGGGCACTGACTCCACCCCATCCCATCAGAAACAGGGGGCCTACAGGGTGGTTCACGAGTACGAGCGGGTATTTAGCAAACACCCCTTAGATTTTGGACAGGTGAAAGGGATCCAACACCATATCCCCACGGGAGATCACCGGCCCATAAAAGAGAGATACCGCCCTGTACCCCCAGCTCATTACCAGTGCGCTAAGGACATGTTGCGAGAAATGAAGGAGGCCAGGGTGGTGAGAGACAGTTGTAGCCCCTGGGCAGCTCCGTTAGTCCTTGTTAAAAAGAAAGATGGCACAATGAGGATGTGCGTTGATTACAGGCAGTTGAATCGCATTACACATAAGGACGCATACCCACTGCCCAGGATAGAGGAGTCTCTGGCTGCCCTAAAGTCTGCTAACTATTTCTCTACCTTAGATCTCACCAGTGGGTATTGGCAGGTTCCCGTGGCGGAGGCGGACAAAGAGAAGACGGCCTTCACGACACCGATGGGTCTCTGCGAGTTCAACTACATGCCCTTCGGATTGTGCAATGCCCCGGGGACGTTCCAGAGAATGGAGTGCTGTCTGAGGCACAAGAACTTTGAGACCATACTGCTGTATTTGGATGATGTCATTGTCTTCTCTAAGACCTACGAAGACCATCTGAAACACCTGGCTGAGGTGTTTGAAGCCCTGTCCAACTTTGGCTTAAAGGTGAAACCGTCCAAATGTCATCTGCTGAAACCCAAAGTGCAGTACCTGGGCCATGTGGTGAGTGCTGAAGGAGTGGCCCCAGACCCCGACAAGGTCACGGTGATCCAGGACTGGCCGAAGCCCAGCAACCTCCACGAAGTCCGACAGTTCCTCGGGCTGGTAGGCTATTACCGGAGGTTCATTAAGGACTTCACCAAGAAGGCAGTGCCCTTGCAAGACCTGTTGGTGGGTCAATCAAAGAAGACCAAGGGGAAGAACACCCCATTTGATTGGAACGAGGGGCTGGAAGGATCCTTCACTTGCTTGAAGTCAGCACTGACGGGAGAAGAGGTACTGGCCTACCCTAAATACGACCAACCGTTTGTGCTGTACACGGACGCCAGCAATGTAGGATTGGGAGCCGTGCTGTCCCAGGTCCAGAAAGGCAAGGAAAGGGTAATCGCTTACGCCAGCAGGAAACTTCGCCCCACAGAAAGGAACCCTGACAACTACAGCTCCTTTAAGCTGGAATTCCTTGCCATCGTCTGGGCAGTGACAGAGAGGTTCAAACACTACCTGGCCTCAGCGAAATTCACCATCTTCACAGATAACAATCCGCTAACGCATCTGGATACCGCCAAACTCGGGGCCTTGGAACAGCGGTGGATGGCCCGGCTGTCCAACTACGACTTCACCATCAAGTACCGGGCAGGACGCAAGAATGCAAATGCCGATGCCTTGTCTCGAATGCCAAATTTGCCAGAAACGGGGGAAGACCCGGAGGCACTTGAAGAGGTGGAGCTGCCTGCATTCCATCGCCCCAAAGCCACTCAGAACTCCCATCATGTGAGGAACAGGCACAAGAACCAACCGGATGTCACGCTGAATCCCCTGCGCCATCACGGATGGGTGGGAACTCAGGATGGTGACCCCGCGGTCCATCGGGTGAAAGAGCTCTTGACGCAGGCAGGGTTGCATCCCGTCCCAGATGATCTACAGGAGACCCAACAGCTGTGGAAGGGGAGAAGCAAACTGTTTATCCATGATGGCAAGCTGTGCCGGAGAAGCATCGACCCACGTACTCACGAATTGGTATGGCAGATAGTGGTGCCAAGGCGAGATGCGCCCATGGTTCTGGGAGCCTACCACGATGGAGCCGGACACTTCGGGTGGAGGAAGCTGGAGAGGCTACTCCGAGGGAGGTTCTATTGGATTGGCATGAAGAGAGCCATTGAGAAGTGGTGTCGGGAGTGCGGTCCATGTAGCCTACGCAGGAGGGACCGTGGCAGCCAGCGGGCTCCCTTGCAGCCTATCATCACCAGGCGGCCGCTCGAACTGGTCGCGCTGGATCATGTGAAGCTGACACCTAGCCGGTCAGGCTATATTTACGCTCTTACCATCGTAGATCACTACTCCAGATTTTTGGTGGTTGTGCCTGTCAAGGATCTAACGGCCAGGACTGCCGCCAAGGCCTTCCAGCAGTACTTTTGTAGGCCCCATGGCTACCCGGAGAAGGTACTGACCGATCAGGGACCAGCATTCGAAGCAGAAGTGTTCCAAGAGTTCTGCCAACTGTACGGGTGTAAGAAGATCAGAACCACACCGTACCATCCTCAAACCAATGGGATGTGCGAAAAGATGAACCAAGTGGTGATTGACTTATTGAAGACCTTGCCCGTAGAGGAACGGAACCTGTGGCCGACAAAGTTGCCTGACTTGGTGGATATATACAATCACATCTCAGTAAATTCTACCAACTGCACTCCAGCGTACCTGATGCGAGGAAGGTCTAGCCAGTTACCCGTTGATCTGGACATGGGGGTCCTAGTCCCTGAAGATACCTCGCCGGATGCAGATTGGGATGCAGAAAGGCAGCGAAGGTACCGCAAAGTACAGGAGTGCGTGGAAAGAAGTCTCGCCCAGGCTAGGCAGAAACAAGAAAGGGACTACAACCAGCACGCTCCTGCGATTCCCCTGTCACCTGGTGAGCAAGTACTCAAACGAAAGAGGAGATTACACAAGCTCGATGACCAATGGGAAGCGGAACCATATACCATCCTGCCATCCGATTTCGACAACACGAAGGTCTGTCTCATCAGCAAGGACAGAGGGTAGACCTCGACGGTGATATCCAGGGACCACCTTAAAGCCTGTCCTGATAAGCTGAGAGCGAAGGAAATGGATCCAGGAACCTCCCCACCTGTAGAAAAGGAGAAGATGATCCACACTGTCCTTGGTGACTTTCCCCAGTCCTGGACTCAGATAAATCAGGCCATCGTGGTACCTGTTCTAACGTTCCACCAGCCGGACCCACCAGAAACAATGGTGGTACCAGATCATCCGGTCCCGCAACCTCAACAAGCCCTACCTGAAGATGCTGTGCCGATCGTTGAAATGGCAAATCCTCCCTCTGCTATCGGCGAGCCTGCCGTACCCACTGTTGGTAGCAGCAGCCCTGAGAGCTCTAGCCTGCCAGTGCTACCTAGACTCACTAGAAGTGTAGCCAGAAGACAGTGCACTACACCAGCAGTAGCAAGCATAGTGGGCCCTGTTAGGCCAGTAGCAACCCCTGCGCTGCGAAGGTCCACACGCAGCACTCAGAATCAAACTCCCCTCCGCTACAAAACTTGGAGGTATTAATGAGGGCTGCTATTTAGTTGAAAAATGTTTGTGTGCATATCTTTTGTTACAGGTTTTAAAATGGACAATAGAGTAATGGACAGTGAATTGCTCTAAAAACTTCTAAAAGGGGACCCCTTTGTTTACCCGGGGTCCCCGCAGTTTCAACCACTGAACTGAGAGTTATAAACTGTGCATGACCTAACCTTTGCAACGTTCAAGAAGTCCTCACCTCCCATAAGGGGAAGCACTGTTATGTTTAATTGTTTATAACCTTTCAAATTGTTGTGTGTTTCCTGTTAACATGTATTGTTGTTCTTGTTTTCCCAGTCTGGGAGTACTGGATTTAACCGGGGGGGAGTGCAGCGCCCCAGAGCCCTGGTCGTTGCAGTAATGTCGCTCTGCCGCTAAGGGGAGTGATGTTACGTCTGACTGCACTAAAGGAGTTCACCTGATCAGGTAACACTCACACTACACTTCACACTCCGGCCACCAGGGGGGGTGGTTCTATCTAGTAGGCCACTCCTCACACTCTGGTAAAACTGGGGGTTGGACAGGAAGACAGGGAGAAGTAACTGGGAAGAGCTAGAGAGAGGACCTGTCAGGGATGGGATCCTGACAGATTCCTAAGAAAGGACAAGAAGCGAGGTTTATTGTGCTAAGCGAGAAAACAGGAATACAGCAAAGAGGCGATAGGACCAGAAGGAGTCGTGCTGTAAGACCGAGGCAACATCCTTCTGAGGCGCAAACAGTCGGTGGCCAGAACGCCGAGAAAGTAAGAGACTTTAAGCATTACTTCAAACCACGGCAGGACAGCCAATTATAGGTTGGCTGTCTCACTTAAACACCTAAGCAGACAACGGAGGCAGCTGTGGGAGAGGGGCGACTCTAGAGTCCCGGAAGAACTCCAGGCCTACCCCGTCATACGGGTGCGTCCCAGCCATATCATCTGGGGGACGGAGAGAATGAACATCAGAGACAGACAGAATAAGTTGTGAGGACTATCCTGGGGTGCTCAGCAGGGAAGGACTACAACACACAGGCGCTAGAAGGTAGACACTGATTCCCACCTGAAAAGGGAACTCCGGATGTGCCGTTGGACCGGCCGGTCTCAGCCAGCCCTGTTAACAGTGCTCTGGATTGGGTACCTCTAGGGTTGAGCGACCTTTACATTTATAGGATCGGGTCGGGTTTCACGAAACGCGACTTTTTCAAAAGTCGGGTTGAGTGAAATCGGCCGATCCTATAAAAAAGTCGGGGTCGGGGTCGGCCGAAACTCGAAACCCAATGCAGTGCATTGGGTTTCCAATGGTTCCCAGGGTCTGAAGGAGCGGAAACTCTCCTTCAGGCCCTGGGATCCATATTTAAGTGTAAAATAAAGAATTAAAATAAAAAATATCGCCATACTTACCATCTGATGCGCCCTGGTACTAAGCGGGAACCTTCCTTCCTTAGAATCAGCCTTCCAGGACCTAGCGGTGACGTCGCGGGGACGTCGCGGCTTGTGATTGGTCGCGCGGCCGCCCATGTGACCGCTCGCGCGACCAATCAAAAGCCGCAACGTCACCGTGACGTCACCGAAGGTCCTGGAAGGGCTGATTCTTAGGAAGGAAGGCTGCCGGAAAGAAGCAGGGCGTGTCCGAGGGTGAGTATATACCTAATAGGAATATACTCACCCTCGGCTTCTTTCCGGCAGCCTTCCTTCCTAAGAATCAGCCCTTCCAGGACCTTCGGTGACGTCACGGTGACGTCGCGGCTTGTGATTGGTCGCGCGAGCGGTCACATGGGCGGCCGCGCGACCAATCACAAGCCGCGACGTCCCTGCGACGTCACCGCTAGGTCCTGGAAGGCTGATTCTAAGGAAGGAAGGTTCCCGCTTAGTACCAGGGCGCATCAGATGGTAAGTATGGCGATATTTTTTATTTTAATTCTTTATTTTACACTTAAATCAGAATTCCGATACCAATTCCCGATATCTTAAACATATCGGGAATCGGTATCGGAATTCCGATTCCAGATTCAGAAGATCGCCGACTTCATGGCCGACCCCACACAGGGGTCGGGTCGGGTTTCATGAAACCCGACTTTGCCAAAAGTCGGCGACTTCTGAAAATTGCCGACCCGTTTCGCTCAACCCTAGGTACCTCCAAACCTTCAGTAAAAAGGTAAAGAGACTGCAACCTGGTGTCCCTGTTATTTACTGTGTCCTGCACCGCACCACTACAACATCACCACCATCCCCTCCACTTTCATTGTACGCCCCTCAGCAGGGTCACGGACCGGGTCTAGCCACCGTGACAACCCCAGAACAGAGACTCAGAGACCCGGTACCGGGTACCCCTCGGCCCTGCGACAGTGGGGGCGCTGCATATTCGCCCATCACTAGTTTTAGCTACAGGACATTATGGCCCATGTGGCAACACAAAAAGACATTTATCTGCTTTCTGATTCTTCAGTAGTGTGGAAAAGCATGCTGAGCAAGTTTTTTTCTTTGCATACTGCATATCACATCCCACAGTTTTTGAATTCTTGTCAAACCGCAAATCTCAGGATATTTTACTTCTCCGAGGATTGATCTTCTCATCTCTATTAAATAAAACAATTGACATAAACAAGGTTTAAAGCAGGGGTCTCAAACTCGGCAGAGTAAATGGGCCGCACATAAAAAAAATTTAAGCTGGCGGGCCGCATTCCTTTCAAACTTAATACAGTACACGTAGTATATAACAGCCTACGTAGTATATAACACAGCCACATAGTATATAACACAGCCACATAGTATATAACACAGTCACGTAGTATATAACACAGTCACGTAGTATATAACACAGCCCACATAGTATATAACACAGTGATGTAGTATATAACACAGCCCACGTAGTATATAACACAGCCCACATAGTATATCACACAGCCCACATAGTATATCACTAGTATATCACACAGCCCACATAGTATATCACACAGCCCACGTAGTATATAACAGCCCATGTAGTATATAGCACTGCCCACGTAGTATATAACAGCCCACACAGTATATAACGCAGCCCACATAGTATATAACAGCCCACATAGTATAAAACACAGCCCACGTAGTATATAACAGCCCAAGAAGTATATAGCACAGCACACGCAGTATATAACAGCCAACGCAGTATATAACACAGCCCACATAGTATATAACAGCCCACACAGTATATAACACAGCCACGTAGTAGATAACACAGTAACGTAGTATATAACACAGCCCACATAGTATATAATACAGCCCACGTAGTATATAACAACCCACATAGTATATAACAGCCCAAGAAGTATATAGCACAGCACACGCAGTATATAAGAGCCAACGCAGTATATAACACAGCCCACGTAGTATATAACAGCCCACACAGTATATAACACAGCCACGTAGTAGATAACACAGTAACGTAGTATATAACACAGC
Source organism: Ranitomeya variabilis (assembly GCF_051348905.1). NCBI lineage: Eukaryota > Metazoa > Chordata > Amphibia > Anura > Dendrobatidae > Ranitomeya > Ranitomeya variabilis. Next base: position 191,227,562 of record NC_135233.1, read on the forward strand.
CCACATAGTATATAACACAGCCCACATGGTATATCACACAGCCCACGTAGTATATAACAGCCCATGTAGTATATAGCACAGCCGACGTAGTATATAGCAGCCCACACAGTATATAACACAGCCCACGTAGTATATAACAGCCCACACAGTATATAACACAGCCCACGTAGTATATAACAGCCCACATAGTATATAGCACAGCCCACGTAGTATATAACAGCCCATGCAGTATATAACACAGCCCACATAGTATATAACAGCCCACGCAGTATCTAACACAGCCCACATAGTATATAACAGCCCACGCAGTATCTAACACAGCCCACGTAGTATATAACAGCCCATGTAGTATATAACACAGCCCACGTAGTATATAACAGCCCATGTAGTATATAACAGCCCACGTAGTATATAACATCCCATGTAGTATATAACACAGCCCACGTAGTATATAACAGCCCATGAAGTATATAACACGGTCCACACCTTGTCCTCCCAGCCAGGCTCTGCATCCCCCCACAATGCTTTGCTCCAGCTTAGCACACGCTAGAAGAGAGGAGGTGGCACAGAGCTCTGAGAGTTTTGCAGCTGCCTACAATGCATGACGCATCGCCATGCATGCGCAGAGTGACTTCCGACCGTCACAGGTGCTGCACACTGCTGCACGTCTTCCTGCTTGGCGACGCGCGGCTTCATTATCCATGGCGACGCGTCATGCATTGTGGGCAGATGCGAAACTCCCAGAGCCCTGTGCCACCTCATCCCTTCTAGTGTGCACCGCGGGCCGCTGATGCCTGCCTCAGGGGCCGCATGCGGCCCAGGGGCCACGTGTTTGAGACCCCTGGTTTAAAGGAATAAAGATTAGTGATGATTGAATAGTGAAATATTCGGTTTCAGGAAAATCAGCACAAATAATTTCTAATATCCGTGTATTCATACTGAATAACGAATCCAATGTAAGTCAATGAGATAGCAGAATGTTTGCCTGCTGGACCCAACAAACAGGTCTGGTGGCCAGAGAAAAAAGCTAAAAAGGATGGGAAATGCTAAAATAAATGGGAACAGCATGGAGAAGATGCCTGCATGCCTTTCTGACTCACATATGGTATCTGGGAATAATAGTTGTCAGACTATTGAGCCGGTTTTACGGATTTTTAAAAAGACCTACCAAACCAAACCAATTTTTTTTAAGAGAAAAAAATGCTAAGAAACATTATCTCCTTCATAACTACATGTATACAACACAAATTAAAAAATTATATTTATACTTCCCTTTTAACATATGTTCACACGGAGCGTTTTGTTTACTTTAACATTTGTGAGGGCTCTAACTCCTAAATTTGGGAGGACCCTCCCTCATGCCAAATAGTTAGCAAGATAGTGGAATACATATTCTCCATCCCTTTACAATGTCAGATAAAACCTGCCCATTTGAATTTTGGCTATCGCCCGCCACCACCACCATGTCCACCGCCATGTCATTCTGCGGCCCTCACTGTCAATTAGCAGAAGGACAGCAGGTGCTATGAAACCTGCACTTTGTAAGCTTCACATTTAATTTTTGCCCCTGGATCCCAATGGAGCCACTGTCATAGTGGGTGAAACTGCTGTAAGGTGAATATAATACAGGAGTTGGGGGAGCTGTATGATCAATGTCAGTACATTGGATTATACCAGATGTAAGTGGGCACGGAGGCTAGTTCATGCCCCACGCTCCTTGCCCAAGTCCCTGCAAAGCCGGTATATCTGATATGTGATACTGTGGAATGTCATGTATATTTGACATGTTTTATAATGCAATGTACAGATGTTAATGTGTCAAGTAGATATAGGGAAAGTATAGGATTTATCCCACTAGGGGGGCACAATAGAGAAGATAGGAATAAGTTAGACCAATAGGATTTAGCTATATATGAGGGGCCAACTGGGAGTAGTTGGGGAGCTTCCTGGAGTTAGTCAGAAGGGGCTGGGAGCCCGAACAGGACAGTTGAGTCGCATAGCATTCAAGCATAAGAGCCCAGTTGTCCAGAGCCTATGGGCTGGCAGTCACATGGTGGTGGAGCAATACAGAGCAGGATCAATATGGTAGCAGCTAACTTCATGGTAACAACCCTAAGTGTCCGCTGCGAAGCGGACAGGGAACTCCTGAAGCGAGTTAGTCTGACCAGTCAGGAAGCTGCGGTACCGAAGGCGACGATATAACCCTGCAATATTCCTGAAGGAGTGAGGGATAGTACAGGGAATGCAATGGTGATATTTTGTGAAGAACCTTGTACTGTTTCTGTAACTGAACTGGATGAGCTGAGTAAACTTGATTTGTTGAAACTGGATTTGGTCTCTGCCTGTCATTACGTGGTACTTAAAGGAACGAAGCCCCAACACACCAAGGTGGACCCTGTTATACAAGTAAGTGGACCACCAAGTGTACCACAGGAGGGACAATGTGTTTATGAGACAGAAGGCCAGGATGTGCCAGTATTGCCACCCCCCAGCCATGACTACCCCCATGGCCTTCATTTCACAGACACAAAAAGCATTAGAATTAAATTCTGAATACAGTGTAACAAGCGAGGGCCTGTATTGTGGCCAGTCTGTCAGACCTGAAACCCATGTCAGGAACATGTACAAGCCTCATTTTACTTGGAAATAGCCTCCTCAAGGAAAAGAGACAGAAGTGCCATTGACCAATCTGCACAAGCCTACGCATTTTCAATTGGTTTAATAAATAGAGTATCTTTATCTAGCAGTTGTGCGACTGGCGCAAAGCCTACAGAGATGACTATTTATCTGTAATTTTCCTCTGTGCCTTTTAATTATTGGGTATCAAAGCTGGACACGTGGCATGAACTGGCTCTCTATGCCTTGGAGGTCCAGGCCTGCTCTGCTGCTAGTGTTCTGTCAGAGCGGGTTTTTAGTGCCACTGGTTTTTGCGCATCCAGGAGGACCAAGTCCTTGTTGTCTTGGTGGCGGTGAGGTGAGAATCATGCTTCCTTCCTCTGCCCTCTCCCCCCAACCTCGCACAACAGAAATTTGATCAAGGTCTAACTCATCAGATGAGTCTTCCATGCCCAGCACCAGTTCGTCCTCCACTTCTTCCTCGGCTCCTGCACCTTCCTCAACAGTTTGGCTGCTACCATGCACCCTCGGTAATCCCTCTCCCCCACCCTCCAATGCCAGCCGCCTTGGTGCTGCCGACCGTCTGGACCTTGAAGATATTATCGCTTTCGCATACGACTCCTCCTGTTCCTCCTCCTCCTCTTGTCCCACCACCTGACTCTGAATTCTGTTTAAGGTGTGCTCCAGCATGTAAATGACTGGAATAGTCATGCTGATAATGGCATCGTCAGCACTAAACATCTTCGGCGCTATTTCAAAAAGAAGGGTGCATAGGTCCCTGATCTGAGACCACTCCTGCAGCGTGATTTGCCCCACCTCTGGATCTCATTGGCCCAGGCTATACATCATAACATATTGCATCAGGGCTCTTTGGTGCTGCCACAGTCGCTGCAACATGTGCAGAGTTGAATTCCACCATGTGGGCACATCGCATTTCAGCCGGTGAACTGGCAGGCCCAACAACTTCTGTAGAGATGTAAGTCGTTGAGCTGTGGGGAGCGAACGGTGGATGTGACCAGGGTCAGTGGAGACGACCATTGATGGAACTCGATCTCCAGAGCTGACCACAACTCCTCAGCTGTGTGACTCACATTTCCAGACATTTCAAGGTAAACATCGCCTGATGCCGTTGAGCCCTGGTGACAGCATAGTAAGGAGGTGTGCAGGATTCCTTTGGCGCAGTTAGAACGCGGGTGGCATTACCAGACAGGCTTTGAGTGCAGGTGGAGGACCGAGAGGAGGTTGAGGAGGCAGAAGCAGTAGAGGAACTTAGAGATACAGAGGATCAATGCGCAACTCGTGGGGATGGCAAGACTTGGACAGCAGCCCCTTCTCCTGATGTCACCATAGTTACCCAGTGCCCAGTCACCGACATGTAACGCCCCTGTCCATGTCTACTCATCTAAGTGTCTGTGGTGAAATGCACCCTGTCACACACAGAGTTTCTCAAGGAAGCGGTGATGTTGTGGGCGACGGGGAAAATGGCTGGTTCTTATAGGGCAAAGACATGTGACATACACAGCCAATGACACATGCCCTTGCTTGTGTGCATCACATGCACATTGCTGTGTGTGCACTGCAGATAGGCTGAGAGACTGCACCGCCCCACTGTAAATGCGGGAAAGAAAAAATGGAGATCGACATTATTTCAGCACAGATCTATCCCCCTCCCCCCACCTACTATACACTGAAACAGTCTATTACCATTGATAAACAGTTTAAATGTGAAAATCAAGTTAGGCTTTTGGTGAACGAACAGTTATCGAACAGAAACTCGAACAGCCGAATTTTAAGCAAACTGTTCGAGTTCGACGAATGACTCGAACAACGCCCCAAACAGCTCGAATTTGAAATTGGCAAACAGTTCAACTCGAACACCGCTCATCTCTATTTACGAGTCCCTCCTTCATAAATGAAAATAAGATGTGTCTCCTTATGTGTCACACGCCAGATGGCCAGCTAGGGTTGTTAAATGTTACAATAACATTTCCCAGTGAATGCTTTTGTATTGGTTGAAAGCAATGTTACAGTTGAACACGCATCAAAAACGCTGCATGTGAACATAGCCAAAGTGGTGGAGGAACATTTTGCTCTGGGGTAAAATAATTTGCCTTATATACAAGTCTTTAGCCTGGAAAGGATGTGCATTAACACATTTCTCAGCAAAATCCATTTTGGTTTCGTTTTTGTATGTTTTTTGGTGCACTTGTAAAATGGCGTGAAACTCTGACAACATTGCTTACAGCTGTGAACTAGGAGTCAGAAATGCTTCCAGGGGGATCCCCATGATCTTCCTGTGTCATTTCAGCAGTGTTTCCATCATTTTCTGACATTTTTAGACCTTAAAACGACCCCCGGGGGGATCATGGTAAAAATACTCTGGTCTCCCATAGACTTACATTGGGCTCGTTGCTTGGGTCGAGTACCCGAGTATTCCAATTTGCTCGACAAGAGCAACGAGCACCCGAGCATTTTAGTGCTCGCTCATCACTATTCACGAATCACGACACAACATTATAAATTTCTGTGAAGTAAAAAAGACCAAAAACTCAAGGATCCCTAAAATATAACTTTTAATCAATAAAGTTTAAACTATTTATTCCAAATTTAAAGACATTATGACATATATATTACCACAGGGAATCTCAATATGTGGGCTATCTGACCCTGTCAGGAGCCCTAATACTGGTCCCTACCTGACTGCGGAGGTTGGCACCCTAAGTTTCAGCGGTAGGCGCACGACGGCTCACCCTGATAGCCCTATACAATCCCTATGATCACTAAAGAATGTGTCCCAATATATTCATTACCCAACAAAATGAAAAAAATAGAAAAACACAACAAAATAGAAAAAAGAAAAAATCAGAAAAACAAAACTCAGCAAAAAAAAACAAAATTGTTTTTGCCCCAAATAAACCCTTAATAGGGTATTAATATACATAATAATTGAGCAATAAAAAATGTCAATGTCTCATTTATCCAAAATATTCAATAGTAAAAAACCACTCCAAAAGGACTCATACAATATTCAAATTAGCCCCATGGATACATACCGTATATACTCGAGTATAAGCCGAGATTTTCAGCCCAAATTTTTGGACTGAAAGTGCCCCTCTCGGCTTATACTCGAGTCACGGCCGGTGGCAGGGTCGGCGGGTGAGGAGGAGAGGGCGCTGAGGCATACTTACCTGCTTCCGGGGCTCCTGGCACACCCCCTGCCCGTCCCACGGTCTCCGGGTGCCGCAGCTCTTCCCCTGTTCAGCGGTCACGTGGGACCGCTCATTAGAGAAATGAATATGGACTCCACTCCCATAGGGGTGGAGCCGCATATTCATTTCTCTAATGAACGGTAACGGTGACCGCTGATAGAGGAAGAGGCTGCGGCACCGAAGACCAGCTGTCCGGGGGAAGGAGCGGGACGCCGGGAGCAGGTAAGTATTACATATTCACCTGTCCGCGTTCCACACGCCGGGCGCCGCTCCGTCTTCCCGGCGTCTCTCCGCACTGACTGTGCAGGTCAGAGGGCGCGATGACGCATATAGTGTGCGCGCCGCCCTCTGCCTGATCAGTCAGTGCAGAGAGACGCCGGGACGGGGCGCTGAGGAGCTGCAAGCAAGAGAGGTGAGTATGCCATTTTTTTTTTATTGCAGCAGCAGCAGCAATGGCACAGCTTTCTATGGAGCATCTATGGGGCAATAATGAACGGTGCAGAGCACTATATGGCACAGCTATGGGGCAATAATGAACGGTGCAGAGCACTATATGGCACAGCTATGGGGCAATAATGAATGGTGCAGAGCACTATATGGCACAGCTATGGGGCAATAATGAACGGTGCAGAGCACTATATGGCACAGCTATGGGGCAATAATGAACGGTGCAGAGCACTATATGGCACAGCTATGGGGCAATAATGAACGGTGCAGAGCACTATATGGCAGAGCTATGGAGCAATAATGAACAGTGCAGAGCACTATATGGCACAGCTATGGGGCAATAATGAACGGTGCAGAGCACTATATGGCACAGCTATGGGCAATAATGAACGGTGCAGAGCACTATATGGCACAGCTATGGGCAATAATGAATGGTGCAGAGCACTATATGGCACAGCTTTCTATGGTACAGCTATGGGGCAATAATGAACGGTGCAGAGCACTATATGGCACAGCTTTCTATGGTACAGCTATGGGGCAATACTGAACGGTGCAGAGCACTATATGGCACAGCTATGGGCAATAATGAATGGTGCAGAGCACTATATGGCACAGCTTTCTATGGTACAGCTATGGGGCAATAATGAACGGTGCAGAGCACTATATGGCACAGCTATGGGCAATAATGAACGGTGCAGAGCACTATATGACACAGCTATGGGGCAATAATGAACGGTGCAGAGCACTATATGGCACAGCTATGGGGCAATAATGAACGGTGCAGAGCACTATATGGCACAGCTATGGGGCAATAATGAACGGTGCAGAGCACTATATGGCACAGCTATGGGGCCATAATGAACGGTATGGAGCATCTATTTTTATTTTTGAAATTCACCGGTAGCTGCTGCATTTTCCACCCTAGGCTTATACTCGAGTCAATAAGTTTTCCCAGTTTTTTGAGGCAAAATTAGGGGGGTCGGCTTATACTCGGGTCGGCTTATACTCGAGTATATACGGTATATCTGGCAATCAGCATGATCCAATGATCCTTTAGTACCTGGATATTAACAAAGGAGCGGTGATCCAAAAGAAAAAGAAACATCCCCCAGAGATCATTTAGGCATATTTCCATACATGTATGCTTAGATAGCGATACCCCATTTTCATATACAATACACTAAGCGCTTTTACTCATGTGATTCCCAATGTTCCATCTCAAGCGCTGGGGGCATCCGTTCTGCCAGGTCACCTAAAAAACCTCCAATGGGAATGTCATCCCTAGCTATACCGGACGCGTTTCCCCCCCCCCCCGTGGGAATAGCGAGGGTTCATCAGGGGATATAGACCATCCAGATAATGAGAAGTGTTGTGTATCCGCTTTTTGGGCTCCCCTGGTGGTTGCTGGTGGTACTGGTGACTTGTTTGCACTTTGCTGCTTCTGTTCACCTGCTTCCATCAGTGTTTGGGAGTTTCCTATTTAGCCTTGCTCTCCAGTCATTTCCTTGCCAGTCATCATTGTAACCAGAGCCTTCGGTTGCATGTTCCTGCTACTAGTCTGCTGATCAGCTAAGTGGACTTTGTCCTTTTGTTTTGTACCTTTTGTCCAGTTTGCAGTTTTTGTAATTCTCTGTAGCTGGAAGCTCTTGCGGGCTGAAATTGCCACTCCTGTGTCATGAGTTGACACAGGAGTCTTAAAGTAATTTCAGGATGGTTTTTGAAAGGGTTTTCAGTTGACCGTGAAGTCCTCTTTTGTATCCTTCTGCTATCTAGTAAGTGGACCTCTCTTTGCTAAATCTACTTTCATACTGTGTATGTCTTTTCCTCTTAATTCACCGTTATTACATGTGGGGGGCTGCTATCATCTTTTGGGGTATTTCCCTAGAGGTAAGCCAGGTCTGTTTCTTCCTCTACCAGGCGTAGTTAGTCCTCCGGCTGGTGCGTGGCATATAGGAAGCCGTAGGTATGCTCCCTGGCTACTGTTAGTTGTGTGGTAGATTTAGCTCATGGTCAACTCGAGTTTCCATCACCCGAGAGCTCATTCGTTACTTATATGTTTCTTACGTTCCCTTGCCATTGGGAACCATGACAGTATGACCGGCCAGTGTTAAACTTATTGGCAGAAGAAAGGAGAGAAAAAAGAAGTCTGTACATTTTTTATTTTTTTTCCCTTTTTCCTCTATGCTTGCTCCATAGTTGGATCAGCTTTAATTACAGCCTTTGCCTTTCTCTCCTTATAATCCTTGAATGGCTCTGAGCTCACCTGTTTAAAGATGGATCCTCAGAGTTTGGCTGCAGGTTTAAATAATCTTGCTACGAAGGTTCAAAATTTACAAGATTTTGTTATACATGCTCCTATTTCTGAACCTAAAATCCCTACACCAGAGGTGTTTTCCGGAGATAGATCTCGGTTTTTGAATTTCAAATATAATTGTAAATTATTCCTTTCTCTCAGACCTCACTCCTCAGGAGATCCTGTCCAGCAGGTTAAGATTGTAATCTCTTTGCTGCGAGGTGACCCTCAAAATTGGGCATTTTCATTGGCACCAGGGGATCCTGCGTTGCTCAATGTGGATGCGTTTTTCCTGGCTTTAGGGTTGCTTTATGAGGAACCTAATTTGGAGATTCAAGCTGAAAAAGCTTTGATAGCCCTATCTCAAGGGCAAGATGAAGCGGAGATATACTGCCAAAAATTTCGTAGGTGGTCTGTGCTTACTCAGTGGAATGAGTGCGCCTTAGCGGCAAATTTCAGAGAGGGCCTTTCTGATGCCGTTAAAGATGTTATGGTCGGGTTCCCTGCGCCTACAGGTCTGAATGAGTCCATGACAATGGCAATTCAGATTTATCGGCGTTTGCGGGAGCGCAAACCCGTGCACCATTTGGCGGTATCTTCTGAAGAGACGCCAGAGAAAATGCAATGTGACAGAGTTATGTCCAGAAGCGAGCGACAGAAATATAGGCGTAAAAATGGGTTATGCTTCTATTGTGGTGATTCGCTTCCTTGTGTTGTACAATTTACATGATGTTTTGGTGCTTGGATTACCATGGTTACAGTCTCATAACCCAGTCCTTGACTGGAAGGCTATGTCTGTGTTAAGCTGGGGATGTCGGGGGGCTCATGGGGACACTCCTATGGTGTCCATTTCGTCATGTATTCCATCTGAGATTCCGGCATTTTTGTCTGATTATCGTGATATTTTTGAAGAGCCTAAGATTGGTTCACTCCCTCCTCACAGGGATTGTGATTGCGCCATAGATCTGATTCCTGGCAGTAAATTTCCAAAGGGTCGTTTGTTTAACCTATCTGTACCTGAACATGCTGCTATGCGCGAGTATATTAAGGAGTCCCTGGAAAAGGGACATATTCGTCCTTCTTCATCACCTTTAGGAGCTGGTTTTTTCTTTGTCTCTAAAAAGGATGGCTCTCTGAGGCCTTGTATTGATTATCGTCTCCTGAATAAAATGACAGTCAAATATCAGTATCCGTTGCCTTTGCTGACTGATTTGTTTGCTCGAATAAGGGGGGCTAAGTGGTTCTCTAAGATTGATCTTCGTGGGGCGTATAATTTGGTGCGAATTAAGCAGGGGGATGAGTGGAAGACCGCATTTAATACGCCTGAGGGCCATTTTGAGTATTTGGTAATGCCTTTCGGCCTTTCTAATGCACCTTCTGTCTTTCAGTCCTTAATGCATGATATTTTCCGTGAATATTTGGATAAATTTATGATTGTGTACTTGGATGATATTTTGATTTTTTCTGATGACTGGAGAGCAAGGCTAAATAGGAAACTCCCAAACACTGATGGAAGCAGGTGAACAGAAGCAGCAAAGTGCAAACAAGTCACCAGTACCACCAGCAACCACCAGGGGAGCCCAAAAAGCGGATACACAACAGTAAAACCGAGATCTATCTCCGGAAAACACCTCTGGTGTAGGGATTTTAGGTGTTTTGTGTCTGCGGATCAGGATGATTGGGTTGCCTTTCTGCCGTTGGTGGAGTTTGCTCTTAATAATCGGGCTAGTTCTGCCACTTTGGTTTCCCCTTTCTTTTGCAATTCAGGGTTTCATCCGCGTTTTTCATCTGGTCAGGTTGAAGCTTCGGATTGTCCTGGAGTGGATGCGGTGGTGGATCGGTTGCATCGGATTTGGGGACAAGTGGTGGATAATTTGGAATTGTCCCAGGAGAGGACTCAGCAGTTTGCTAACCGTCGTCGTCGTGTTGGTCCCCACCTTCGCGTTGGGGACTTGGTGTGGTTGTCTTCCCGTTTTGTCCCTATGAGGGTTTCTTCTACCAAATTTAAGCCTCGGTTCATCGGTCCTTATAGGATTTTGGAGATTCTTAACCCTGTTTCCTTTCGTTTGGACCTCCCGGCATCTTTCGCTATCCATAATGTGTTCCATCGGTCGTTGTTGCGGAGATATGAGGTACCGGTGGTTCCTTCTACTGAACCTCCTGCTCCTGTGCTGGTGGAGGGTGAATTGGAGTATGTCGTAGAGAAGATCTTGGACTCCCATATTTCCAGACGGAGACTTCAATATCTGGTTAAATGGAAAGGCTATGGTCAGGAAGATAATTCTTGGGTAACTGCCTCTGATGTTCATGCCTCGGATTTGGTTCGTGCCTTTCATAGGGCTCATCCAGATCGCCCTGGCGGTTCTTGTGAGGGTTCGGTGCCCCCACCTTAAGGGGAGGGTACTGTTGTGTATCCGCTTTTTGGGCTCCCCTGGTGGTTGCTGGTGGTACTGGTGACTTGTTTGCACTTTGCTGCTTCTGTTCACCTGCTTCCATCAGTGTTTGGGAGTTTCCTATTTAGCCTTGCTCTCCAGTCATTTCCTTGCCGGTCATCATTGTAACCAGAGCCTTCGGTTGCATGTTCCTGCTATTAGTCTGCTGATCAGCTAAGTGGACTTTGTCCTTTTGTTTTGTACCTTTTGTCCAGTTTGCAGTTTTTGTAATTCTCTGTAGCTGGAAGCTCTTGCGGGCTGAAATTGCCACTCCTGTGTCATGAGTTGACACAGGAGTCTTAAAGTAATTTCAGGATGGTTTTTGAAAGGGTTTTCAGTTGACCGTGAAGTCCTCTTTTGTATCCTTCTGCTATCTAGTAAGTGGACCTCTCTTTGCTAAATCTACTTTCATACTGTGTATGTCTTTTCCTCTTAATTCACCGTTATTACATGTGGGGGGCTGCTATCATCTTTTGGGGTATTTCCCTAGAGGTAAGCCAGGTCTGTTTCTTCCTCTACCAGGCGTAGTTAGTCCTCCGGCTGGCGCGTGGCATATAGGAAGCCGTAGGTATGCTCCCTGGCTACTGTTAGTTGTGTGGTAGATTTAGCTCACGGTCAACTCGAGTTTCCATCACCCGAGAGCTCGTTCGTTACTTATATGTTTCTTACGTTCCCTTGCCATTGGGAACCATGACAGAGAAGGTAGGAGAGCGCCACTCACCCGTACAGAATATATGTCATCCTCCCTTCCGGGTTCCGTAACACGTGGGGCCAGTCTCCACCCACCAGCGTGCAATCAGAATGCACATCACTGGACCGCAAATGTGTTCCAACCGGCGTGCATAACGTGCTTCTCACATCAATGCGTAAGATTAGCCCTAAAGCCATGGCGCATGCGTCGCCTGAACCGCAAATGCATTCCAATCCAAGGGGACGCTGGGTCACTGGGAAATACCCGCCCCTAATCACATGATAAGGTTAAAGGTGAGCTAAAATAACAATGTCATTGCCACCAATGATCACATATTGAAGTTCATTCTCTGTCCTCCGGAGTACACGCCGTAAGGAAAGGGTGAATCAAACACCCGAAAACCTCGCCCATATGACCCAAAACTGGTCCCGCCAAATTCAGCTAACAGGTTCCCTTTAATAAACTTCTTGAATGTGGTTTTGAGTACCTTGAGGGGTGCAGTTTTTAGAATAGTGTCATTTCGGGGTGTTTTCTGTCATATAGGCCCCTCAAAGTCACTTCAAATGTGAGGTGGTCCCTAAAAAAATGGATTTGCAAATTTTGTTGTAAGAATGAGAAATTGCTGATCAACTTTTAACCCATATAACTTCCTAACAAAAATAAATAATGTTTCAAAAATTGTGCTGATGTAAAGTAGACATGTGGAAAATGTTATTTATTCCATTTTTTTCACAATTTCAAAATAAATTTTACCAGTATCATGAAGTACAGTATGCGATGAGAAAACATTGTCAGAATCAATGGGATCCATTGAAGCGTTCCAGAGTTGTGACATCATAAAGTGACAGTGGTCAGAATTGCAAAAACTGGCCTGGCCTGGAAGGTGAAATCAGGCTTCGAGGTGAAGGAGTTAAATACTTTTTTTGCATGTGATATCAGCTGGATAAACCACCTTTTGATCTTAGAGACTTTTAAAGCTTTTCTTCAGGCGTAGAATTTTCTATTATGCTGTGATTGGATGTAGGATAATGTTTTAATAATACTGAGAAATAAGGTTGTATCCGACGTCCTCTTCATACACACGCGTCTCCTTCTTTATTAACATCACCTTTCCATATTGTATTAAGATACTGAGTAACTATGACCTGAAAGTTTCTCATCCTTAACCCAGCACAAGACTGGAAATTGGCTTCTTAGGGTATGTGCACACGTTGTGGTTTTTACTGCAGATCCGCAGCAGTTTTCCATGCGGTGTACAGTACCATGTTAACCTATGGAAAATAAAAACCGCTGTGCACATGCTGCGGAAAAAAACGCACGGAAACGCAGCGGTTTATTTTCTGCAGCATGTCAATTCTTTGTGCGGATTCCGCAGCGGTTTTACACCTGCTTCATATTAAAAAAAACGCAGGTGTAAAACCGCAGTAGAATCCGCACAAAAACCGTGGTAAATCCGCATTAAATCCGCGATAAATCCGCAGGAAAAACGCAGTGTTTTTGACCTGCGGATTTATCAAAATCAGTGCGGAAAAATTCGCACACCGGTCCGCAGCGTGTGCACATAGCCTTAATGTCTCTCTTAATGACTTACGTGATCCGCTCATGATTCCGCTCATCAGTGCAACACATTTAAGCCTTTAATCATCATGTTTTCTCAATATGAACTACAGCCACCAATACAAACTACGTCTGTAAATATATGGCACGTGACGCTAAGGAGTTAACACTTAGGAGTTGGTCTTATATGGTCCTCCAGTAGTCATGTATTTTAGCTTTGAGCTTTTTAATTGTTTTCATCTGTGTTTTTGTCTTTCTTGCATATGTACTTCAATAAATATTTTTGTATTTTGGATATACTGGTGATCCTAGCCATGCTTTACACCAGTGTTCCCCAAGTTCGGTCCTCAAGAGCCACCAACGGGTCATGTTTTCAGGATTTCCTTAGTATTGCCCAGGTGAGAATTCCATCATCTAGACAAGCAACAATTCCATCACCTGGGCCATACTAAGGAAATCCTGAAAACATGACCCGTTGGTGGCTCTTGAGGACTGGAGTTGGGGAAAACTGCTTTACAACCTTCTGAATTTACGGAGTTAACACATAGCCAACTTCAAGCATTTACAATTTTGCCCTAATGAAAATCTGATACTGTGAAATAAAGCTGAAATAAATCTCGAAGAGTTTTTTTAAATCAGTTCTTGACAGGGTGAAAACACCCAAATAACTTTTATCTAAGACTTGATAACACACAAAAAATAATGGGGAAGAGTTATCAAGCTAAGGCTAAATTAACACAGGATTATAAAATATCATAGTTGTTTCATCCAGAAAAAACATGAATGATTTTTCTCTGTATCTTGGTCCTTTTATTGTGATGCTAGTCACTACTCGTGGTCAAGCCATGGGGCGGGGGAGGGTATGTAATAGACAGAGGGATGAGAGGGATGAGACAAAGGCATCCCTTTGTCCGAGGTCAAGCGGATCACAACCAAAGGGCTAAGCAAATGGATGGTCAAGGCAAATTTAAGGTCCAGCAGTAAAGATCAAAATACGACAGAATTGGAAGACAGAGCAAACACACACCACTTGAGCAAGGCTACAATTGGCATAAATCTAAGGCAGAGAGCTGGCTAAATAGTGAGGTAATTATTTCGAACAGGAGAAACAAGGAAAAAGCCCCCACACACCCTGGCCATGATTGGACGATTATACCGTCATTCAAAACACTGACAGAATCACCATACCAACAGCTCAGCATGTCCCTGTTCTACATTGGACTGCAGAACAGTCATTCACAGAGTCCAGACACACCGATAGGGGTGATCATGACATCTATAATAACTTATAACAGGTGCCAGTTCAGATCACTGATGTACAAAAATAATCTGATTTTACCTTTTTATGTGGTCTTTAACTACTTTTGTGTTTATTCATTTGGAAATAACTTTATGACAGACAATATCTAAAGTTTCAGAGGAATCTAGCAGCAGCCTCTTGTCCAGCCTACTGAATATGGTTTCATATTTCATATCTTTACTAAATTAGTAATTTAGCTTGACAAAATCTCCCTTTTAATAAACCATGTTACTTACATGAGTCTATATCAATTTGTAAAACAAACTCTTGAATATTAAACTTCAAGTAATTATCCAGTAATATTGTAGATGATAAGTATACTGCCCTGTTGTCATCTTTCTTCATTCTTGAACCTTCTAAAAAAAAAACCTTTTTTATTGGCCTCCATTTTTCTGGACTATAATGTGCCATCAAACGGTTAAAAAAAATACAATTGTCATACTCACCTCACCGCTCACTACTCCGGCCCTTCCGCTATTCACTTCCATCCGTCTGGTCCTGGCGGCATCTTCTAATCCACCGCTACTCTGGTTGTCATATTCTATCCTCTCACGGTGCACATGACATCTGGGTGTCAGTGGAAGGGTTCTGCTAAGGCACGTGGGACGTCATGACGTCACAACATTAGCTGTTGACCTCCTGCGCATCTGTGCAAGACCATCTTTGGAACAATAACATCTGTAAGTCCTGTGCAGCACAAAAGGACTGAAGATTTTAAAGATCCAAACACATTGTGAGGACTGGAAATGTGGCAGTCAGCAGAAAGAAGTGAGCAGCGAGTATAATGATTCTTTTTATTGTTTACATGTTATGTTTATTATGCTCTGGAGTCTAGGTGACCACAGGGCATAATAAGGGACGATAGATTAGCAGAGAATAAATTCACAGAAAATCAAATTTCTCAGGAAATAAAGCATGCAAGCAGACAAATTAGAATTTTTCCCTATCCGCAGGCAGTGAGGTATGTCCCAAGCTCTTAGATCCACCATCTAAACTAACTACTACCTTCTGCGCTACTACAGGTGATGGCAGTAATATTAATCCCTTGCAACCAATCCAGGACTGAAATCTCTAAGGCAGTCTGAAAGTAGCAACAGTTTTTTCCAAGTAGTAGATTGCGCAATCCTTCTAAGAAGGTTCGCCAGCACTCTACTTACACTGTGGGGTATACTGAGAAATATTTCTCACTTCTTCGTAACAACTTTAACAATATTTTTGCCATTATAGAAGGAGCACAGGGATTCAATCAAAGCACTCATTTTCATATGACATAACGAGTAGGGGAAGGGGTGCAATTCAAGGTCAAGACTCTCTGTGCTGGGAGCCTACTGCAGAAGAAGCCAACTGTAGACTTGTGCTATGTGTGAGAAGGCTCCTCTACTCTCTCATCTGGCACACACCACTCTATGGCTGGGAGCCTACTACAGAAAAAGCCAACTGTAGACTTGTGCTATGTGTGAGAAGGCTCCTCTACTCTCTCTTGTGGCACACACCACTCTATGGCTGGGAGCCTACTGCAGAAGAAGCCAACTGTAGACTTGTGCTATGTGTGAGAAGGCTCCTGTACTCTCTCTTGTGGCACACACCACTCTATGGCTGGGAGCCTACTGCAGAAGAAGCCAACTGTAGACTTGTGCTATGTGTTAGAAGGCTCCTCTACTCTCTCTTGTGGCACACACCACTCTGTGGCTGGGAGCCTACTGCAGAAGAAGCCAACTGTAGACTTGTGCTAAGTGTGAGAAGGCTCCTCTACTCTCTCATGTGTAACACACCACTCTATGGCTGTAGCCTCCTCCTCCCACTTATTTTGCTTTAGCATCACGTCTCCCTTGCACAAAAATGCAGATGTTCACCTCTCTGAGCTGTGTGGCAGCATGCAGGGTGGTTAAAAAAGTTGGAGAGCAAGGTTACAGCTGGTAAAATGGTATGCACCATAGGCGAGTGCACAAGAGTCAGCTGACATGCGTGTAAGTAGGTATGGGCTGCAGAGAGTGGTTGGCCCACGGCGCCGCTCCTTCAAGGCTATAAAAAGATAGGACACACTGAGATGTGGCAGTGGGCTTTATACAGTGTGATCAGAATGAATAATCTCATGATCAGTTAGTAAATTTTTGCCAAGTGGCATTAGATCAACGTATGTTTTTTGAATGCGTGTTCTATGTCTCTTTTTTCAGCACAAGATGTATAAAGGGACGTGGTCTGGAAAGGGGGCCTGATTTCCTACACACATACAGGAAGGCCAGTTGAATATCACCCCTTGACTTAGATTATGTACATAACAACATTATGGCAAAAATGTATTGTGATCAGTGTTGAACGATACCTTCCGATATCGGAAAGTATCGGTATCGGATTGGATCGGTCGATATCGGCAAAATATCGGATCTCGCCGATACCGATACCCGATACCAATGCAAGTCAATGGGACGAAAATATCGGAATTAAAATAAACCCTTTCTTTCCTTGTAGGTTTATTCTACATGAAGGAAAACAACTAAGAATAATGTAGGATGTATTGGGGGAGGTGGCGGAGACATTAAAGGCATAGAAGTTTAGCCCAATCAAATAGAATAGCAGTAATTTTATTTAATTTTTTTAAGACTTTCGGATTTACCAAGATATTGACTATGTTAAGATTTTTTTTATTTTGTCAGATATTGATGTTTCACTACTTCCACGCCCTTCACCTTTTTTTTTACTTCTCCCACACTTTCTTCTTCATCATCCTCAGCAGCAGCATCTTTGACATCAACTTCTTCTTCACCTTATTCATCTTCTTCATCTTCTACCTAATTTTTTTTTTGTTACATTCTTCATATTCCTTTTTTTCAACTATTATTCTTCTTCATATTCTACTTCTTCATCATATTTTTATTTGTGAGAGGCATTCCTGTAGTTGTTATCTATGAAAGTTTGAAGATTACACCTTCCATTCTGCCTGTCACAAAAGAGTTACAAAAGGATTTGTCCGCGTTCAGTTTGGCCTGCAGCAGCAGGCTTTATCCAGAGGCACCACGAGGAGGAACGGACTCACCCCCATACACTGCTTAGTCTTCTTCTGCTTATAATTTAGATAATATCTTTTGCTCTGATGTTTAGAGTTATGCTTAATGTTCTTCTGCTCTTTGTTCTGCAGCCTCTTGTTCTTCTGCTTCTCGGTCTTCCATGTTGTCATCTCCAGGGTCGTCGTCTCCGGGGTCGTCATTGTCGTTGTCATCGGGGTGGTTTCAGGGTCATCGTCTCCAGGGTCGTCATCATCTCAGTGGTTGTCGTCTCTGGTGTTGTCGTCATCTTAGGGGTGGTCTTCCGGGTCGTCTTTAGGGTCTTGAACTTGGAAATGTAGCAGATAGTGTTGAGCATTCCGATACTGCAAGTATCGGGTATCGGCCGATACTTGCTGTATCGGAATTTCCGATACCGAGATCCGATATTTTTGTGATATCGGGTATCGGGTATCGCAACAACATTAATGTAATAATGTGTAAAAAAGAGAATTAAAATAAAAAATATCGCTATACTCACCTGTCCGACGCAGCCGGGACCTCAGCGAGGGAACCGGCAGCGTTGTTTGTTTAAATTTCGCGCTTTTACTTGGTTACGTGAAGTCCCGGCTTGTGATTGGTCAGGGCGGCCATGTTGCCGGGACGCGGACCAATCACAGCAAGCCGTGACGAAATTACGTCACGGCTTGCTGTGATTGGTCCGCGTCCCGGCAACATGGCCGCCATTAACCAATCACAAGCCGTGATGTCACGGGAGGCTGGACATGCGCGTATTTTGAAAAGCGCGCATGTCCAGCCTCCAGTGACGTCCCGGCAACATGGCCGCCATTAACCAATCACAAGCCGGGACGTCACGGGAGGCTGGACATGCGCGTATTTTGAAAAGCGCGCGTGTCCAGCCTCCAGTGACGTCCCGGCAACATGGCCGCCATTAACCAATCACAAGCCGGGACGTCACGGGAGGCTGGACATGCGCGTATTTTGAAAAGCGCGCGTGTCCAGCCTCCCGTGACGTCACGGCTTGTGATTGGTTAATGGCGGCCATGTTGCCGGGACGCGGACCAATCACAGCAAGCCGTGACGTAATTTCGTCACGGCTTGCTGTGATTGGTCCGCGTCCCGGCAACATGGCGCCGTGACCAATCATAAGCCGGGACGTCACTGGAGGCTGGACACGCGCGCTTTTCAAAATACGCGCATGTCCAGCCTCCCGTGACGTCACGGCTTGTGATTGGTTAATGGCGGCCATGTTGCCGGGACTCGGACCAATCACAGCAAGCCGTGACGTAATTTCATCACGGCTTGCTGTGATTGGTCCGCGTCCCGGCAACATGGCCGCCCTGACCAATCACAAGCCGGGACCTCACGTAACCAAGTAAAAGCGCGAATTTTAAACAAACAACGCTGCCGGTTCCCTCGCTGAGGTCCCGGCTGCGTCGGACAGGTGAGTATAGCGATATTTTTTATTTTAATTCTTTCTTTTACACATTAATATGGTTCCCAGGGCCTGAAGGAGAGTTTCCTCTCCTTCAGACCCTGGGAACCATCAGGAATACCGTCCGATACCTGAGTCCCATTGACTTGTATTGGTATCGGGTATCGGTATCGGATTGGATCCGATACTTTGCCGGTATCGGCCGATACTTTCCGATACCGATACTTTCAAGTATCGGACGGTATCGCTCAACACTAGTAGCAGATGGTACAAGAAGGCTGAGAAAATGCCGAGAACCAGCTGATGGAACTGGAACTCGGATGGCTACCCGAAGGTCCAAGAGCCAATGGAACTACCGAGGACCAGCTGACGTTACTGGAACCCGGTTACTAAGCAGGAGGTACCCGTGCCAGAAAGCACTACCAAGGACCACCTGACGTTGGTGGAACTCTGATACCCAGAAGGAGGCACCTAAGACAAAGGCTCTGCCCGGAACCAGCTGATGGTACTGGTACCAGGATGGGGAGCAGAAGGTACAAGAGCAAAAGACACTGCCGAGAACCAGCTGACGGTACTGGAACCCGGATGGGTAGCCGAAGGTCCAAGAGCCAATGGAACTACCGAGGACCAGCTGACGTTACTGGAACACGGTTACTAAGCAGGAGGTACTAGGGTTGAGCGAAACGGATCGTTCATTTTCATAAGTCGCCGACTTTTGGCAAAGTCGGCGTCTCATGAAACCGACCTGATCCCTGTGTGGGGTCTGCCATGCGGTATGTGACTTTCGCGCCAAAGTCGCGTTTCAATGACGCTAAAAGCGCCATTTCTCAGCCAATGAAGGTGGAGGCAGAGTGTGGGCAGCGTAATGACATAGATGTCAGTCCACACCATCTTAGAGAAGGGCATTGCAGTGATTGGCTTGCTTTCTGCCGCGTCACAGGGGCTATAAAGGGGCGTTCCCGCCGACCGCCATCTTACTGCTGCTGATCTGAGCGTAGGGAGAGGTGCCTTTTCGTCAGAAGCAGGGATAGTGATAGGCAGGGTACATAAAGCCACAAACCGCTTGTGCTGTAGCGATTTCCACTGTCCAACACCACCTTTTGTTTGCAGGGACAGTGGAAGCTACATTTTTTTTTCCTCAGCGCTGTAGCTCATTGGGCTGCCCTAGAAGGCTCCCTGATAGCTGCGTTGCTTTGTGTGTACGCCGCTGTGCAAACCAACTGCTTTTTTCAAAGCACAAATCCTGTTGTTCCTTCCTTTCTGCACAGCTATCTTGTGTGTTTGTCCCCACTTTTGTGTGCAGCAGTCCTTTTTATAGCTGCCTGCCATACTTTCCTGAGATTACTGCAGGGAGATAAAGATTGGCAAGTCTGCCTCTGTGCCATTGCTGTGTGTGGCATCTGTCTCTCATTGTGTGCCACCGAAAACCACTGTGTAATACTGGGCCTTTTTTTTTTTTTTCTAAATTCTCCCTTTTAAAAAAAAAAAAATTAGTGTGAGATAAAGATTGGCAAATCTGCCTCTGTGCCAGTCCTGTGTGTGGCATCTGTCTCTCATTGTGTGCCACCGAAAACCACTGTGTAATACTTGGCCATTTATTTTTTGGGGTAAATTCTCCCTGTAAAAAAAAAATAATTAGTGGGATATAAAGATTGGCAAGTCTGCCTCTGTGCCATTGCTGTGTGTGGCATCTGTCTCTCATTGTGTGCCACCAAAAACCACTGTGTAATACTGGGCCTTTTTTTTTTTTTTTTCTAAATTCTCCCTTTTAAAAAAAAAAATTAGTGTGAGATAAAGATTGGCAAATCTGCCTCTGTGTCAGTCCTGTGTGTGGCATCTGTCTCTCATTGTGTGCCACTGAAAACCACTGTGTAATACTTGGCCTTTTATTTTTTGGGGTAAATTCTCCCTGTAAAAAAAAAAGAATTAGTGGGAGATAAAGATTGGCAAGTCTGCCTCTGTGCCATTGCTGTGTGTGGCATCTGTCTCTCATTGTGTGCCACCGAAAACCACTGTGTAATACTGGGCCTTTTTTTTTTTTTTCTAAATTCTCCCTTTAAAAAAAAAAAAAATTAGTGTGAGATAAAGATTGGCAAATCTGCCTCTGTGCCAGTCCTGTGTGTGGCATCTGTCTCTCATTGTGTGCCACCAAAAACCACTGTGTAATACTTGGCCATTTATTTTTTTGGGTAAATTCTCCCTGTAAAAAAAAAATAATTAGTGGGAGATAAAGATTGGCAAGTCTGCCTCTGTGCCATTGCTGTGTGTGGCATCTGTCTCTCATTGTGTGCCACCGAAAACCACTGTGTAATACTGGGCCTTTTTTTTTTTTTTTTTTCTAAATTCTCCCTTTTAAAAAAAAAAAAAAATTGTGTGAGATAAAGATTGGCAAATCTGCCTCTGTGCCAGTCCTGTGTGTGGCATCTGTCTCTCATTGTGTGCCACCGAAAACCACTGTGTAATACTGGGCCTTTTTTTTTTTTTTCTAAATTCTCCCTTTAAAAAAAAAAAAAATTAGTGTGAGATAAAGATTGGCAAATCTGCCTCTGTGCCAGTTCTGTGTGTGGCATCTGTCTCTCATTGTGTGCCACCAAAAACCACTGTGTAATACTTGGCCATTTATTTTTTGGGGTAAATTCTCCCTGTAAAAAAAAAATTATTAGTGGGAGATAAAGATTGGCAAGTCTGCCTCTGTGCCATTGCTGTGTGTGGCATCTGTCTCTCATTGTGTGCCACCGAAAACCACTGTGTAATACTGGGCCTTCTTTTTTTTTTTTTCTAAATTCTCCCTTTAAAAAAAAAATAAAAATTAGTGTGAGATAAAGATTGGCAAATCTGCCTCTGTGCCAGTCCTGTGTGTGGCATCTGTCTCTCATTATGTGCCACCGAAAACCTAGTGTGTAATATTGTTTTTTTTGTTTTTTTTAATTCTCCCATAAAAAAAAAAAAATAGTGGGAGATTAAGATTGGCATTTTTGTCTTGAGTGCTGGTCCTGTGTGTGCCATCTGTCTCAAATTATTGGGGCACAGAAAACCTAGTGTGTAACATTGGGCCTGATTTTCCTTTCAGTGTCAGGCACCTATAAAGGTATATGTAAATCCAACAGAAGTTTGAGTTCACCTTATAAGTTGTTTTACAGTAACAAATACCGTTACTTTGGTTATGTTTTGCAAACAATGAGGAAGTCTAGTGGAAGAGGTCATGGCCGTGGGCGGTCATTGTCAGCTGGTAATGATGGTAGTGGTGGTGGAGCATCAGGTGGTCGTGGTAAAAGCAGTACAGCACCTAAGTCTCGAGTTGTTGAGCCAGGTTCATTGTCTGGCTACACAAGGCCTCGAACGCTCTCTTTTCTGGGAGTAGGAAAACCACTTTTGAAGCCGGAGCAGGAGGAACAAGTATTGGCTTTCATTGCTGACTCTGCCTCTAGCTCTTTCGCCTCCTCCTCGGAAAGTGCCAAATGTCAGAGCAGTGCATCGTCAGTGGATGCTCCCGGACAGGAACAAGTCGCTTCCTTGTGTCCTTCACCCAGAACAACAGTGAAGGATGCGTCAGTCGACAGAACAGGTTACTCCATGGAGCTCTTT
This sequence comes from Ranitomeya variabilis, assembly GCF_051348905.1. Taxonomy (NCBI): domain Eukaryota; kingdom Metazoa; phylum Chordata; class Amphibia; order Anura; family Dendrobatidae; genus Ranitomeya; species Ranitomeya variabilis. Next base: position 191,250,129 of record NC_135233.1, read on the forward strand.
ACACATACCGTTCCTGGGTTAGACAGTGAAACAGTTAACAGGCCATGCCCATTCGAAGTTGAATCGGACATGGAGTGCACAGATGCACAGCCACAGCCAGATTACTATGCTGCTCCTGTGACTCAGTCCAGAACATTGCCCTCGCAGTGTACTGAGGCAGAATCAAACCCAGCGGAGACTATGGTGCCCCATCACGAACGCAATACCACCGGCTTACACGGTGACACAGACGAAGTTGCACATGACATAGAAGAGGAGGTCATAGATGACCCAGTTGTTGACCCCGATTGGCAGCCATTGGGGGAACAGGGTGCAGGCGGCAGTAGTTCTGAAGCAGAGGAGGAGGAGCCGCAGCAGGCATCAACATCACAACAGGTTCCATCTGCCGGGCCCGTATCTGGCCAAAAACGCGTGGCAAAACCAAAACCAGTTGGAGGACAGCGTGGCCATCCGGTTAAAGAAGCTCAGTCTGCAATGCCTGAAAAGGTATCCGATAGTAGAAAGAGTGCAGTCTGGCATTTTTTTAAACAACATCCAAATGATCAGCGCAAAGTCATCTGTCAAAAATGTTCAACTACCTTAAGCAGAGGTCAGAATCTTAAAAGTCTAAATACAAGTTGCATGCATAGACATTTATCCACCATGCATTTGCAAGCCTGGACTAACTACCAAACGTCCCTAAAGGTTGCAGCACCCTCGGCCAATGAAGCTAGTCAGCAACGCTACATCCCTTCCCTCACTGTAAACCCACCATTTCCCGCACCACCTGCAGTATCTGTGCAGCTTTCGTCGCCAGGCCAAAGCAGTCAGGGAATCACCAGGTTAGCAGTAGGAAACACTGCATGTAGGGCACCGGCAAGAATACCATCTCCAATCCTCTCTCAGTCACCCATGTCCACCGGCACCACCGCTAGTTCCACGATCTCCAGCTCTCCAGTCCAGCTCACCCTACATGAGACTCTTGTTAGGAAAAGGAAGTACTCATCCTCGCATCCGCGTACACAGGGTTTGAACGCCCACATTGCTAGACTAATCTCATTAGAGATGATGCCCTACCGGTTAGTTGAAAGCGAAGCTTTTAAAGCGCTGATGGACTACGCTGTCCATCAGTCAGCTACCCAGTCGACACTTCTTTTCTAGAAAAGCCATCCCAGCCCTCCAACAGCATGTTAAAGACCGCATCGTCCATCCACTCAGGCAGTCTGTGACTACAAAGGTGCACCTGACAACAGATGCATGGACCAGTAGGCATGGCCAGGGACATTACGTGTCCATCACGGCACACTGGGTGAATGTGGTGGATGCAGGGTCCAAAGGGGACAGCAATATTGGGACAGTTCTGCCTAGCCCACGGTCAAGGAAAGAGTTGGCTGTAGGCGTTCGCCCCCCCTCCTCCTCTTCCTCCTCCTCCTGCAGAAGCGAGAGCTCGTCCACAGACCGCAGTCGCACATCCACTCCATCCGCAGCTGCCACTGTTGCACACCAGGTGTGCCATTATGGGACAGCTAGTGGCAAGCGTCAGCAGGCTGTATTGGCAATGAAGTGTTTGGGCGACAACAGACACACCGCGGAAGTTCTGTCCGAGTTCTTGCACCAAGAAACTCAGTCATGGCTGGGCACTGTACATCTTGAGGCAGGCAAGGTAGTGAGTGATAACGGAAGGAATTTCATGGCTGCCATAGCCCTTTCCCAACTGAAACACATTCCTTGCCTGGCTCACACCTTAAACCTGGTGGTGCAGTGCTTCCTGAAAAGTTATCCGGGGTTACCCGACCTGCTCCTCAAAGTGCGCAGACTTTGCTCGCATGTCCGCCGTTCGCCCGTACACTCCAGCCGTATGCAGAACTATCAGCGTTCTTTGAACCTTCCTCAGCATCGCCTAATCATCGACGTTGCAACAAGGTGGAACTCCACACTGCACATGCTTCAGAGAGTGTGCGAACAGAGGCGTGCTGTTATGTATTTGTGGGAGGATACACGGGCAGGCAGTTGGATGGCAGACATGGAGTTGTCAGGTGTGCAGTGGTCGAAGCTACAAGACCTGTGTCAAGTCATTCAGTGTTTTGAGGAATGCACACGGTTGGTTAGTGCAGACAACGCCATAATAAGCATGAGCATCCCCCTAATGCGTCTGCTGATGCAAAGTTTGACGCACATAAAGGAGCAGGCGTCTGCAGCCGAGGAAGAGGAAAGCCTTGATGACAGTCAGCCATTGTCTGGTCAGGGCCGTGTAGAGGACGCGGTAGCGGGCGAAGAGGAGGAGGAGGACGAGGAGGATGATGGGGATGAGTACTTTTTTAATGAGGAAGCTTCTCCTGGGCCAACCGAAATTAGTGGCGTTGCAAGGCCGGGTTCTGTTTTTTTAAGGGAGACAAGTGACGTAGATTTGCCTGTAACTGCCCCTCAAACCAGCACAACCGCAGATTTGACAACTGGAACTTTGGCCCACATGGCGGATTATGCCTTACGTATTCTCAAAAGGGACCCACGCATTATTAAAATGATGAGCGATGACGATTACTGGTTGGCCTGCATCCTTGACCCTCGCTATAAAGGCAAATTGCAAAATATAATGCCACATGAGAACCTAGAACAAATATTAGCAACCAAACAAGCAACTCTTGTAGACCGTTTGATTCAGGCATTCCCAGCACACAGCGCCGGTGATGGTTCTCACACGAGCTGCAGGGGGCTACAGGGCAGAGGTGTTAGAGGTGCACAAATCAGAAGTGGCGTTGGACAGAGGGGTTTTCTGACCAGGTTGTGGAGTGATTTCGCAATGACCGCAGACAGGACAGGTACTGCAGCATCTATTCAAAGTGACAGGAGACAACATTTGTCCAGTATGGTTACTAACTATTTTTCATCCCTTATCGATATTCTCCCTCAACCGTCATTCCCATTTGATTACTGGGCATCCAAATTAGACACCTGGCCTGAATTGACAGAATATGCGTTGCAGGAGCTTGCTTGCCCAGCAGCTAGTGTGCTATCAGAAAGAGTATTCAGTGCTGCTGGTTCAATATTAACCGAAAAAAGGACTCGTCTGGCTACCCAAAATGTGGATGATCTCACCTTCATTAAAATGAACAACTCCTGGATTTCAAATTATTTTGCCCCACCTTTCCCGGCTGACACCTAGCTTTCCTATAAAAAGGTCTTGCTTGTGGACTGGTCTTACTGAGTGTTCCAATCTCTTAATTTGCAGCAGCTGTTTGTCCAGCATACGACATGTTTACACCTCCCTCAATGGGAAAATTCCCCCCACGGGGCCGTGGTCTCGCCACTTGGCGCAAGCACCCGTTACAGTGCTGTTTGTCTGAAGAGGTGGGTGTGCCCGCTTTTGGTCGACGGCACTGCCACTGGGTCCCTCATAGTACAATGAAGTGTCTCTGGCGGTGGTGGTGCGCACCCAACGTCAGACACACCGTTGTAACATGAGGGGCCCTGGGACGGTACCGCCGGCCACAAGAGAGTTCCCCCCCCAGCTCAAACTGTGCTCTACCACGTGCAAAATTATCTCGCACAGCTCCACCAATGTTTAGTCTATGCGCTGACATCATTCAATGCCTGGCACTGACAATACCAATTTGTTGACATCTATGATGCTAGTTAATGTAGTCTGGGTCAGTGTCCTATATTGACACCAGTAAATACTTACTGCCAAATTACTTTGTCAGAAACTCAGCAGATGAGCCCACCCCTGTACCTAAGTATGCCACACTTTTTTTGTTGTTGTTTTGCGAGACATTAACATCTATTTATTATTTGTGAGTGAGTACTAACTGTGTCAGACACTCCTTGCAATCCTCCTCCGCTGACCACAATGCTGCCTGTGTATCCATGTAACCGATTTAAAACTGCCATGAGCCTATCTTTTGTTATTTTAGGCCTTCATTAGCCTGTCTGCGGTCCCTCCTTGCAATACTCCTCCACTGACCACAATGCTGCCTGTGTATCCATGTAACCGATTTAAAACTGCCATGAGCCTATCTTTTGTTATTTTAGGCCTTCATTAGCCTGTCTGCGGGCCTTCGTTAGCCTGTCTGCGGTCCCTCCTTGCAATACTCCTCCACTGACCACAATGCTGCCTGTGTATCCATGTAACCGATTTAAAACTGCCATGAGCCTATCTTTTGTTATTTTAGGCTTTCATTAGCCTGTCTGTGGGCCTTCGTTAGCCTGTCTGCGGTCCCTCCTTGCAATACTCCTCCACTGACCACAATGCTGCCTGTGTATCCATGTAACCGATTTAAAACTGCCATGAGCCTATCTTTTGTTATTTTAGGCCTTCATTAGCCTGTCTGCGGTCCCTCCTTGCAATACTCCTCCACTGACCACAATGCTGCCTGTGTATCCATGTAACCGATTTAAAACGGCCATGAGCCTATCTTTTGTTATTTTAGGCCTTCGTTAGCCTGTCTGCGGTCCCTCCTTGCAATACTCCTCCACTGACCACAATGCTGCCTGTGTATCCATGTAACCGATTTAAAACTGTCATGAGCCTATCTTTTGTTATTTTAGGCCTTCATTAACCTGTCTGCGGTCCCTCCTTGCAATACTCCTCCACTGACCACAATGCTGCCTGTGTATCCATTTAACCGATTTAAAACTGCCATGAGCCTATCTTTTGTTATTTTAGGCCTTCATTAGCCTGTCTGCGGGCCTTCGTTAGCCTGTCTGCGGTCCCTCCTTGCAATACTCCTCCACTGACCACAATGCTGCCTGTGTATCCATGTAACCGATTTAAAACTGCCATGAGCCTATCTTTTGTTATTTTAGGCCTTCATTAGCCTGTCTGCGGTCCCTCCTTGCAATACTCCTCCACTGACCACAATGCTGCCTGTGTATCCATGTAACCGATTTAAAACTGCCATGAGCCTATCTTTTGTTATTTTAGGCCTTCATTAGCCTGTCTGCGGTCCCTCCTTGCAATACTCCTCCACTGACCACAATGCTGCCTGTGTATCCATGTAACCGATTTAAAACTGTCATGAGCCTATCTTTTGTTATTTTAGGCCTTCATTAACCTGTCTGCGGTCCCTCCTTGCAATACTCCTCCACTGACCACAATGCTGCCTGTGTATCCATTTAACCGATTTAAAACTGCCATGAGCCTATCTTTTGTTATTTTAGGCCTTCATTAGCCTGTCTGCAGGCCTTCGTTAGCCTGTCTGCGGTCCCTCCTTGCAATACTCCTCCACTGACCACAATGCTGCCTGTGTATCCATGTAACCGATTTAAAACTGCCATGAGCCTATCTTTTGTTATTTTAGGCCTTCATTAGCCTGTCTGCGGTCCCTCCTTGCAATACTCCTCCACTGACCACAATGCTGCCTGTGTATCCATGTAACCGATTTAAAACTGCCATGAGCCTATCTTTTGTTATTTTAGGCCTTCATTAGCCTGTCTGCGGTCCCTCCTTGCAATACTCCTCCACTGACCACAATGCTGCCTGTGTATCCATGTAACCGATTTAAAACTGCCATGAGCCTATCTTTTGTTATTTTAGGCCTTCATTAGCCTGTCTGCGGGCCTTCATTAGCCTGTCTGCGGTCCCTCGCAATACTCCTCCACTGACCACACCAATGCTGCCCGTGTACCCCTGGAACCTATTTAAAAGTTCATAGAGCCTATTTATATATTTTATTTAATATTAATAAAGCCATGATGGACTACGCTGTACCACGCTACAAGCTAACCAGTCGACACTTCTTTTGCGAGAAAAGCCATCCCAAACCCTCCACCAGCATGTAAAAGACCGCATTGTCCATGCACTCTGGCAATCTGTGAGTACAAAGGTGCACCTGACAACAGACGCATGGACCTGTAGGCATGGCCACGGAAGGTTACGTGTCCATTACGGCGCAATGGGTTAATGTGGTAGATGCATGGTCCACAGGGGACAGCCTACTAAGTCTGTCTGCAGTCCCTAATTCAAATTGTCCTCCACTGTTTAAATCTGAGCTTCAACCTTCTGGCTCTCCTTAAGTGCTTTTTTTTAAAAAATTGGTGTTTGTGGCCTAATACCTCTGTTTGCCGCTCCCTGGTGTTTGTCCTCAACTGTATAAAGCTGAGCTTCAACCTTCTGGCTTTCGGCCTATAGTATCAGATATTAAACTGCATTTGGCCTTCAACTTTGGTTACGGCCTACTAACGGTGTCTGCCGCTCCCTGGTGTTTGTCCTCAACTGTATAAAGCTGAGCTTCAACCTTCTGGCTCTCCTTAAGTGCTTTTTTTAAAAAAATTGGTGGTTGGGGCCTAATACCTCTGTTTGCCGCTCCCTGATGTTCTTCTCAACTGAATAAATCTGAGCTTCAACCTTCTGGCTCTCATTTTTTTTTTTTTTTTTTTTTAAATTGGTGGTTGAGGCCTAATACCTCTGTTTGCCGCTCCCTGGTGTTCTCCTCAACTGAATAAATCTGAGCTTCAACCTTCTGGCTCTCATTTTTTTTTTTATAAAATTGGTGGTTAGGGCCTACTAACGGTGTCTGCCCCTCCCTGGTGTTTGTCCTCAACTGTATAAAGCTGAGCTTCAACCTTCTGGCTTTCGGCCTATAGTATCAGATATTAAACTGCATTTGGCCTTCAACTTTGGTTACGGCCTACTAACGGTGTCTGCCGCTCCCTGGTGTTTGTCCTTAACTGTATAAAGCTGAGCTTCAACCTTCTGGCTCTCATTAAGTGCTGTTTTTTAAAAAATTGGTGGTTAGGGCCTACTAACAGTGTCTGCCGCTCCCTGTTGTTTGTCCTCAACTGTATAAAGCTGAGCTTCAACCTTCTGGCTCTCCTTAAGTGCTTTTTTAAAAAAAAATTGGTGGTTGGGGCCTAATAACTCTGTCTGCCGCTCCCTGGTGTTTGTCCTCAACTGTATAAAGCTGAGCTTCAACCTTCTGGCTTTCGGCCTATAGTATCAGATATTAAACTGCATTTGGCCTTCAACTTTGGTTACGGCCTACTAACGGTGTCTGCCGCTCCCTGGTGTTTGTCCTCAACTGTATAAAGCTGAGCTTCAACCTTCTGGCTCTCCTTAAGTGCTTTTTTAAAAAAAATTGGTGGTTGGGGCCTAATAACTCTGTCTGCCGCTCCCTGGTGTTTGTCCTCAACTGTATAAAGCTGAGCTTCAACCTTCTGGCTTTCGGCCTATAGTATCAGATATTAAACTGCATTTGGCCTTTAACTTTGGTTACGGCCTACTAACGGTGTCTGCCGCTCCCAGGTGTTTGTCCTCAACTGTATAAAGCTGAGCTTCAACCTTCTGGCTCTCCTTAAGTGCTTTTTTAAAAAAAATTGGTGGTTGGGGCCTAATAACTCTGTCTGCCGCTCCCTGGTGTTCTCCTCAACTGTATAATGCTGAGCTTCAGTCTTTAGGCTTTTGGCCTATAGTAGCAGATATTAAACTGCATTTGGCCTACTAGTGTGGTTGGGCCCTTAAAACAGTGTCTGCTGCTCCTGGGTTTGCTACTCCACTGAACAAAGCAATGCCGCCTGTTCAGTCCTGTTACCAATTTTGAACTGCATTTAGCCTACTTTATTCTTTGACCCTATATCTGTGTTTCCTCCTCATCCTGCCCATTGCCCAGCCACTGCTAGATGAGTCTGCTGGTACATTGACCTAGACCACTACATTCCCCTTGCACTCTACACAGCCAGAATCTGACCCTGCTGAAAGTAAGGTTCCCCTTCCCGCATGTTATACCACCTTACACAGGGACAAAGAGGAAGGTGCAGATGAAAGTGCAGGTTCCTTCATCAGGTGGGGGGGCATACTCGTTGGCGACGTCACTGGCACAGGGCCCCTCAGAGTACGCAAAAGTGTCGCTGCCGGTGGGAGGCGCCCCCGCCGTGCAAACACACCGCTGTACTTTGAGGGGCCCTGTGCCAGTGCCAATGCCAACGAGTGGGCCCCCCCTGCTTGCTTAGGATCACAGCACTTGCAAACTTGACATACTTACCTCTCACTGCTCCACCGCCGTGACGTAGTCCACGTTTCCTGGGCCCACTAAAACCTTGAACCAGCCCTAGCCCCCACAACTTTTGCCAAATGACCCCCAATTTCCAATGCCCAACTATTATTATAAAGTTAATTAAGATTGACAAGCTTCAGAAACAAGAATGGATGTTTTTGGCATTAAAATGGGCACTGTAGGTGTTTTCCTGGCCTCCACTCACTGTCGACTATGCCTCCCCATTGACTTGCATTGGGTTTCGTGTTTCGGTCGACCCCCGACTTTTAGCGATAATCGGCCGACTGCACTCGACTCGACTCTGGACAAAGTCGGGTTTCGCAAAACCCGACTCGATCTTAAAAAAATGAAAGTCGCTCAACTCTAGGAGGTACCCGTGCCTGGAAGCACTACCAAGGACCACCTGACGTTGGTGGAACTCGGATACTCAGAAGGAGGCACCTAAGCCAAAGGCTCTACCTGGAACCAGCTGATGGTACTGGAACCAGGACGGGGACCTATTCAAGCTTGTCTTCCTAGAGCCCCAACTAGAGGTGTTGGAGCAAATGGTCAGCAGGGGGAGCAGAGTGTAGGCCGAAGCCTGCACTGGAGGCATTTGGAGGTCTGTTGTGTCTGCGTGGCGTTTGCAGGACACAATGCCGGCTACACAGCAGGGGAACAGCTGGCGTTGCTGAACCCCACTGACACATTGGCGGGTGTTTTTCTCTGTGCAGCCAGCACTTCCGGGCACCAACTGGCGGTGTTAGAGCCCAGGGTCAGCAGGAGGAGCAGAGGAGCAGAGTGTAGGCCGAAGCCTGTTCTGGCGGCAGCTTTGTGTCTGCGTGGCGTTTTCAGGACACGTTGCCGGCTACACAGCAGGGGAACAGCTGGCGTTGCTGAACCCCACTGACACAGTGGTGAGTGTTTTCTATGAGCAGCCAGCACTTCCGGGCACCAACTGGCGGTGTTAGAGCCCAGGGACAGCAGGAGGAGCCTAGTGTAGGCCGAAGCCTAATTGAACCAATTTTAAAGGTAACCTTTAATCCCCCCTCAGGTGTTACAAACTAGAAGAGCCACCTTGTGCAGCAGTAAGGCTGCACAAGTAAAAGGTTGCTCTTTTAATTTTGTTCCTTGCACATGCTGAATGAAACACGTATAAAATTTAGCCCCTTATACAGTCAAACTGTCTTGAGGCGGGACTTTCCTTCTTAATGAGACGCAGCACAGCTGTCAAAAATACCACCTTGGTGCTGGGCGCAGCCTCCTGAGCGTCGTTTTTTGCTGTACAGGAGTCTGCGCTGTTGTGTTATCCCTTGGCCATGCGCTGTTAGCGCTGCCCGTCTTCTGACATCATTTGATGTCGGCCGGTGCGGTTCGCGATGCCCATGAATCCCAGCCCCGTAGTGTCTTTTCATTTATTCACACTGCGGGGCTTGGATTCATGGCCTTGCGCAGTAAATATGTTCGCCTCTCACTCATGTCCTTACACCTGCTTCAGTCTGTGCGGCGTCAGCTGATCCCTTATCGCATGCCACTGCCATGAAGCCACACAGTGTGAAGAAGGCATTCTGCCGCCCCCGGTCTGGGAGTCAGCTGTTCTCTGTGCCTACTGTCAAGCTGACAGCCGGCACAGAGAAGCTGCAGAGCGCCGGCTCCCAACGTGTGCAGAGGTGGAGGGGAGCCCCTGCAGAGTGGCTGCGGCAGGCAGGGAGAAATCCCTGCAGCTCCGCTGCCCAGTGATCTGTCTTCCTGCTTCCTCTTGCTTCCTCTCACACAGACGCGCCGCTGGATGACGTCATCATTCAGCGGCCGGCTGTGTCTGAGGAAGGCTATGAGATGCTGCGGCAGAGGTGCGAGGAGAGGTGTGTGTGAATGTGTGTATGTGTGTGTATATGAATGTGTGTATGTGTGTGTGTGTATGTGAATGTGTGTGAATGTGTGTGTGTGTGTGTGTGTGTGTGTGTGTGTCTGTGTGAATGTGTGTGTGTGTGTATATATGTGAATGTGTGTGTATATGTGAATGTGTGTGTGTTTGTGTGTTTGTATGTGTGTGTGAATGTGTGTATGTGTGTTTGTGTGTGTGAATGTGTGAATGTGTCTATGTATGTGTGTGTGTGTATGTGTGTATGTGTGAATGTGTGAATGTGTGAATGTGTGTATGTGTGTGTGTGTGTGTATGTGTATGTGTGTATGTGCGTATATGTGTATAGGGGGAGGAAAATCCAACCAATAACCTGTGGTCTTTCAGTAAAAATAGCTTTATTGTGGAAGGCACGGAGACGGTGGCAACAGTAATTAGCCACCAGACAAGATACACAAAACAAAAAACAAGAAAAGGGCACTGGGAACCATACATGCCATGTTAGTAATATAAACAATATATATACATAACTAAAGGGCTAAAGATGTATCCAGGAACATGCGAAAATTTGTAGGCATCTACATAGATATATACAGGGCTAGGTCACACACAAGTCAATGCCGTCCCAGCTCTAAAAAGAGCCCCACACGATCCACTAACAAGTATATAACAACCACATTATATTCAGATCAAAAAACGGTAACAGGAATAGATCACGTGTGTGTGTGTGTATGTGAATGTGTGTGTATGTGAATGTATGTGTGTGTGTGTGTGTGTGAGTGTGTGTGGCTCAGTTTTGGGTGTGTGTGTATCGCGCTGCAGGGGAATGTGCAGAGAAGTGAATGGTGTGTGTGGGGGGAGGAGAGGGCAATGATGGGGCTGACGGGGAGAGAGCAATGATGGGGATGATGGAGGAGGAGAGGGCAATGATGGGGCTGGCGGGGAGATAGCAATGATGGGGATGGTGGGGGAGGAGAGGGCAATGATGGGGCTGACGGGGGGCATATGTCCTTGGGGGGGTGCCAAAATGAATTCTTGCCCCGGGTGCCAGAAACCCTAGATACACCTCTGAAATCAGACATTCTCAGCTTACAAAGCCTCTGAGCGTGTGCACTCAGCCAGGACACTCAACCTGCTGGGAGCGAACCTACTGCAGAAGCTGAAGGCAACCACAGTATTCCAGGTAGATGGGACAGTGACACTTTCTTCTTTCCTGACCCAAGAAGAATCATGCTGGCGTCCCTACAAGAACCTTAAACAACCGATGAGGCCCACCCAAGGAGGTACTGGACGTAGTACCAGAAAGTCTATGGTCTAAGGGACCCCAGGACGTGAGAAAACCGCAAGTTGCCCCAGTACAGGTGTCACTCAAGCCAGGTACCTCGTACCCTCGTAAGGCCCAGGCCAGGCCAAGAGTCAAGCTGCCTCTGACCAACTGAAGGTCTACCTGGAAAGTAGGGTTGAGCGACTTTTATTTTTATAGGATCGGGTCGGGTTTCACGAAACCCGACTTTCTCAAAAGTCGGGTCGAGTGAAATCGGCCGATCCTATAAAAAAGTCGGGGTCGGGGTCGGCCGAAACGCGAAACCCAATGCAGTGCAATGGGATACTATGGTTCCCAGGGTCTGAAGGAGAGGAAACTCTCCTTCAGGCCCTGGGATCCATATTTAAGTGTAAAATAAAGAATTAAAATAAAAAATATTGATATACTCACCCTCTGACGAGCCCTGGTAGTAATCGGCATCTTCCGTTCCTAAGAATGAGCGCGTTCAGGGCCTTAGATGACGTCACGGCTTTGTGATTGGTCGCGGCGGCCCACGTGACCGCTCAGCGACCAATCACAAGCCGTGACGTAATTCTCTCAGGTCCTAAATTCCTCATTCTAGGAATTTAGGCCATGAGAATTACGTCACGGCTTGTGATTGGTCGCTGAGCGGTCACGTGGGCCGCCGCGACCAATCACAAAGCAGTGACGTCATCTAAGGCCCTGAACACACTCATTCTTAAGAAGGAAGGCTGCCGGAAAGAAGCAGGGCACGTACGAGGGTGAGTATATACCTAATAGGAATATACTCACCCTCGGCTTCTTTCCGGCAGCCTTTCTTCTTAAGAATGAGCGCGTTCAGGGCCTTAGATGACGTCACGGCTTTGTGATTGGTCGCTGCGGCCCACGTGACCGCTCAGCGACCAATCACAAGCCGTGACGTAATTCTCATGGCCTAAATTCCTAGAATGAGGAATTTAGGACCTGAGAGAATTACGTCACGGCTTGTGATTGGTCGCTGAGCGGTCACATGGGCCGCCGCGACCAATCACAAAGCCGTGATGTCTTCTAAGGCCCTGAACGCTCTCATTCTTAGGAACGGAAGATGCCGATTACTACCAGGGCTCGTCGGAGAGGAGAGTATATCAATATTTTTTATTTGAATTCTTTATTTTACACTTAAATGTGGATTCCGATACCGAGTTCCGATATCGCAAACATATCGGAACTCGGTATCGGAATTCCGATACCAGATTCAGAAGATCGCCAACCTCATGGCCGACTCCACACAGGGGTCGGGTCGGGTTTCATGAAACCCGACTTTGCCAAAAGTCGGCGACTTCTGAAAATGGTCGACCCGTTTCGCTCAACCCTACTGGAAAGCATTAAGCTACTTACGGGTAGCGGCATTTTTCGGAGGCCCATGACAGCACTACGAGAGAGGGGATCCGCCCATTAGGAACAGGAAACCTACAGATACAAAAGGGCGGCATACATCAGTTGTATTTCAGAGCCTGAGAGGACTACCGCGGTTAGTGGCATACAATTATACAATATATACAGTTTATATCAGAAAAAAATATTTTTATTACAATGTAGCTAGATATTACATATGAGATCTACACATCTCCATAAATACATGTACACAGTCTTAGAAAGTGCAACCCCCATGTGCATAGGGAGGGAACTAAGGGTGCTGTCATGGGCCTCCGAAAAATGCCGCTACCCGTAAGTAGCTTAATGCTTTATTCGGACTCCCATGACAGCACTATGAGAGATTTACAGAGACGTAAACTACCTTAGGGAGGGACTATAGTTTGCAGCACCCTTAACCTGAAGGTGAGATCAGAAGAGTAACCCAAATCCAACCTATAGTGCTTAAAAAAAAGGTGGAAGGGGATGACCATGTGGCCGCCTTACATATTTGCTCCACTGATACTCCAGATCTTTCCGCCCAGGATGACGCCATAGCTCGGGTGGAATGTGCCTTCAGATTCTGCGGAGCTGGCCCCCCACCTGCTGTATAAGCTAGAGAGATAACCTCCCTAATCCATTTAGCTAGCAAATACTTGGATACTCTACACCCCTTTCTCGGACTTTGGAAGGAAAGAAGCAGTGCATTATCTTTCTTCCAGATATCGGTGACTGAGATATACTGCAAAATAGCTCTCCTGACATCTAACGTATGGAGCCCATGTTCTTTAGGATTAGAGGGATTAGGAATAAAGGCTGGCAAGACTATTTCCTGAGACCTATGAAATCGTGATGCTACCTACAGTAGGTATGCTGCCTGTCAGCGCTGCAAGCAACGTGGGACATGGAGGCCAGCCAGCTGCGCTCCGGTCGGCGCTACCTAGACGCCGCCGCCTCAACACAGCCTCACAGCACTTGAGGGAGGGTGCCCGCTCCACTTACCGCACGCTGGCTCTGGAGACAGGACACCCCCTGGCGACCGCTCCATGCTGCTTCAGTCACCACCGTGCAGCCCCCCGGGGCGCCGTGACTGCTTCAGGTACCCCGCACCGGCCGAGGTAGGAGACCCCCTCGCTACCTGAGTCGGCCGGCCGGCCTGGAATCCTTGTAGAAAGAACTTCTGTAGGATCCGGTCCCCTTAGGAACAGGAAACAACTGATGCATGGGAGAGGTGCCGCCCTTTTGTATCTGTAGGTTTCCTGTTCCTAATGGGCGGATCCCCTCTCTCGTAGTGCTGTCATGGGAGTCCGAATAAATAGGAATCATTGTTCCTTGCACATCGCCTTGCAATACCCCGCTTTTCCCAGTCAAGAAAAAGACTGTAAAAGAAGAGCCAGCCATGTTCAGAATGGTACATGACCTGAGAGCTGTACATGATACCACGGTGTTTGAAACTCCAATTGTGCCGAATCCGCACACTCTGCTCTCAAATGTGCCTGCCACAGCAAAAGTGTTCACAGTGACCGACCTGGCTAATATTTTCTTCAGTGTTCCCCTTCACCTGGATGACCAGTACCTGTTTGCCTTAACGCACCAGGGGGGACACCACACATGGACAGTGATGCTACAGTGGGCCCAGAACAACCCTTCACAGTTCACCAAAGCAATGTCCACAGTCCTCACCAACTGGGTCACAGAACATGCAGAAGTAACCCTGCTACAGTACATGGACGATCTACTCCTTTGTGCAATTTACTTTGACACGTGTAAAGCCCATTCCCTGTATCTCCTACTCTACCTGGCGGAGCAGCATTGCAAAGTCTCAAAGAACAAAGTCCAGTGGTGTCTGAAGCGAGTTACGTTCCAGGGACACGGTATTGCTTACCAGACTAAACACCTGACAGATAACCGGAAGACCACAGTGGAGAAGATGGTTCCTCCAACAACTCCAAAGGTGCTACAGGCCTTCCTTGGTCTACAGCCTCTGTATGACTGCGTCATTGTAACCCCGTTCCTCCTGACAGATGCAGCCTTCAGCTCGTTCAAGAAGTTAAAAGGCTCTGTAGACTCAGCGCCAGCACTAGGCCTACCTGACTATGAGAAGCCATTCCGTCTCCACCTGATGGAAAAAGAAGGCGCTGCTACTGGAGTCCTGACGCAGCTTCAGGGGGGAAAGCAGAGACCTTTGGGTTACTTTTCAGCTCATCTGGATCCAGTTGCAAGGGGAGCCCCCTCCTGCATGAGAGCAGCATAACTCTTGGATGTCCATTAGAAATCCTGGCTCCGCATGACATCTCAGCAATCCTCAACCAAACCCAGCCAAGACATCTCTCCATTGCCAGGCATCTTCACGTCCAGTGCGCTCTACTCCTGCCCGACAATGTCACCATCTCCAGATGCACCATCCTCAACCTGTCCACTCTACTCCCTCTCCCAAGGGGGGATACAGATATGGACCCTCAGATCAAAATTCTGATAAAAAAATCTGCATGATACCTTCTGTAGGGATCTGGATTTGCTCCAGACAGGTGACCATGATTGCTTCAGCATCATTAACAAGGAAACAGCAGGACTACCCAAGGTGGCAGAAGAGCTACTGACCAACCCAGAGTTGATCCTCTATGTGGATGGCTCCAGATTTGCAGATGCTGAGGAAGATTCCACATGGGATGTGCAGTGACCAGCAATCAAGAGATCCTGTGGTCCAGAAGTCTGCTGCCTAGTCTGTCAGCCCAGGAAGCAGAACTGATAGCGCTGATGAAGGCCTACCAGATGGCAGAAGACAAGACTGTGAACATGTATACCAATTCGAGGTACTCGCATGGCATAGCACATGACTTTGGGCCCATCTGGGCTGCAAGGGACTTCATCACAGCAAGCAGAACAGCCATGAAGCATCATGGAGCCATCAAGGACCTGCTGGACACACTCCAACTTCCAAAAATGGTGGCAGTACTAAAAGTCAAAGCGCATGGAAAACTAAACACAGTAGAGGCACGAGGCAACAACATGGCGGATATGGCAGCCAAAGAAGCAGCCAAAGGAAGACAATATGAAGAAGTGGGAGAGGTCGTAGAGCCGGACGGCTACTACATGATGACTGAAGACAAGAAACCTGACCAGATGACGTCCTGGGATCTGCTCAAAAAGCTGCAAGAGCAAGCCCCAAAGGACAAGAAGGAATGCTGGATGCGGAAGGGAGCAACACATGAAGAAGGAAGGTTATACTCAGTGGACTACAAACCCTGTTTACCCCGAAGCATCTACCTTATGATGGTCCCGTGGGCACATGGGCCCACAAACAGATCAAAGATACAGATGAATGATCTGACTGGTGCTTACTGGTTCGCTCCAGGGATCTCCACCCTAACAGCCAAGTTCACTAGCAGCTGTTTGACCCGTGGCAAATGCAACCCCAGAAGAATGGAGAAAGTTCCCACACATCATCTTGCCAGACCACTGTACCCCTTCCAGAGGGTCCAGATAGACCACATCCAAATGCCGCCAAGTGGAGGATTCGAATATGCCCTTGTGGTCGTGGACGTGTTCTCAGGATGGCCAGAAGCTTTCCCAGTGAGGAACCAGTCAGCAAAGACTACTGCAAAGAAGCTACTCTCAGAGATGAGATATGCAGATATGGGGTCCCAGAAGTGATAGAGAGTGACCAGGGACCCGCATTCACAGTAAATCTCACACGAGAGATCTGGTCAGCAGTAGGGTCAGACTTAGGCCTACACACTCCTTACAATCCCCACAGTAGTGAGAAAGTGGAAAGACTGAATGGGACACTTAAGAACAGGATGTTGAAAGTTGACCAAGAGACACGCAAACCATGGCAGGAGACACTCCCAATCACACTACTTAGTGTAAGGCACACTTCCAGAGGCCCAGAAAAGCTGTCACCATATGAAATTTTGTGTGGGTCTAGTCCCAGGTTAGGGGTAGCCTTTCCCTCAGCAGCTGACTATGCAATATGATACTTTGTCTGCTTATGTAATTGAACTCACCAAGAAACTTGCTAATATCCATTCTCGAGTTTTTTTGTTCATTTCCAGATTCAGTGTCCGGTACGCACTCCTTGAAGCCAGGAGACTGGGTGTTGGTGAAAAAGTTTGTAAGGAGAACACCACTCGATCCCAGATTTGATGGTCCTGTTCAAGTGCTGCTGATGACACCAACCTCTGTGAAACTGGAGGGAAGACCCACTTGGATCCACTCATCGCATTGCAAGAGAGCTCCCCTACCAGGAGATGACACCCAAGCCAGAATGATGTTGTGGATGCCCTGCCTGACCGAATAGATGACCTTCCTGATAAAGAATACACACCTCTCACTACACATGCTGTTGACTAAGAGACTGATTGCAACGAACCCCCGTTAGGGACAGATCTCTTGACCGCCCATTTGCGAAAAGTCTGTACGGAGTGGGGCGTAGGCGCTAGGCTTGCGTCAGTTCACCGGCAGCACAAAAGGGTTGCAGCGCTTTGGGACAGGAGGCTAGGATTAGGGCAAGTGATATCTAAGGGAGGCTTGTGATAGAAATATATATCATGTAGATCTCACTTGCATGTTTACTCCTCTATAATCATATATACTCATATACTCACAGCTAATACATACATTATAATCAATGGCTTAAAATGGCTGACATAAACTGATATAAGCCAGACTTACTGTATGGGGGTTTTCCAGGCAAAAGGGGAACAACGCCAGATTTATTGAGTGCTGATCAAATGTCTCAACTCGGTCCTAGATGCAGAAAGATGCAGAGATCTCAATTTTAGTTGCTTAGTCAGCATTCATATGTGCATTAATCACAATATTCCATATATATTTAGATAGCCAATAACAGAGGAGCTAGACAATATGGTAATTAACTACCCACCCCTAACCACTCCTTTCAATATGCAATTATAACACTATGTATGTACAATAAATCGTCAGTATTGATGGAAAGTTATTGACACAATGTTGTGCAGTCTCATTCTTGAGCGCTCAAAATACTCAGTGTTATTGGGAATGGCTGCAGCACACACAGGGATAAATTTATCCAAACCAAATTTCCATAACAATGGTACTCGCTTCTCAGCCGCCACTGTTTTTCCCGGTGTGCCGTCCCCACGTTACAGAAGCACGTGTTACACAACATCAGCCATGATCTGGCCAATGCAGTCACAGGGAAGGTTCACCTAACCACAGACACGTGGACAAGTTCTTGTGGACAGGGATGCTACATTTCCCTGACAGCACACTGGGTGAACCTGGTGGAGTCTGGAACAGAGTCAGACGCAAGGACATCACACATCTTACAAGCACCAAGAATAGTGTGCTTAACTTCCATCAGGGTCCCAGTCTCCTTGTATGCCAGTTCTTGTCTCTCCTCCTCCTCGTCCTCAGCTGAACTAGCCTCCCCATCACTTCCCAGCTGGGAGCACTGCAGCACTGCCTTAGTGAAGAGACAGCACGCTCTGGTGAAGCTCATCTGTTTAGGTGATAAAGCTCACAAAGCAGCCAAGCTGTTGAAAAGGATAAAAGAACAGACTGATCAGTGGCTCTCCCCGCTAAACCTCCAACCAGGTTTGGTTGTGTGCGATAATGGGGTATCTTAGTGGTGGCTTTAAAGCTCGGCAAGCTGGTAAAATCGTTCCATGCATGGCCCACGTGCTGAACTTGATTGTACAGTGGTTTTTAAAAACATACCCTGAATTGCCGGACTGTTATGATCCGGTGACCTTGGAGCCGCATGAAACTTTCTCTGGAGTCGGTGGAACCTGTACTGACCGCAAATCCTGAACTAACACCGCAGCTAGAAGTAGCCGTGGGGTGTGCCTAACAAACCCTAGACACCTCGACACAGCCGGAGGACTAAATACCCCTATAGATGGAAATAGGAATACTACCTTGCCTCAGAGCAGACCCCCAAAGGATAGGCAGCCCCCCATGAATAATGACTGTGAGTAGGAGAAGAAAGGACACACGTAGGTAGAAAACAGGATTTAGCAAAAGAGGCCACTCTAGCTAAATAGGAAAGGATAGGACAGATTACTAGGCGGTCAGTAATAAAACCCTTCCAAAAATATCCACCGCAGATAATACAAAAAATTCCACAATCTAACTAAAGACGTGGAATGAATATCTGCAACCCCAGAGAATCCAACAAGACTGAGAAAATACTGACACAATCTAAGCTGGACAAGAAAACACAAAGAATAGCACTGAATTATGAAGCACACAGCATGTGTGCCACAGAAAAAAAAAACCAGACACTTATCTTTGCTGATTTGGCAGAAAGGCAGGAGGAACCAGGCAGAGGTCCAACACCTCCCAACAACAATTGACAACTGGCAAGGACTAATGAATCCTGCACTCCTAAATACCCCAGTCAGAACTGCAATCAGCAGACACACCTGACCAGGACTGCAACCCAGGGACAACTGCATTACCACCTACAGTACTACCACCGGAGGGAACCCAAAAGCAGAATTCACAACAGTACCCTCCCCTTGAGGAGGGGTCACCGAACCCTCACCAGCGCCCCCAGGCCGATCAGGACAAGCCAGATGAAAGGCACAGACCAAATCAGCAGCATGGACATCAGAAGCAAAAACCCAAGAATTATCCTCCTGGCCATAACCCTTCCATTTGACAAGGTACTGAAGCCTCCGCCTCGAAAAACGAGAATCCAAAATCTTCTCAACCACATACTCCAACTCCCCATCAACCAAAACAGGGGCCAGAGGATCAACAGAGGGAACAACGGGCACCACATATTTCCGCAATAAAGATCTATGGAAGACATTATGGATAGCAAAAGAGGCTGGAAGCGCCAATGGAAAAGACACCGGATTAATAATCCCAGAAATCCTATAAGGACCAATAAACCGAGGCTTAAACTTAGGGGAAGAGACCTTCATAGGAACATAACAGGAAGACAACCAAACCAAATCCCAAACCCGAAGCCGGGAACCAACACACCGATGACGGTTAGCAAAACGTTGAGCCTCCTCCTGAGACAACACCAAATTGTCCACCACATGAGCCCAAATCTGCTGCAACCTGTCAACCACAGAATCCACACCAGGACAGTCAGAAGGCTCAACCTGCCCAGAAGAAAAACGAGGATGAAAACCAAAATTACAAAAAAAAGGCAAAACCAAAGTAGCCGAACTAGCCCGATTATTAAGGGCAAACTCGGCCAATGGCAAAAAGGCCACTCAATCATCCTGATCAGCAGACACAAAGCATATCAAATAAGTCTCCAAAGTCTGATTAGTTCGC
Organism: Ranitomeya variabilis; assembly: GCF_051348905.1. Classification (NCBI taxonomy): domain Eukaryota; kingdom Metazoa; phylum Chordata; class Amphibia; order Anura; family Dendrobatidae; genus Ranitomeya; species Ranitomeya variabilis. The sequence continues at coordinate 191,269,891 of NC_135233.1, forward strand.
TTGGTCTGGTCATTTGTCTGAGGATGAAATGCAGAAGAAAAAGACAAATCAATGCCCAGCCTAGCACAAAAGGCCCGCCAAAACCTAGAAACAAACTGGGAACCTCTGTCAGACACAATATTCTCCGGAATACCATGCAAACGAACCGCATGCTGAAAAAACAACGGAACCAACTCTGAAGAGGAAGGCAATTTAGGCAAAGGCACCAAATGAACCATCTTAGAAAACCAGTCACAAACAACCCAGATAACCGACATCCTCTGGGAAACCGGAAGATCAGAAATAAATTCCATAGAAATATGCGTCCAGGGCCTCTCAGGGACCGGCAATGGCAAAAGTAACCCATTAGCACAGGAACAACAAGGCTTGGCCCGCGCACAAGTCCCACAGGACTGCACAAAAGAACGCACATCACGTGACAATGAAGGCCACCAAAAGGACCTACCAACCAAATCTCTTGTACCAAAAATACCAGGATGACCAGCCAACACAGAACAGTGAACGTCAGAAATCACTCTACTAGTCCATCTGTCAGGAACAAACAATTTCCCCACAGGACAGCAGTCAGGTCTATCAGCCTGAAATTCCTGAAGAACCCGCCGTAAATCAGGGGAAATGGCAGAAAGGACCACCCCTTCTTTCAGAATGCCGACCGGTTCAAGGACCTCAGGAGAATCAGGCAAAAACCTCCTAGAAAGGGCATCAGCCTTAATATTCTTAGAACCCGGAAGATACGAAACCACAAAATCAAAACGGGAAAAGAACAAGGACCATCGAGCCTGTCTAGGACTCAGCCGTTTGGCAGACTCGAGGTAAATCAAATTCTTATGATCGGTCAGGACCACAATACGGTGCTTAGCTCCCTCAAGCCAATGTCGCCACTCCTCAAACTCCCACTTCATAGCCAACAACTCCCGATTGCCGACATCATACTTGCATTCAGCAGGCGAAAACTTGCGGGAGAAGAAGGCACACGGTTTCATCAAAGAACCAACAGAATCCCTCTGAGACAAAACGGCCCCTGCCCCAATCGCAGAAGCGTCAATCTCAACCTGAAACGGAAGAGAAACATCCGGTTGGCGCAACACCAGAGCAGAAGTAAATCGACGTTTAAGCTCCTGAAAGGCAGAGACAGCCGCAGAGGACCAATTCGCCACATCAGCGCCTTTCTTCTTCAAATCGGTCAAGGGTTTAACCACGCTGGAGAAGTTAGCAATGAAACGGCGATAAAAATTTGCAAAACCCAAATATTTCTGAAGGTTCTTCACGGATGTGGGTTGAATCCAATAATGAATGGCCTGAACCTTAACCGGATCCATCTCCATAGATGAGGGAGAAAAAATAAAGCCCAAAAAAGAAACCTTCTGCTCCCCAAATAGACACTTAGACCCCTTCACAAACAAAGCATTGTCACGAAGGATCTGAAATACCATCCTGACCTGTTCCACATGAGACTCCCAATCATCGGAAAAAATCTAAATATCGTCCAAATATACAATCAAGAATTTATCAATATAAGTCCGGAAGATATCATGCATGAAGGATTGAAAAACAGATGGAGCATTAGTGAGCCCGAATGACATCACAAGGTATTCAAAATGGCCTTCGGGCGTACTAAACGCAGTTTTCCATTCATCACCCTGCTTAACCCCTTCCCGACATTTGACGTACTATCCCGTCGAGGTGGGGTGGGCCCCCATGACCGCCGACGGGATAGTACGTCATACGCGATCGGCCGCGCTCACGGGGGGAGCGCGGCCGATCGCGGCCAGGTGTCGGCTGCATATCGCAGCTGACATCCGGCACTATGTGCCAGGAGCGGTCACGGACCGCCCCCGGCACATTAACCCCCGGCACACCGCGATCAAACATGATCGCGGTGTACCGGCGGTACAGGGAAGCATCGCGCAGGGAGGGGGCTCCCTGCGTGCTTCCCTGAGACGATCGGTACAAGGTGATGTACTCACCTCGTACCGAACGTCTTCTCCCTGCAGGCCCCGGATCCAAAATGGCCGAGGGGCTGTATCCGGGTCCTGCAGGGAGCACTTCCGGGTCGGAGCAGGCTGCAGATGAAAGCTGCAGCCTGCTCCGATGAAAGTATGATCGCCGATCTGATAGAGTGCTGTGCACACTATCAGATCTGCGATCTGTGATGTCCCCCCCTGGGACAAAGTAAAAAAGTTAAAAAAAAAAATTCCACATGTGTAAAAAAAAAAAAAAAAAATTCCTAAATAAATAATAATAAAAAAAAAAATATTATTCCCATAAATACATTTCTTTATCTAAAAAAAACAAACAAAAACAATAAAAGTACACATATTTAGTATCGCCGCGTCCGTAACGACCCAACCTATAAAACTGGCCCACTAGTTAACCCCTTCAGTAAACACCGTAAGAAAAAAAAAAAAAAACGAGGCAAAAAACAACGCTTTATTACCATACCGCCGAACAAAAAGTGGAATAACACGCGATCAAAAAGACGGATATAAATAACCATGTTACCGCTGAAAACGTCATCTTGTCCCGCAAAAAACGAGCCGCCATACAGCATCATCAGCAAAAAAATATAAAAGTTATAGTCCTCAGAATAAAGCGATGCCAAAATAATTATTTTTTCTATAAAATAGTTTTTATCGTATAAAAGCGTCAAAACATAAAAAAATGATATAAATGAGGTATCGCTGTAATCGTACTGACCCGACGAATAAAACTGCTTTATCAATTTTACCAAGCGCAGAACGGTATAAACGCCTCTCCCAAAAGAAATTCATGAATAGCTGGTTTTTGGTTATTCTGCCTCACAAAAATCGGAATAAAAAGTGATAAAAAATGGTCACGTGTCCGAAAATGTTACCAATAAAAACGTCAACTCGTCCCGCAAATAACAAGACCTCACATGACTCTGTGGACCAAAATGTGGAAAAATTATAGGTCTCAAAATGTGGAGACGCAAAAACTTTTTTGCTATAAAAAGCGTCTTTTAGTCTGGTTTCACACTTGCGTTTTTATCTGCATGCGTTTTTTAAAAAAACCACATGTGTGAAAAAATGCATGTAAACGTGGTAAAATGCATGCGTTTTTATAGAAAAACACAAGAAAACAAGAAAAAAACAAAAAACCCTAACCCTACCCCTAACCCTACCCCTAACCTGAAACACGTGGCACTGAAATACGTGGCACTGAAATATACGTTTATATACGTATATACGTATATAAGTGCCACGATATTTCAGAGGCCACGTATTTAAGTGCCACGTATTTAAGTGCCACGTATTTAAGTGCAACGTATTTAAGTGCCACGTATTTAAGTGCCACGTATTTAAGTGCCACGTATTTCAGTGCCACGTATTTACGTGCCACAAATACGTGGCACTGAAATACGTGGCACTGAAATATCGTGGCACTGAAATATCGTGGCACTGAAGTATTTACGTGCCACGTATTTTTCAGTGCCTGAAATACGTGGCACTGAAATACGTGGCACTGAAATACGTGGCACTGAAATATCGTGGCACTGAAATACGTGGCACTTAAATACGTGGCACTTAAATACGTGGCACTTAAATACGTGGCTCTTAAATACGTGGCTCTTAAATACGTGGCACTTATATACGTGGCACTTATATACGTGGCACTTATGACTGTCAGAAAATGTTCAGTAAACGGTTAGGGGTGAGGTTAGGGGTAGGGTTTCAGGTAGAATTGGGGAGTTTCCACTGTTCAGGCACATCAGGGGCTCTCCAAACGCGACATGGCGTCCAATCTCAATTCCAGCCAATTCTGCGTTGAAAAAGTAAAACAGTGCTCCTTCCCTTCCGAGCTCTCCCGTGCGTCCAAAAAGGGGTTTACCCCAACATATGGGGTATCAGCGTACTAGGGACAAATTGAACAACAACTTCTGGGGTCCAAGTTCTCTTGTTATCCTTGGGAAAATAAAAATTTGGGGGGCTAAAAATCATTTTTGTGGGAAAAAAAATATGTTTTATTTTCACGGCTCTGCGTTGTAAACTGTAGTGAAACACTTGGGGGTTCAAAGTTCTCACAACACATCTAGATAAGTTCCTTGGGAGGTCTAGTTTCCAATATGGGGTCACTTGTGGGGGGTTTGTACTATTTGGGTACATCAGGGGCTCTGCAAATGCAACGTGACGCCTGCAGACCAATCCATTTAAGTCTGCATTCCAAATGGCGCTCCTTCCCTTCCGAGCTCTGTCATGCGCCCAAACAGTGGTTCCCCCCCACATAGGGGGTATCAGCGTACTCAGGACAAATTGGACAACAACTTTTAGGGTCCAATTTATCCTGATACCCTTGTGAAAATACAAAACTGGGGGCTAAAAAATCATTTTTGTGAAAAAAAAAAATAATTTGTATTTTCACGGCTCTGCGTTATAAACTGTAGTGAAACACTTGGGGGTTCAAAGTTCTCACAACACATCTAGATAAGTTCCTTGGGGGGTCTAGTTTCCAATATGGGGTCACTTGTGGGGGGTTTGTACTGTTTGGGTACATCAGGGGCTCTGCAAATGCAACGTGACGCCTGCAGACCAATCCATTTAAGTCTGCATTCCAAATGGCGCTCCTTCCCTTCCGAGCTCTGTCATGCGCCCAAACAGTGATTCCCCCCCACATAGGGGGTATCAGCATACTCAGGACAAATTGGACAACTTTTAGGGTCCAATTTATCCTGATACCCTTGTGAAAATACAAAACTGGGGGCTAAATTTCATTTTTGTGAAAAAAAAAAAAATTATTTTCACGGCTCTGCGTTATAAACTGTAGTGAAACACTTGGGGGTTCAAAGTTCTCACAACACATCTAGATAAGTTCCTTGGGGGGTCTAGTTTCCAATATGGGGTCACTTGTGGGGGGTTTGTACTGTTTGGGTACATCAGGGGCTCTGCAAATGCAACGTGACGCCTGCAGACCAATCCATTTAAGTCTGCATTCCAAATGGCGCTCCTTCCCTTCCGAGCTCTGTCATGCGCCCAAACAGTGGTCCCCCCCCACAAATGGGGTATCAGCGTACTCCAGACAAATTGGACAACAACTTTTGGGGTCCAATTTATCCTGATACCCTTGTGAAAATACAAAACTGGGGGCTAAAAAATCATTTTTGTGAAAAAAAAAATAATTTTTATTTTCACGGCTCTGCGTTATAAACTGTAGTGAAACACTTGGGGGTTCAAAGCTCTCAAAACACATCTAGATAAGTTCCTTAGGGGGTCTACTTTCCAAAATGGTGTCACTTGTGGGGGGGTTTAATGTTTAGGCACATCAGGGGCTCTCCAAACGCAACATGGCATCCCATCTTAATTCCAGTCAATTTTGCATTGAAAAGTAAAATAGCGCTTCTTCCCTTCTGAGCTCTGCTATGCGCCCAAACAATGGTTTACACCCACATATGGGGTATCGTCGTACTCAGGACAAATTGCACAACAACTTTTGTGGTCTAATTTCTTCTCTTACCCTTGGGGAAATAAAAAAATGGGGGTGAAAAGATCATTTTTGTGAAAAAATATGATTTTTTATTTTTACGGCTCTGCATTATAAACTTCTGTGAAGCACTTGTTGGGTCAAAGTGCTCAACACACATCTATATAAGTTCCTTAAGGGGTCTACTTTCCAAAATGGTGTCATTCGTGGGGGGTTTCAATGTTTAGGCACATTAGGGGCTCTCCAAACGCAACATGGCGTCCCATCTCAATTCCAGTCAATTTTGCATTGAAAAGTCAAATGGCGCTCCTTCCCATCTGAGCTCTGCCCTGCGCCCAAACAATGGTTTACACCCACATATGGGGTATCAGTGTACTCAGGACAAATTGCACAACAATTTTTGGGGTCCAATTTCTTCTCTTACCCTTGGGAAAATAAAAAATTGGGGGTGAAAAGATCATTTTTGTGAAAAAATATGATTTTTTATTTTTACGGCTCTGCATTATAAACTTCTGTAAAGCACTTGTTGGGTCAAAGTGCTCACCACACATCTAGATAAGTTCCTTAGGGGGTCTACTTTCCAAAATGGTGTCACTTGTTAGGGGTTTCAATGTTTAGGCACATCAAGGGCTCTCTAAATGCAACATGGCGTCCCATCTCAATTCCAGTCAATTTTGCATTGAAAAGTCAAATGGCGCTCCTTCCCTTCCGAGCTCTGCCCTGCGCCCAAACAATGGTTTACACCCACATATGGGGTATCAGCGTACTCAGGACAAATTGCACAACAATTTTTGGGGTCCAATTTCTTCTCTCACCCTTGGGAAAATAAAAAATTGGGGGTGAAAAGATCATTTTTGTGAAAAAATATGATTTTTTATTTTTACGGCTCTGCATTATAAACTTCTGTAAAGCACTTGTTGGGTCAAAGTGCTCACCACACATCTAGATAAGTTCCTTAGGGGGTCTACTTTCCAAAATGGTGTCACTTGTTAGGGGTTTCAATGTTTAGGCACATCAGGGGCTCTCCAAATGCAACATGGCGTCCCATCTCAATTCCAGTCAATTTTGCATTGAAAAGTCAAATGGCGCTCCTTTGCTTCCAAGCTCTGCCATGCGCCCAAACTGTGGTTTACCCCCACATATGGGGTATCAGCGTACTCAGGACAAATTGTACAACAACTTTTGGGGTCTATTTTCTCCTGTTACCCTTGGTAAAATAAAACAAATTGGAGCTGAAATAAATTTTGTGTGAAAAAAAGTTAAATGTTCATTTTTATTTAAACATTCCAAAAATTCCTGTGAAACACCTGAAGGGTTAATAAACTTCTTGAAAGTGGTTTTGAGTACCTTGAGGGGTGCAGTTTTTAGAATGGTGTCACACTTGGGTATTTTCTATCATATAGACCCGTCAAAATGACTTCAAATGAGATGTGGTCCCTAAAAAAAAATGGTGTTGTAAAAATGAGAAATTGCTGGTCAACTTTTAACCCTTATAACTCCGTCACAAAAAAAAATTTTGGTTCCAAAATTGTGCTGATGTAAAGTAGACATGTGGGAAATGTTATTTATTAAGTATTTTGTGTGACATATGTCTGTGATTTAAGGGCATAAAAATTCAAAGTTGGAAAATTGCAAAATTTTCAAAATTTTCGCCAAATATTCGTTTTTTTCACAAATAAACGCAAGTTATATCGAATAAATTTTACCACTAACATGAAGTACAATATGTCACGAGAAAACAATGTCAGAATCGCCAAGATCCGTTGAAGCGTTCCAGAGTTATAACCTCATAAAGGGACAGTGGTCAGAATTGTAAAAATTGGCCCGGTCATTAACGTGCAAACCACCCTTGGGGGTGAAGGGGTTAATACGAACAAGATTATATGCCCCCCGAAGGTCAATCTTTGTAAACCAACTAGCCCCCTTAATCCTAGCAAACAAATCGGAAAGCAAAGGTAAAGTGTATTGAAACTTGACCGTGATCTTATTCAAGAGGCAATAATCAATACAAGGTCTCAAGGAGCCATCCTTCTTAGCAACAAAAAAAAACCTACTCCCAATGGTGAAGAAGATGGCCGAATATGCCCTTTCCCCAAAGACTCCTTAACATGACTCCGCATGGCGGGATGTTCAGGCACAGACAGGTTGAAAAGTCGGCCCTTAGGAAACTTACTGCCTGGAATCAAGTCAATCGCACAATCACAGTCCCTGTGCGGTGGAAGGGAACTGGACTTGGGCTCATCGAATACATCCTGAAAGTCCGACAAAAACTCTGGAATTTCAGAAGAGGAAGAAGAGGAGATTGACATCAAAGGAACATCATTATGAACCCCCTGACAACCCCAACTAGTCACAGACATAGACTTCCAATCCAACACAGGATTATGTACCTGCAACCACGGAAAACCCAGCACGATAACATCATGCAAATTATGCAACACCAGAAATCGACAATCTTCCTGATGGGCTGGCGCCATGTGCATGGTCACCTGTGTCCAAAACTGGGGCTTATTTTTAGCCAAAGGTGTAGCATCAATCCCCCTTAAAGGAATAGGGTTCTGCAAAGGCTGCAAGGGAAAACCACAACGCCTAGCAAACTCAAAATCCATTAAGTTCAAGGCGGCGCCTGAATCCACAAACGCCATGACAGAAAATGATGACAATGAGCAGATCAAGGACACCGATAACAGAAATTTAGGTTGTACTGTACTGTACTGATGGTAAATGAACTAGCGATCCTTTTTGTCCGCTTAGGGCAGACTGAAATGACTTGAGAAGCGTCGCCACTAGTGTTGAGCGATACCGTCCGATACTTGAAAGTATCGGTATCGGAAAGTATCGGCCGATACCGGCAAAGTATCGGATCTAATCCGATACCGATACCCGATACCAATACAAGTCAATGGGACTCATGTATCGGACGGTATTCCTGATGGTTCCCAGGGTCTGAAGGAGAGGAAACTCTCCTTCAGGCCCTGGGAACCATATTAATGTGTAAAATAAAGAATTAAAATAAAAAATATTGCTATACTCACCTCTCCGACGCAGCCTGGACCTCACCGAGGGAACCGGCAGCGTTCTTTGCTTAAAATGCGCGCTTTTCCTTCCTTCCGTGACGTCACGGCTTCTGATTGGTCGCGTGCCACCCATGTGGCCGCGACGCGACCAATCACAGCAAGCCGTGACGTAATTTTCAGGTCCTTCTAGGCATTCAGTATTTTAAAATTACGTTCCGGCTTTGTGATTGGTCGTGTCGCGGTCACATGGGCGACGCGACCAATCACAAGCCGTGACGTCACGGGAGGCAGGAGACGCGCGCATTTTTAAAATTACGTCACGGCTTGTGATTGGTTGCGTGCCGCCCATGTGACCGCGACGCGACCAATCACAGCAAGCCGTGACGTAATTTCAGGTCCTGATGCCTATTTCTGCATTCAGGACCTGAAATTACGTCACGGCTTGCTGTGATTGGTCGCGTCGCGGTCACATGGGCGGCACGCAACCAATCACAAGCCGCGACGTAATTTTAAAAATGCGCGCGTTTCCTGCCTCCCGTGACGTCACGGCTTGTGATTGGTCGCGTCGCCCATGTGACCGCGACGCGACCAATCACAAAGCCGGAACGTAATTTTAAAATACTGAATGCCTAGAAGGACCTGAAAATTACGTCACGGCTTGCTGTGATTGGTCGCGTCGCGGCCACATGGGCGGCACGCGACCAATCAGAAGCCGTGACATCACGGAAGGAAGGAAAAGCGCGCATTTTAAGCAAAGAACGCTGCCGGTTCCCTCGGTGAGGTCCAGGCTGCGTCGGAGAGGTGAGTATAGCAATATTTATTATTTTAATTCTTTATTTTACACATTAATGTTGTATTTTACACATTAATGTTGTTTCGATACCGATACCCGATACCACAAAAGTATCGGATCTCGGTATCGGAATTCCGATACAGCAAATATCGGCCGATACCCGATACTTGCGGTATCGGAATGCTCAACACTAGTCGCCACAATAATAACACAACCTATTCTGACGTCTGAATCCTTGTCGTTCCGTTCTAGACAAAATCCTATCACACTGCATTGGCTCAGGACTTTGCTCTAAGGACGACGCCACAGCGCGCACAGTTCGACGCTCCCGCAAGCGCCGATCAATCTGAATGGCCAGAGACATAGAATCACTCAGACCGGAAGGCGTGGGAAATTCCACCATAACATCTTTAACGGATTCAGAAAGACCCTTTCTGAAAATTGCGGCCAAAGCATCATCATTCCATTTAGTCAACACAGACCATTTTCTAAATTTCTGACAATAGAGTTCTGCCGCCTCTTGACCCTGAGACGGGGCCAACATGGTTTTCTCCGCTTGATCCACAGAATTCGGTTCATCATATAATAATCCTAAAGCCTGAAAAAAGGAGTCTACATTAAGCAAGGCCAGATTCCCAGATTCCAGGGAAAATGCCCAATCCTGTGGATCGCCACGCAGCAGGGAGATGACAATTTTAACCTGCTGAATGGAATCACCGGAGGATCGCGGTCTCAGAGCAAAAAACAGTTTACAATTGTTTTTAAAACTCAAAAATTTGGACCTGTCACCAAAAAACAAATCAGGAGTAGGAATCTTCGGCTCTAAAGCAGGAGTCTGAACAATATAATCAGAAATACCCTGTACCCTAGCAGCAAGCTGGTCTACACGAGAAGCTAATTCCTGAACATCCATGCTGGCACAAGACTCCTCAGCCACCCATAGATAAAGAGGGAAGAAAAGACAAAGCAGACTGCAGAAAAAAAAGTCTCAATACCTTTCTTCCCTTCTTCTGAGATGCATTTAACTCATTACATGCCAGTTGTACTGTTATGATCCAGTGACCTTGGAGCCGCATGAAACTTTCTCTGGAGTCGGTGGAACCTGTACTGACCGCAAATCCTGAACTAACACCGCAACTAGAAGTAGCCGTGGGGTGTGCCTAACAAACCCTAGACACCTCGACACAGCCAGAGGACTAAATACCCCTATAGATGGAAATAGGAATACTACCTTGCCTCAGAGCAGACCCCCAAAGGATAGGCAGCCCCCCACGAATAATGACTGTGAGTAGGAGAAGAAAGGACACACGTAGGTAGAAAACAGGATTTAGCAAAAGAGGCCACTCTAGCTAAATAAGAAAGGATAGGACTAGTGTTGAGCATTCCGATACCGCAAGTATCGGGTATCGGCCGATACTTGCGGTATCGGAATTCTGATACCGGGATTCCGATACTTGCCGCGTATCGGATACCGGAATCGGAAGTTCCAAGATTCAAAATGCAGAAATTCAGCCAATGAGAATGATTCCAAGTGTGGGCACATCCTGTTTAGCATGGAGGGCATGAAACTACTGGCAAGGCTGTGATTGGCTGCTGAAATGATGTCATGATGCAGTTTAAAAGTCGCTGGCGCCATTTTGCGATCACTCTGCTGTGAATTCAGTTAGTGACAGGACGCTGTTTGCTGACTGAGGGACAGTTTAGAGATAGCGATTTGCTTCTTTGTGCTTTCCAAAGGCTAATTTAGCAACCGCTGTGTTCACCTACTATTCACCTTGCTTTTGCCTTGTAGCGCTGTTTTCACAGCGATCTGCAAGGTCTGTGTGTGTGTGTGTGTGAGTGCAGCCCACTCTCTAGTCTGAGTGCAGCCACATAGGCCATCCATAGCTGGTTGTATTCAGTTCAGGGAGGGTGGTTCATTGCCTCATACTGTTCTTTTTTTTTTTTTTTTTCAAGTAGTGTAGTCTGCTGCTAATTTATTGAAAAAAATCCTATTAGTGTCTTTCCACCCGTCTCCAGCTAATTTGTGGAAAAACACTACATAGGATAACGTAGAGGAGGGTTTTTGGGCCTTGCAGCGCCGTTTACGGCTGTCTGTACGGTCTCCGTGTGATTGCAGCTCGCCCTGTAGTCTGTGAGCAGCCATAGCCTGGTTATCTCCAGCTCAGGGTTGTTCACTGCGTCATACCGCCAAATCAATTTTCATTTTGTTTTAAGTAGTGCAGGCTGCTGCACATTTTTTCAAAAAATTCCTATTAGTGTCTTTCCACCCGTCTCCAGCTAATTTGTGGAAAAACACTACATAGGATAACGTAGAGGAGGGTTTTTGGGCCTTGCAGTGCCGTTTACGGCTGTCTGCACGGTCTCCGTGTGACTGCAGCTCGCCCTGTAGTCTGTGAGCAGCCATAGCCTGGTTGTCTCCAGCTCAGGGTTGTTCACTGCGTCATACCGCCAAATCAATTTTCATTTTGTTTTAAGTAGTGCAGGCTGCTGCACATTTTTTCAAAAAATTCCTATTAGTGTCTTTCCACCCGTCTCCAGCTAATTTGTGGAAAAACACTACATAGGATAACGTAGAGGAGGGTTTTTGGGCCTTGCAGTGCCGTTTACGGCTGTCTGCATGGTCTCCGTGTGACTGCAGCTCGCCCTGTAGTCTGTGAGCAGCCATAGCCTGGTTGTCTCCAGCTCAGGGTTCTTCACTGCGTCATACCGCCAAATCAATTTTCATTTTGTTTTAAGTAGTGCAGGCTGCTGCAAATTTTTTTAAAAAAATCCTATTAGTGTCTTTCCACCCGTCTCCAGCTAACTTGTGGAAAAACACTACATAGGATAACGTAGAGGAGGGTTTTTGGGCCTTGCAGCGCCGTTTACGTCTGTCTGCACGGTCTCCGTGTGACTGCAGCTCTATCCGTTGTCAGTTCAGCCCCCAAAAAATAAATAAATAATAAAGTTCACCAAACACACCAGTTACACCACTTTACATTTGTGTAGGCCACATTAGCTCATATTAAAGTCTAGTCCACACTTTAGAAAATTAGTGTTTCTTATACCTGTTAGGAGGAGTTGCTCAGGAATAAGCACACAAAGCCGTTAGTACTTTTCTGCTTATCTTTATCAGTCAACCAAGATGAAGAAGGCAGTGAGTAAGGCACGTGGGCGTGGGCGTGGGCGCGGAGCAGGGAGGGGACGTGGGGATTCTGTGCCTGCTGCGGGCACCGGTGACTCATCAGCACCCACTTTCACCAGGCAACAGTCATTCATGCGCAGCTTTGTGTCAGAGCGCCGTACACCGCTGCTGCGTGAAGAACAAATTGAAGCCGTTGTCGGATGGATGGCAGCTAATGCATCAAATTCAATTAGTGCCACATCCTCTCAGACACAGAGCACTGGAGAGCAGCCATCTGTCTCTTCACCACCTGCCAAATTGCCCAGGCAGACAGAGAGCCCAGGACAGGAGCCGTCTCTACTTCTGTTCTCTGAATCTCTTGGCTTGGAAACAGGGGGCCAGCCAAGCAGCATTGGAGAAATGGAAGAAGAGGCAGGGTGCAGTGATGCCCAACAGCTTTTTCTCTCTTCCTCTGAAGAGGCGGGTGGGCCAGTGGCTCCGGTCACCACATCGCAGTCCGCATCAGCTGATGATGACACTCAGGTGCCACTTACTGGTGCGTGCTCTGCTGCTGAGACTACCCAGGAGGAGCAGTTGGGGGCAGAGGGTAGTGTAGATGATGAGGTCCTTGACCCATCTTGGCGTGAGGGACAGGAAGGTGGTGGGAGCAGCTCTGAGGAAGAGATTCCCCGTACGGCCCAAAGAGGGAGAGGGAGGGGGAAGACTGCGGATCCTGCAGCCTCCGCTTTGGCACCCGTTAGGAGCATGTCTCTTCCAAAAGCCAAAAAGGGCACTCCCAAGACTTGCAGTGCCTGGTCCTTTTTTGACACAGTTGCAGATGACATTTGCTATGTCAGATGCAAGGTGTGTCATCAAAAAGTCAAAAGAGGTCGAAATGTCAGCAACCTCAATACCTCCAACATGTGGAAACATGTGCGCAACAGGCACCCGGCGGAGTTAGAAAAACACACTGAAGAGCTAGGCCAACCAACAGCGGCAGCTACCACCTCTTCAGCTCGTGTTGCCTCTTCCTCTAGCTCACACGCAGCTGGTTCGGCTTCCTCCCAGGATCGCCGTGGAAGAACCTCTGGCCCTGTTGTCCAGAGACCCGCTGTAATTCCACCCGCAGCACCACTTTCCCAGTCATCCACACACTCCCAGCCCAGTCTACAGCCATCGGTAGTACAGGCATGGGAGAAAAGGCGGCCTTTCTCGTCAAACCACCCACGAGCACAGGCTCTGACTGCAGGCATTGCCAAACTTCTGTCACTGGAAATGCTGTCATTCAGGCTGGTGGAGACTGACAGCTTCCGTGACTTGATGTCATTGGCAGTCCCACAGTACAATGTGCCCAGCCGCTTTTACTTCAGCAGGCAAGCCGTCCCTGCCCTGCACAAGCATGTGGAGGGACACATAAAACACGCGCTACTGAACGCCGTCAGTAGCAAGGTCCACCTCACCACCGATGCGTGGACCAGTCAACATGGACAGGGGCGATACATTTCCCTCACTGCCCATTGGGTTAATGTCGTTGAGCCGGGTACAGACCGTGCGAGTGGCGCAGGACGTGTCCTGCCCACTCCAAGGATTGCAGGAATCCATTCTGTACGCATTGACTCCTCCTCTTACACCAGTTCCTCAGAATCATCGCTGCAGGAGCCGTCACAGTCCACCTCCACATGGACCCGTGATGAACGTGTACCTGTTACTACCGACATGAGCACAGCCGTGGCCAAACGTCAACAGGCCGTCTTGAAATTAATTTTTTTGGGGAATCGTAGCCACACAGCGCAGGAGCTCTGGAATGCCATCAAGCAGGAGAGCGATGTGTGGCTTGTGCCAGCGAATCTCCAGCCAGGCATGGTATTGTGTGATAATGGCCGAAATCTGGTGGCAGCTCTGGGCCTCGGCAACCTCACTCACATCCCATGTCTGGCACATGTGCTCAATTTGGTCGTGCAGAGCTTTTTGAGGGACTATCCGGATCTTGATGCACTGCTGCACAAGGTCCGCCTAGAGTGTGCTCACTTGCGGTGTTCCAGCACGGCAAAAGCGCGCATTGCGGCTCTGCAGCGCCGACACCGCCTGCCGGAACATCGCATCATATGTGACCTACCTACCAGGTGGAATTCCACGTTACATATGTTGGAGTGGTTGTGTGAGCAGCAGCAAGCTGTAATGGAGTACCAGCTGCTTCAGGCGCAAAGAAGTCGCAGTCAGCGCCGTACAGACTTCACAACCACAGAGTGGGCCACTATGAATGACGTCTGCCAGGTTTTGCGTCCCTTTGATTATTCCTCGCGGATGGCGAGTGCAGATGATGCACTAGTCAGCATGACTGTCCCCCTTATCTGCCTGCTTGAAAAATCACTGCAAGCGCTAAGGGATGATGTTGTGGAAGAGGTGGAGGATGAGGATTCACCATTTCCATCATCTTCTGGACAGTCAGCGCCACGTGGTTCCTCACAAACGCGTAGGCAGGGGACAGTTTGTGAGGAGGATGAGGAGGAGTCAATGGAGGAGGAAGACATCCGTCCAGAGGAGGGAGTTACCGAATTGTCCAGTACTCAGTGTGTACAGCGAGGGTGGGGTGATGACGAGCGGGCAGAGATCACGCCTCCAGCAGGGGACAGCGTTTCTTGGGCAGTTGGCAGTCTGCAGCACATGGTGGATTACATGCTGCAGTGCCTGAGAAACGACCGCCGCATCGCCCACATTCTCAACATGTCTGATTATTGGGTGTTCACCCTCCTCGATCCTCGCTACCGGGACAATGTAGAAAGCCTCATCACACCGTTGAACCGGGAGCGAAAAATGCGGGAGTACCAAGACACACTGGTCAATTCCATCATCTTCTCCATTCCAACTGAGAGAAGTGCTGCTAGTGCATTCCAAAGCAGCTCAGTGCGTCCAGGCAGTGGTGGAGGCTCTGCACAAAGAGGGAGCAGAAGCAGTGCCTCTGCCCAAGGCAAGACCAGTATGGCCCAACTGTGGCACAGTTTTCTGTGCCCCCCACAATAGTCTACACCATCACAGACGGCTCCAGTCAGCAGGAGGCAACGGTTCCGTCAGATGGTGACAGACTACATGTCTTGCCCTCTTGCTGTACTCCCAGACGGCTCTTCCCCTTTCAAGTTTTGGGTCTCAAAGCTGGATACATGGCCAGAGCTAAGCCAGTATGCATTGGAGGTGCTGTCTTGCCCTGCGGCCAGTGTATTATCGGAACGTGTCTTTAGTGCTGCAGGTGGTGTACTAACTGACCGTCGCATGCGACTATCCTCCGATAACGTTGACCGGCTTACTTTCCTGAAAATGAACAAGGCCTGGATCTTGCAGGAATTTGCCACTCCTCCTCCTGATTAAATAATTAGGTCACTGTATACGTTATCCAGGTCTCCTGTTGTGTTCATCTTTCTACCACCTGAACTTAAATTCCTGGGCTCCAACACCGCCAGTTGAGGCTCAGAAGTGCCGTCTGCACAGTCAAAACATACGACCCAGTGTTATTGGGTTTCAGTAACGTCAGCTGATCCCCAGCTGTGTAGCCGGCAATGTGTCATGCGACCGCCACGCTGACACAACAACTGAAATGTAAGGGAATCTGTCCCCCCCCCCCCAAGGCGTTTGTTACTGAAAGAGCCACCTTGTGCAGCAGTAATGCTGCACAAGGAAAAGGTAGCTATTTTGGTTTAGCTCCTTGCACACGCAGAACTTAACACTTATAAAATGTGTCCACTGATACCGTAAAACCGTCCCGGAGGTGGGACTTTCCTTCGTAATATGACGCAGCACAGCCGTCATTCCTACCCCCCCGGCGCCGCGCCCCGGCTCCTCAGCGTTGTTTGATTCCGTCCCGGAGCCTGCGCTGTTATGTTATCCCGTGGCCAGGCACACTTAGCGCTGCCCGTCTTCTGGCATCATTTGGTGTCAGGATGGCTGCGCCTGTGCGGCCGCGCTGGCCGAGAGCCCGCCTCGCAGTGTCTTCTGATTTAATCCCACTGGGGGCCTGGGATCCATGGACATGCGCAGTGCATATCTGAACCTCCACCTCTCACTCATCTCCCTATGGCTTCTTCAGACTGTTCGGTGTCAGCTGGTCCCTAATAGCATGCCACGGCCGTGACACCGCACAGTCTTAAGAAGCCGTAGAGAGGGGAGTGAGAGGCGAGGATATGCACTGCGCATGGCCATGGATCCCAGGCCCCCAGTGGGATAAAATCAGAAGACACTGCGAGGCGGGCTCTCGGCCAGCGCGGCCGCACAGGCGCAGCCAGCCTGACACCAAATGATGTCAGAAGATGGGCAGTGCTAAGTGTGCCTGGCCAAGGGATAGCATAACAGCGCAGGCTCCGGGACGGAATCAAACTACGCTGAGGAGCCGGGGCGCGGCGCCGGGGGGGTAGGAATGACGGCTGTGCTGCGTCATATTACGAAGGAAAGTCCCACCTCCGGGACGGTTTCACGGTTTCAGGGGACACATTTTATAAGTGTTTAGTTCTGTGTTTGCAAGGAGCATGATGAAAAGAGCCACCTTTTCCTTTTGCATCTTTTATGCTGCACAAGCTGGCTCTTTCAGCTACAAACGCCTTGGGGGGGGGTTAAAGGTTCCCTTTCGACTTTCTCAGGCTTCGGCCTACATTGTGTTCCTCTGCTTTTCCACCTGTCCCTGGGCTCCAACACCGCTAGTTGCCGTCCAGAAGTGCTGTCCGCACAGTCCCAACAGTCACTCCTCTGTTATTGGGGTTCAGTAACGTCAGCTGTTCCCCAGCTGTGTGTGTGGCAATCCCTCCTACCTCCTCCTCCTCCACCTGTCCCTGGGCTCCAACACCGCTAGTTGTTGCCTGGTAGTGCTGTGCGCACAGTCAACAGTCCCTCCTCTGTTATTGGGGTTCAGTAACGTCAGCTGTTCCCCTGCTGTGTGTGTGGCAATCCCTCCTACCTCCTCCACGTCCTCCTCCTCCACCTGTCCCTGGGCTCCAACACCGCTAGTTGCCGTCCAGAAGTGCTGTCCGCACAGTCCCAACAGTCGCTCCTCTGTTATTGGGGTTCAGTAACGTCAGCTGTTCCCCAGCTGTGTGTGTGGCAATCCCTCCTACCTCCTCCTACCTCCTCCTCCTCCACCTGTCCCTGGGCTCCAACACCGCTAGTTGTTGCCTGGTAGTGCTGTGCGCACAGTCAACAGTCCCTTCTCTGTTATTGGGGTTCAGTAACGTCAGCTGTTCCCCTGCTGTGTGTGTGGCAATCCCTCCTACCTCCTCCACCTCCTCCTCCTCCACCTGTCCCTGGGCTCCAACACCGCTAGTTGCCGTCCAGAAGTGCTGTCCGCACAGTCCCAACAGTCGCTCCTCTGTTATTGGGGTTCAGTAACGTCAGCTGTTCCCCAGCTGTGTGTGTGGCAATCCCTCCTACCTCCTCCACCTCCTCCTCCTCCACCTGTCCCTGGGCTCCAACACCGCTAGTTGCCGTCCAGAAGTGCTGTCCGCACAGTCCCAACAGTCGCTCCTCTGTTATTGGGGTTCAGTAACGTCAGCTGTTCCCCAGCTGTGTGTGTGGCAATCCCTCCTACCTCCTCCACCTCCTCCTCCTCCACCTGTCCCTGGGCTCCAACACCGCTAGTTGCCGTCCAGAAGTGCTGTCCGCACAGTCCCAACAGTCGCTCCTCTGTTATTGGGGTTCAGTAACGTCAGCTGTTCCCCTGCTGTGTGTGTGGCAATCCCTCCTATCTCCTCCACCTCCACCTCCCCCTCCTGTCCCTGGGCTCCAACACCGCTAGTTGTTGCCTGGTAGTGCTGTGCGCACAGTCAACAGTCCCTCCTCTGTTATTGGGGTTCAGTAACGTCAGCTGTTCCCCAGCTGTGTGTGTGGCAATCCCTCCTACCTCCTCCTACCTCCTCCTCCTCCACCTGTCCCTGGGCTCCAACACCGCTAGTTGTTGCCTGGTAGTGCTGTACGCACAGTCCCAACAGTCCCTCCTCTGTTATTGGGGTTCAGTAACGTCAGCTGTTCCCCTGCTGTGTGTGTGGCAATCCCTCCTACCTCCTCCACCTCCTCCTCCTCCACCTGTCCCTGGGCTCCAACACCGCTAGTTGCCGTCCAGAAGTGCTGTCCTCACAGTCCCAACAGTCGCTCCTCTGTTATTGGGGTTCAGTAACGTCAGCTGTTCCCCTGCTGTGTGTGTGGCAATCCCACCTACCTCCTCCTACCTCCTCCTCCTCCACCTGTCCCTGGGCTCCAACACCGCTAGTTGCCGTCCAGAAGTGCTGTCCGCACAGAGCCAAACACCTCGCCAATGTGTTAGTGGGGTTCAGCACCGCCAGCTGTTCCCCTGCTGTGCAGCCGGCAACGTGTACTGCGACCGCCACGCAGGCACAACAAGTTAAATTTAAGGGAACCTGTCCCCCCCCCCAGGCGTTTGTTACTGAAGGAGCCACCTTGTGCAGCAGTAATGATGCAAAGGGAAAAAGTGCCTCTTTTCGTGGTGCTCCTTGCACATGCTGATCCTAACACTTATGAAAAGTGTCCCCTCCTACCGTGATACAGTCCGGTTGGTGGAACTTTCCTTTGTGATGTGACGCAGCACAGCCGTCATTCTTACCCCCTTGGCGCCGTGCTGTTGTGATTTTGCTTTTTGCTCCCTCTAGTGGTCATTAGTGATTTGACTCTGGAGCGTCTGTCTTTTCCTATATCCTCACCTGGGCCGTTAGTTCAGGGGCGTTGCTATATAAGCTCCCTGGACCTTCAGTTCAATGCCTGGCATCGTTGAAATCAGAGCTAATCTGTTGTGCTCTTGTCCTCTGATCCTGGTTCCTGTTTTTCAAGCTAAGTCTGCTTCTTTGCTTTTTGCTTTTGTTTTGTTTGGTATGTTTGCCCAGCTTGTTCCTATCTGTATCCTGACCTTTGCTGGAAGCTCTAGGGGGCTGGTGTTCTCCCCCCGGACTGTTAGACGGTTCGGGGGTTCTTGAATCTCCAGCGTGGATTTTTATAGGGTTTTTGTTGACCAGATAAGTTATCTTGCTATATTCTGCTATTAGTAAGCTGGCCTCTCTTTGCTGAACCTGGTTCATTTCTGTGTTTGTCATTTCCTCTTACCTCACCGTTATTATTTGTGGGGGGCTTGTATCTTGCTTTGGGGTCCCTTTCTCTGGAGGCAAGAGAGGTCTTTGTTTTCTTCTCCTAGGGGTAGTTAGATTCTCCGGCTGGCGCGAGTCATCTAGCGATCACCGTAGGCATGATCCCCGGCTACTTCTAGTGTTGGCGTTAGGAGTAGCTATTTGGTCAACCCAGTTACCACAGCCCTATGAGCTGGATTTTTGTATCTTGCAGACTTACACGTTCCTCTGAGACCCTGTCCACTGGGGTCATAACAGTATGCCAGGCCAGTATTAAATGTTTAATGCATTGCAGAAGTGGGATTATAAGAAAGAAAATTTTGAGTTTTTTTTTTTCCCTCTCTCATTTTTTTTTTTCTTTTCCCCTTTACCTCAGAGTGGCTTAAGCTTGCTGCAGACATGAATGTCCAGACCTTGATTACAAGTGTGGACCAGCTTGCCGCTCGTGTGCAGGGTATACAAGATTATGTTACCAGAAATCCTAGGTCTGAACCCAAGATTCCGATTCCTGAACTGTTTTCAGGAGACCGATTTAAGTTTAGGAATTTCAGGAATAATTGTAAATTATTTTTGTCCCTGAAACCTTGTTCGTCTGGAGACTCTGCTCAACAAGTAAAAATTGTTATTTCATTCTTACGGGGTGACCCTCAGGATTGGGCTTTTTCGTTGGCGCCAGGAGATCCGGCATTGGCTGATATTGATGCGTTTTTTCTGGCGCTCGGTTTACTTTATGAGGAACCCAATCTTGAGATTCAGGCAGAGAAAGCCTTGCTGGCTATGTCTCAGGGCCAGGACGAGGCTGAGGTGTATTGCCAAAAATTTCGGAAATGGTCCGTGCTGACACATTGGAACGAGTGTGCACTGGCCGCTAATTTTAGAAATGGCCTTTCTGAGGCCATTAAGAATGTTATGGTGGGTTTTCCCATTCCCACAGGTCTGAATGATACCATGTCCCTGGCTATTCAAATTGACCGGCGGTTGCGGGTGCGCAAAACCGCAAATTCCCTCATGTTGTTGTCTGAACAGACACCTGATGTGATGCAATGTGATAGAAAAACCGCAAATTCCCTCATGGTGTTGTCTGAACGGACACCTGATTTGATGCAATGTGATAGAATCCTGACTAGAAATGAGAGGAAAATTCATAGACGCCGGAATGGCTTGTGCTACTACTGTGGTGATTCTACACATGTTATCTCAGCATGCTCTAAACGTATATCTAAGGTTGTTAGTCCTGTCACCGTTGGTAATTTGCATCCTAAGTTTATTCTGTCTGTAACTTTGATTTGCTCACTGTCATCTTATCCTGTCATGGCGTTTGTAGATTCAGGTGCTGCCCTGAGTCTTATGGATCTCTCATTTGCTAAGCGCTGTGGTTTTATTCTTGAACCATTAGAAAATCCTATCCCTCTTAGGGGTATTGATGCTATGCCATTGGCAGAAAATAAGCCGCAGTATTGGACACAGGTTACCATGTGCATGACTCCTGAACACCGCGAGGTGATACGTTTTCTCGTTCTACATAAAATGCATGATTTGGTTGTTTTGGGGCTGCCATGGTTACAGACCCATAATCCAGTCCTTGACTGGAAGGCTATGTCAGTGTCTAGTTGGGGCTGTCGTGGTATTCATGAGGATTCCCTGCCTGTGTCTATTGCTTCTTCTACGCCTTCGGAAGTTCCGGAGTATTTGTCTGATTATCAGGATGTCTTTAGCGAGTCCAGGTCCAGTGCATTGCCTCCTCATAGGGAATGTGACTGTGCAATAGATTTGATTCCAGGCAGTAAATTTCCTAAGGGAAGACTGTTTAATCTGTCGATACCTGAACATACCGCTATGCGTTCATATATCAAGGAGTCTCTGGAGAAAGGACACATCCGTCCGTCTTCTTCCCCTCTTGGTGCGGGATTCTTTTTTGTGGCTAAAAAGGACGGATCTTTGAGGCCTTGTATTGACTATCGGCTTTTAAATAAGATCACTGTCAAATTTCAGTATCCTTTGCCGCTGTTGTCTGACTTGTTTGCCCGGATTAAAGGTGCCAAGTGGTTTACCAAGATAGACCTTCGTGGTGCGTACAACCTTGTGCGCATTAAGCAAGGGGATGAATGGAAAACCGCATTCAATACGCCCGAAGGTCATTTTGAGTACTTGGTGATGCCTTTTGGGCTCTCTAATGCCCCTTCAGTTTTTCAGTCCTTTATGCATGACATTTTCCGGAACTATCTGGATAAATTTCTGATCGTTTATCTGGATGATATTCTGTTTTTTTCTGATAATTGGGACTCGCATGTGGAGCAGGTCAGGATGGTCTTTAAAATTTTGCGTGAAAATTCTTTGTTTGTCAAGGGCTCAAAGTGTCTTTTTGGTGTACAGAAGGTTCCCTTTTTGGGGTTCATTTTTTCCCCTTCTGCTGTGGAGATGGACCCAGTCAAGGTCCGAGCTATTCTTGATTGGACTCAGCCCTCGTCAGTTAAGAGTCTTCAGAAGTTCTTGGGTTTCGCTAACTTCTACCGTCGTTTTATCGCTAACTTTTCTAGCATTGTGAAACCTTTGACGGATATGACCAAGAAGGGCTCCGATGTGGTTAATTGGGCTCCTGCTGCCGTGGAGGCTTTCCAGGAGTTGAAACGTCGGTTTACTTCGGCGCCTGTTTTGTGCCAGCCTGATGTCTCGCTTCCCTTTCAAGTTGAGGTGGATGCTTCAGAGATTGGAGCAGGGGCCGTTTTGTCGCAGAGAGGCCCTGGTTGCTCTGTTATGAGACCTTGCGCCTTTTTCTCTAGGAAGTTTTCGCCTGCGGAGCGAAATTATGATGTGGGCAATCGGGAGTTGTTGGCCATAAAATGGGCATTTGAGGAGTGGCGTCATTGGCTCGAGGGTGCTAAACATCGTGTGGTGGTCTTGACTGATCACAAAAATCTGATGTATCTCGAGTCTGCTAAACGCCTGAATCCTAGACAGGCCCGCTGGTCATTGTTTTTCTCCCGTTTTGACTTTGTTGTCTCGTATTTACCAGGTTCAAAGAATGTGAAGGCCGATGCTCTTTCCAGGAGCTTTGTGCCTGATGCTCCTGGAGTCGCTGAACCTGTTGGTATTCTTAAGGATGGTATTATCTTGTCAGCTATTTCTCCTGATCTGCGACGTGTGTTGCAGAGATTTCAGGCTGATAGGCCTGATTCTTGTCCACCTGACAGACTGTTTGTGCCTGATAAGTGGACCAGCAGAGTCATTTCCGAGGTTCATTCCTCGGTGTTGGCAGGTCACCCAGGAATTTTTGGCACCAGAGATCTGGTGGCCAGATCCTTTTGGTGGCCTTCCTTGTCTAGGGATGTGCGGTCATTTGTACAGTCCTGTGGGACTTGTGCTCGAGCTAAGCCTTGCTGTTCTCGTGCCAGCGGGTTGCTCTTGCCCTTGCCTGTCCCTAAGAGACCTTGGACACATATCTCCATGGATTTCATTTCTGATCTTCCGGTGTCTCAGGGCATGTCTGTTATCTGGGTGATATGTGATCGCTTCTCCAAGATGGTCCATTTGGTTCCTTTGCCTAAACTGCCTTCCTCTTCCGATCTGGTTCCTGTATTTTTCCAGAACGTGGTTCGTTTGCACGGCATCCCTGAGAATATTGTGTCAGACAGAGGATCCCAGTTCGTTTCCAGATTCTGGCGATCCTTTTGTAGTAGGATGGGCATTGACTTGTCGTTTTCGTCTGCTTTCCATCCTCAGACTAATGGACAGACGGAGCGAACTAATCAGACTTTGGAGGCTTATTTGAGGTGTTTTGTCTCTGCTGATCAGGACGATTGGGTGACCTTCTTGCCGTTAGCTGAGTTTGCCCTTAATAATCGGGCTAGTTCCGCCACCTTGGTTTCGCCGTTTTTCTGCAACTCTGGTTTCCACCCTCGTTTTTCTTCGGGTCATGTGGAACCTTCTGACTGCCCTGGGGTGGATTCTGTGGTGGATAGGTTGCAGCGGATCTGGAATCTTGTGGTGGACAACTTGAAGTTGTCACAGGAGAGGGCTCAGCGCTTTGCCAACCGCCGCCGCGGTGTGGGTCCCCGACTACGTGTTGGGGATTTGGTGTGGCTTTCTTCCCGCTTTGTTCCTATGAAGGTTTCCTCTCCCAAATTTAAACCTCGTTTTATTGGTCCTTACAAGATATTGGAAATTCTTAATCCTGTATCCTTTCGCCTGGATCTACCTGTGTCGTTTGCTATCCACAACGTGTTTCATAGGTCCTTGTTGCGGCGGTACGTTGTGCCTGTGGTTCCTTCTGCTGAGCCTCCTGCTCCGGTGTTGGTTGAGGGCGAGTTGGAGTACGTGGTGGAGAAGATCTTGGATTCTCGTCTCTCCAGGCGGAGGCTTCAGTACCTGGTCAAGTGGAAGGGCTATGGTCAGGAAGATAATTCCTGGGTGGTCGCCTCTGATGTTCATGCGGCCGATTTAGTTCGTGCCTTTCATGCCGCTCATCCTGATCGCCCTGGTGGTCGTGGTGAGGGTTCGGTGACCCCTCACTAAGGGGGGGGTACTGTTGTGATTTTGCTTTTTGCTCCCTCTAGTGGTCATTAGTGATTTGACTCTGGAGCGTCTGTCTTTTCCTATATCCTCACCTGGGCCGTTAGTTCAGGGGCGTTGCTATATAAGCTCCCTGGACCTTCAGTTCAATGCCTGGCATCGTTGAAATCAGAGCTAATCTGTTGTGCTCTTGTCCTCTGATCCTGGTTCCTGTTTTTCAAGCTAAGTCTGCTTCTTTGCTTTTTGCTTTTGTTTTGTTTGGTATTTTTGTCCAGCTTGTTCCTATCTGTATCCTGACCTTTGCTGGAAGCTCTAGGGGGCTGGTGTTCTCCCCCCGGACCGTTAGACGGTTCGGGGGTTCTTGAATCTCCAGCGTGGATTTTTATAGGGTTTTTGTTGACCAGATAAGTTATCTTGCTATATTCTGCTATTAGTAAGCTGGCCTCTCTTTGCTGAACCTGGTTCATTTCTGTGTTTGTCATTTCCTCTTACCTCACCGTTATTATTTGTGGGGGGCTTGTATCTTGCTTTGGGGTCCCTTTCTCTGGAGGCAAGAGAGGTCTTTGTTTTCTTCTCCTAGGGGTAGTTAGATTCTCCGGCTGGCGCGAGTCATCTAGCGATCACCGTAGGCATGATCCCCGGCTACTTCTAGTGTTGGCGTTAGGAGTAGCTATTTGGTCAACCCAGTTACCACAGCCCTATGAGCTGGATTTTTGTATCTTGCAGACTTACACGTTCCTCTGAGACCCTGTCCACTGGGGTCATAACACCGTGCGCCGCCTCCTCAGCGTTGTTTGAATCAGTCCCGGAGCCTGCGCTGTTAGGTTAGCCCTTGGCCATGCACACATTTTGCGCTGCCCGTCTTCTGACATCATTTGGTGTCAGGCTGGCTGCGCCTGTGCGGCCGCGCTGGCCGAGAGCCCGCCTCGTACTGTCTTCTGATTTAATCCCACTGGGGGCCTGAGATCCATGGACATGCGCAGTGCATATCTGAACCTCCACCTCTCACTCATCTCCCTACGGCTTCTTCAAACTGTGCGGTGTCAGCTGGTCCCTAATAGCATGCCACGGCCGTGACACCGCACAGTCAGAAGAAGCCGTAGGGAGATGAGTGAGAGGTGGAGGTTCAGATATGCACTGCGCATGTCCATGGATCTCAGGCCCCCAGTGGGATTAAATCAGAAGACAGTACGAGGCGGGCTCTCGGCCAGCGCGGCCGCACAGGCGCAGCCATCCTGACACCAAATGATGTCAGAAGACGGGCAGCGCAAAATGTGTGCATGGCCAAGGGCTAACCTAACAGCGCAGGCTCCGGGACTGATTCAAACAACGCTGAGGAGGCGGCGCACGGCGCCAACGGGGTAAGAATGACGGCTGTGCTGCGTCACATCACAAAGGAAAGTTCCACCTACCGGACGGTATCACGGTAGGAGGGGACACTTTTTATAAGTGTTAGGTTCAGCATGTGCAAGGACCATAATTAAAAGAGCTAAGTTTACCTTTTCCAGCATTAGTGCTGTACACGATGGCTCTTTCAGCTACAAACGCCTGGGGGGGGGGTTAAAGTTTCCCTTTCAACTTGCTCCAGTGCAGGCTTCGGCCTACACTCTGCTCCCTCTCCTCCTCCTGCTGACCCTGGGCTCTAACACCGCCAGTTGGGGCCCAGATGTGCTAGCTGCACAGAGCCAAACACCAGCCAATGTGTCAGTGGGGTTCAGCACCGCCAGCTGTTCCCCTGATGTGTAGCCGGCAACGTGTCCTGCAACAGCCACGCAGACACAAGAACTGAAATTGAAGGAAACCTGTCCCCCCTCCCCCAGGCGTTTTTACGTTTTACAGCCACCTTGTACGACAGTAATGCTGCATGTGTGCAAGGTGGCTCAGAAACTTAATCTCCTTGCCCATGTTGAAGTGAACACGTCTAAAAATGAGTCCTCTGCGACCATTAAAACGTCCCTCAGGTGTGATTTTCCTTTGTATTGACACGCAACAAGCTCCTTGGTAGCGCTGCCCGTCTTCTGATATCATTGTTTGGCTGCCTGCGCCTCTGCGGCCGCCTTGCCCCACACAACGCCCCTCGGTGTCTTATTTATTTGGACTGCGAGGGTGTGATTGATGGGCATGAACGGTGCATTTCTTCGCCTGTCCCTCATCTCCTTTCGCCTTCCTCAGACTGTGCGGCTTCATGGCCGCGGCATGCGATAAGGGATCAGCTGACGCCGCACAGTCTGAAGCGGGTGTAAGGACCCGAGTGTGAGAGGCGAACATATGTACTGCGCCAGGCCATGAATCCCAGCCCCGCAGTGTTTTAACAATGTTAACACACTGGGGGCTGGGATGCATGGTCATCGCAAACCGCAACAGCCGACATAACATGATGTCAGAGGATGGTCAGCGCTAACAGCCCAAGGCCAAGGGATAACACAAAAGCGCAGACTCCTGTGCAACAAATAACGATGCTCAGGAGGCCGCGCAAAGCACCAAGGTGGCATTTTTGCCAGCTGTACTGCGTCTCTTTATGAAGGGAACTCACGCCTCAAAATCAGTTTGACTGTGTAAGGGCCTAAATGTTATACGTGTTCCTTTCAGCGTGTGCAAGGAGCAAAATTAAAAGAGCAACCTTTGACTTGTGCAGCATTACTGCTGCATAAGCTGTGGCTCTTCTACTTTGTAACCCCTGAGGGGGGGTTAAAGGTTACCTTTGAAATTGGTTCAATTAGGCTTCGGCCTACACTCTGCTCCCCCTGCAGAGCCCGGGCTCCAACACCGCCAGTTGGGGCCCGGTACTGCTAGCTGCACAGAGAAAAACACCAGCCAATGTGTCAGTGGGGTTCAGCACCGCCAGCTGTTCCCCTGCTGTGCAGCCGGCATCGTGTCCTGCAAAAGCCACGCAGATACAAGAACTGAAATTGAAGGGAACCTGTTCCCCCTCCCCCAGGCGTTTGTACGTTTTACAGCCACCTTGTACAGCGGTAATGCTGCATGTGTGCAAGGTGGCTCATAAACGTATTCTCCTCGCACATGTGGAACTGAAAACACGTCTGAAATGTGTCCTCTGTGTGACCATTTAACCGTCCCGGTGGTGTGACTTTCCTTTGTAATGACACGCTGCAACCCCCTTGGTAGCGCTGCCCGTCTTCTGGCATCATTGTTTGGCTGCCTGCGCCTCTGCGGCCGCCCTGACCCACACAACGCCCCTCGGTGTCTTATTTATTGGGACTGCGAGGGTGTGATTGATGGGCATGAGCAGTGCATCAGTTCGCCTGTCCCTCATCTCCTTCCGCCTTCTTCAGACTGTGCGGCTTCATGGCCGTGGCATGCGATAAGGGATCAGCTGACGCCGCACAGTCTGCAGCGGGTGTAAGGACCCGAGTGCGAGAGGCGAACATATGTGCTGCGCCAGGCCATGAATCACAGCCCCGCAGTGTTTTAACAATGTTAAGACACCGCGGGGCTGGGATTCATGGTCATCGCAAACCGCAGCGGCCGACATTAAATGAGGTCAGAAGATGGGCAGCGCTAACAGCGCTAGGCCAGGGGATAACACGACAGCGCAGACTCCTGTACAGCAAATAACAACGCTCAGGAGGCTGCACCCAGCACCAAGGTGGGATTCTTGACATCTGTGCTGCGTCTCATTACAAAGGGAACTCGCGCCTCCAACACAGTTTGACTGTATAAAGGGCTAAATGTTATACGTGTTTCATTCAGCGTGTGCAAGGAGCAAAATTAAAAGAGCAACCTTTGACTTGTGCAGCACTACTGCTGCATAAGCTGTGGCTCTTCTACTTTGTAACCCCTGAGGGGGGGTTAAAGGTTACCTTTGAAATTGGTTCAATTAGGCTTCGGCCTACACTCTGCTCCCCCTGCAGAGCCCGGGCTCCAACATCCGCCAGTTGGGGCCCGGTACTGCTAGCTGCACAGAGAAAAACACCAGCCAATGTGTCAGTGGGGTTCAGCACCGCCAGCTGTTCCCCTGCTGTGCAGCCGGCAACGTGTCCTGCAACAGCCACGCAGGCACAACAGACCCAAAGCTGCCGCCAGTGCAGGCTTCGGCCTACACTCTGCTCCATCTCCTCCTCCTGCTGACCCCGGGCTCTAACACCGCCAGTTGGGGCCTGGTACTGCTAGCTGCACAGAGAAAAACACCAGCCAATGTGTCAGTGGGGTTCAGCACCGCCAGCTGTTCCCCTGCTGTGCAGCCGGCATCGTGTCCTGCAAAAGCCACGCAGACACAAGAACTGAAATTGAAGGGAACCTGTCCCCCCTCCCCTAGGCGTTTGTACGTTTTACAGCCACCTTGTACAGCGGTAATGCTGCATGTGTGCAAGGTGGCTCATAAACGTATTCTCCTCGCACATGTGGAACTGAAAACACGTCTGAAATGTGTCCTCTGTGTGACCATTTAACCGTCCCGGTGGTGTGACTTTCCTTTGTAATGACACGCTGTAACCCCCTTGGTAGCGCTGCCCGTCTTCTGGCATCATTGTTTGGCTGCCTGCGCCTCTGCGGCCGCCCTGACCCACACAACGCCCCTCGGTGTCTTATTTATTGGGACTGCGAGGGTGTGATTGATGGGCATGAGCAGTGCTTCAGTTCGCCTGTCCCTCATCTCCTTCCGCCTTCTTCAGACTGTGCGGCTTCATGGCCGTGGCATGCGATAAGGGATCAGCTGATGCCGCACAGTCTGCAGCGGGTGTAAGGACCCGAGTGCGAGAGGCGAACATATGTGCTGCGCCAGGCCATGAATCACAGCCTCGCAGTGTTTTAACAATGTTAAGACACCATGGGGCTGGGATTCATGGTCATCGCGAACCGCAGCGGCCGACATTAAATGAGGTCAGAAGATGGGCAGCGCTAACAGCGCTAGGCCAGGGGATAACACGACAGCGCAGACTCCTGTACAGCAAATAACAACGCTCAGGAGGCTGCACCCAGCACCAAGGTGGGATTCTTGACATCTGTGCTGCGTCTCATTACAAAGGGAACTCGCGTGTTATGACCCCAATGGCGAGGGTCACAGAGGAACGTGGAAGTCTGCAGAATACAAAAATCCAGCAAAGGTCAGGATATAGATTTGGAACAAGCTGGACAAAAATACAAAACCAAAACAAATAGCAAAAAGCAAAAGGCAGACTTAGCTGATATAACTGGAACCAGGATCAGTAGACAAGAGCACAGCAGACTAGCTCTGATAACTACGTTGCCAGGCATTGAACTGAAGGTCCAGGGAGCTTATATAGCAACACCCCTAACTAACGACCCAGGTGCGGATAAAAGGAATGACAGAAAAACCAGAGTCAAAAAACTAGTAACCACTAGAGGGAGCAAAAAGCAAATTCACAACAGTACCCCCCCCTTAGTGAGGGGTCACCGAACCCTCACCACGACCACCATGGCGATCAGGATGAGCGGCATGAAAGGCACGAACTAAATCGGCCGCATGAACATCAGAGGCGACCACCCAGGAATTATCCTCCTGACCATAGCCCTTCCACTTGACCAGGTACTGAAGCCTCCGCCTGGAGAGGCGAGAATCCAAGATCTTCTCCACCACGTACTCCAACTCGCCCTCAACCAACACCGGAGCAGGAGGCTCAGCAGAAGGAACTACAGGCACAATGTACCGCCGCAACAAGGACCTATGAAATACATTGTGAATAGCAAACGACACAGGAAGATCCAGACGAAAAGATACAGGATTAAGGATTTCCAATATCTTGTAAGGCCCAATAAAACGAGGTTTAAATTTGGGAGAGGAGACCTTCATAGGAACAAAGCGGGAAGAAAGCCACACCAAATCCCCAACGCGTAGTCGGGGACCCACACCGCGGCGGCGGTTGGCAAAGCGCTGAGCCTTCTCCTGTGACAACTTCAAGTTGTCCACCACATGATTCCAGATCTGCTGCAACCTATCCACCACAGAATCCACCCCAGGACAGTCAGAAGGCTCCACATGACCCGAAGAAAAGCGAGGATGGAAACCAGAGTTGCAGAAAAAAGGCGAAACCAAGGTGGCGGAACTAGCCCGATTATTAAGGGCAAACTCAGCCAACGGCAAGAATGTCACCCAATCGTCCTGATCAGCAGAGACAAAACACCTCAAATAAGCCTCCAAAGTCTGATTGGTTCGCTCCGTCTGTCCATTAGTCTGAGGATGGAAAGCAGATGAAAACGACAAATCAATGCCCATCCTACTACAAAAGGATCGCCAGAACCTGGAAACGAACTGGGATCCTCTGTCTGACACAATATTCTCAGGGATGCCGTGCAAACGAACCACGTTCTGGAAAAACACAGGAACCAGATCGGAAGAGGAAGGCAGCTTAGGCAAAGGAACCAAATGGACCATCTTGGAGAAGCGATCACATATCACCCAGATAACGGACATGCCCTGAGATAGCGGAAGATCAGAAATGAAATCCATGGAGATATGTGTCCAAGGTCTCTTCGGGACAGGCAAGGGCAAGAGCAAACCGCTGGCACGAGAACAGCAAGGCTTAGCTCGAGCACAAGTCCCACAGGACTGCACAAATGACCGCACATCCCTTGACAAGGAAGGCCACCAAAAGGACCTGGCCACCAGATCTCTGGTGCCAAAAATTCCCGGGTGACCTGCCAACACCGAGGAATGAACCTCGGAAATGACTCTGCTGGTCCACTTATCCGGGACAAACAGTCTGTCAGGTGGACAAGACTCAGGCCTATCAGCCTGAAATCTCTGCAACACACGTCGCAGATCCGGAGAAATAGCTGACAAGATAACTCCATCTTTAAGAATACCAACAGGATCAGCGACTCCAGGAGCATCAGGCACAAAGCTCCTAGAAAGAGCATCGGCCTTCACATTCTTTGAACCTGGTAAATACGAGACAACAAAATCAAAGCGGGAGAAAAACAATGACCAGCGGGCCTGTCTCGGATTAAGGCGTTTAGCAGACTCGAGATACATCAGATTTTTGTGATCAGTCAAGACCACCACACGATGCTTAGCACCCTCGAGCCAATGACGCCACTCCTCAAATGCCCATTTCATGGCCAACAACTCCCGATTGCCCACATCATAATTTCGCTCGGCAGGCGAAAACTTCCTAGAGAAAAAGGCACAAGGTTTCATAACAGAGCAACCAGGGCCTCTCTGCGACAACACGGCCCCTGCCCCAATCTCCGAAGCATCCACCTCAACCTGAAAGGGAAGTGAGACGTCAGGCTGGCACAAAACAGGCGCCGAAGTAAACCGGCGTTTCAACTCCTGGAAAGCCTCCACGGCAGCAGGAGCCCAGTTAGCTACATCGGAGCCCTTCTTGGTCATATCCGTCAAAGGTTTCACAATGCTAGAAAAATTAGCGATAAAACGACGGTAGAAGTTAGCGAAGCCCAAGAACTTCTGAAGACTCTTAACTGACGAGGGCTGAGTCCAATCAAGAATAGCTCGGACCTTGACTGGGTCCATCTCCACAGCAGAAGGGGAAAAAATGAACCCCAAAAAGGGAACCTTCTGTACACCAAAGAGACACTTTGAGCCCTTGACAAACAAAGAATTTTCACGCAAAATTTTAAAGACCAACCTGACCTGCTCCACATGCGAATCCCAATTATCAGAAAAAACCAAAATATCATCCAGATAACCAATCAAAAATTTATCCAGATACTTCCGGAAAATGTCATGCATAAAGGACTGAAAAACTGAAGGCGCATTGGAGAGCCCAAAAGGCATCACCAAGTACTCAAAATGACCTTCGGGCGTATTGAATGCGGTTTTCCATTCATCACCTTGCTTAATGCGCACAAGGTTGTACGCACCACGAAGGTCTATCTTGGTGAACCACTTGGCACCCTTAATCCGGGCAAACAAGTCAGACAACAGCGGTAAAGGATACTGAAATTTGACAGTGATCTTATTTAAAAGCCGATAATCAATACAAGGTCTCAAAGATCCGTCCTTTTTTGCCACAAAAAAGAATCCCGCACCAAGAGGGGAAGAAGACGGACGAATATGTCCTTTTTCCAGAGACTCCTTGATATATGAACGCATAGCGGTATGTTCAGGTACCGACAGATTAAACAGTCTTCCCTTAGGAAATTTACTGCCTGGGATCAAATCTATAGCACAGTCACAGTCCCTATGAGGAGGCAGTGCACTCTCGTTCCAATGTGTCAGCACGGACCATTTCCGAAATTTTTGGCAATACACTTCAGCCTCGTCCTGCCCCTGAGACATAGACAGCAAGGCCTTTTCTGCCTGAATCTCAAGATTGGGTTCCTCATAAAGTAAACCGAGCGCCAGAAAAAACGCATCAAGATCAGCCAATGCCGGATCTCCTGGCGCCAGCGAAAAAGCCCAATCCTGAGGGTCGCCCCGTAAGAACGAAATAACAATTTTTACTTGCTGAGCAGAATCTCCTGATGAACAGGGTCTCAGGGACAAAAACAATTTACAATTATTCACGAAATTCCTAAACTTAAACCTGTCTCCGGAAAACAGTTCAGGAATCGGTATTTTAGGTTCTGACCTAGGATTTCTGATAACATAGTCTTGTATGCCCTGCACACGAGTAGCCAGCTGGTCCACACTTGTAATCAAGGTCTGGACATTCATGTCTGCAGCAAGCATAGCCACTCTGAGGTAAAGGGGAAGGAGAAAAAAAAAAACTCAGAATCTTCTTTCTTATAATCCCTCTTCTGCAATGCATTAAACATTTAATACGGGCCTGGCAAACTGTTATGACCCCAATGGCGAGGGTCACAGAGGAACGTGGAAGTCTGCAGAATACAAAAATCCAGCAAAGGTCAGGATATAGATTTGGAACAAGCTGGACAAAAATACAAAACCAAAACAAATAGCAAAAAGCAAAAGGCAGACTTAGCTGATATAACTGGAACCAGGATCAGTAGACAAGAGCACAGCAGACTAGCTCTGATAACTACGTTGCCAGGCATTGAACTGAAGGTCCAGGGAGCTTATATAGCAACACCCCTAACTAACGACCCAGGTGCGGATAAAAGGAATGACAGAAAAACCAGAGTCAAAAAACTAGTAACCACTAGAGGGAGCAAAAAGCAAATTCACAACACTCGCGCCTCCAACACAGTTTGACTGTATAAAGGGCTAAATGTTATTCGTGTTTCATTCAGCGTGTGCAAGGAGCAAAATTAAAAGAGCAACCTTTGACTTGTGCAGCACTACTGCTGCATAAGCTGTGGCTCTTCTACTTTGTAACCCCTGAGGGGGGGTTAAAGGTTACCTTTGAAATTGGTTCAATTAGGCTTCGGCCTACACTCTGCTCCCCCTGCAGAGCCCGGGCTCCAACACCGCCAGTTGGGGCCCGGTACTGCTAGCTGCACAGAGAAAAACACCAGCCAATGTGTCAGTGGGGTTCAGCACCGCCAGCTGTTCCCCTGCTGTGCAGCCGGCAACGTGTCCTGCAACAGCCACGTAGGCACAACAGACCCAAAGCTGCCGCCAGTGCAGGCTTCGGCCTACACTCTGCTCCATCTCCTCCTCCTGCTGACCCCGGGCTCTAACACCGCCAGTTGGGGCCCGGTACTGCTAGCTGCACAGAGAAAAACACCAGCCAATGTGTCAGTGGGGTTCAGCACCACCAGCTGTTCCCCTACTGTGCAGCCGGCATCGTGTCCTGCAAAAGCCACGCAGACACAAGAACTGAAATTGAAGGGAACCTGTCCCCCCTCCCCCAGGCGTTTGTACGTTTTACAGCCACCTTGTACAGCGGTAATGCTGCATGTGTGCAAGGTGGCTCATAAACGTATTCTCCTCGCACATGTGGAACTGAAAACACGTCTGAAATGTGTCCTCTGTGTGACCATTTAACCGTCCCGGTGGTGTGACTTTCCTTTGTAATGACACGCTGCAACCCCCTTGGTAGCGCTGCCCGTCTTCTGGCATCATTGTTTGGCTGCCTGCGCCTCTGCGGCCGCCCTGACCCACACAACGCCCCTTGGTGTCTTATTTATTGGGACTGCGAGGGTGTGATTGATGGGCATGAGCAGTGCATCAGTTCGCCTGTCCCTCATCTCCTTCCGCCTTCTTCAGACTGTGCGGCTTCATGGCCGTGGCATGCGATAAGGGATCAGCTGACGCCGCACAGTCTGCAGCGGGTGTAAGGACCCGAGTGCGAGAGGCGAACATATGTGCTGCGCCAGGCCATGAATCACAGCCCCGCAGTGTTTTAACAATGTTAAGACACCGCGGGGCTGGGATTCATGGTCATCGCGAACCGCAGCGGCTGACATTAAATGAGGAGATGGGCAGCGCTAACAGCGCTAGGCCAGGGGATAACACGACAGCGCAGACTCCTGTACAGCAAATAACAACGCTCAGGAGGCTGCACCCAGCACCAAGGTGGGATTCTTGACATCTGTGTTGCGTCTCATTACAAAGGGAACTCGCGCCTCCAACACAGTTTGACTGTATAAAGGGCTAAATGTTATACGTGTTTCATTCAGCGTGTGCAAGGAGCAAAATTAAAAGAGCAACCTTTGACTTGTGCAGCACTACTGCTGCATAAGCTGTGGCTCTTCTACTTTGTAACCCCTGAGGAGGGGTTAAAGGTTACCTTTGAAATTGGTTCAATTAGGCTTCGGCCTACACTCTGCTCCCCCTGCAGAGCCCGGGCTCCAACACCGCCAGTTGGGGCCCGGTACTGCTAGCTGCACAGAGAAAAACACCAGCCAATGTGTCAGTGGGGTTCAGCACCGCCAGCTGTTCCCCTGCTGTGCAGCCGGCATCGTGTCCTGCAAAAGCCACGCAGACACTTGCTCTTGTACCTTCTGCTCCCCATCCTGGTTCCAGTACCGTCAGCTGGTTCCGGGCAGAGCCTTTGGCTTAGGTGCCTCCCTCTGGGTATCCGAGTTCCACCAACGTCAGGTGGTCCTTGGTAGTGCTTTCAGGCACGGGTACCTCCTGCTTAGTAACCGGGTTCCAGTAACGTCAGCTGGTCTTCGGTAGTTCCATTGGCTCTTGGACCTTCGGCTACCCATCCGGGTTCCAGCACCGTCAGCTGGTTCTCGGCAGTGTCTTTTGCTCTTGTACCTTCTGCTCCCCATCCTGGTTCCAGTACCGTCAGCTGGTTCCGGGCAGAGCCTTTGGCTTAGGTGCCTCCCTCTGGGTATCCGAGTTCCACCAACGTCAGGTGGTCCTTGGTAGTGCTTTCAGGCACGGGTACCTCCTGCTTAGTAACCGGGTTCCAGTAACGTCAGCTGGTCCTCGGTAGTTCCATTGGCTCTTGGACCTTCGGGTAGCCATCCGAGTTCCAGTTCCATCAGCTGGTTCTCGGCATTTTCTCAGCCTTCTTGTACCTTCTGCTACATTTCCAAGTTCAAGAGACTAAACACGATGACCCGGAAGACCACCCCTAAGATGACGACGACACCAGAGACGACAACCACCGTGATGACGACGACCCTGGAGACGATGACCCTGAAGACCACCCCGATGACGACGACCCCGGAGACGACGACCCTGAAGACCACCCCGATGACGACGACCCCGGAGACGACGACCCTGGAGACGACGACGACCTGGAAGACCGAGAAGCAGAAGAACAAGAGGCTGCAGAACAAAGAGCAGAAGAACATTAAGCATAACACTAAATATCAGAGCAAAAAATATTATCTAAATTATAAGCAGAAGAAGACTAAGCAGTGTATGGGGGTGAGTCCGTTCCTCCTCGTGGTGCCCCTGGATAAAGCCTGATGCTGCAGGCCAAACTGAACGCGGACAAATGTAACTCTTTTGTGACAGGCAGAACGGAAGGTGTAATCTTCAAACTTTTATAGATAACAACTACGGGAATGCCTGTCACTAGGGTTGAGCGAAACGGGTCGATCATTTTCAAAAGTCGCCGACTTTTGGCTAAGTCGGCGTCTCATGAAAACCGATCCGACCCCTGTGCTTGTCGGCCATGCGGTACGCGACTTTCGCGCCAAAGTCGCGTTTCAATGACGCGAAAAGCGCCATTTCTCAGCCAATGAAGGTGAACGCAGAGTGTGGGCAGCGTGATGACATAGATCCTGGTCCCCACCATCTTAGAGAAGGGCATTGCAGTGATTGGCTTGCTGTCTGCGGCGTCACAGGGGCTATAAAGGGGCGTTCCCGCCGACCGCCATCTTACTGCTGCTGATCTGAGCTTAGGGACAGGTTGCTGCCGCTTCGTCAGAAGCAGGGAGAGCGTTAGGCAGGGTCCACTAACCACCAAACCGCTTGTGCTGCAGCGATTTCCACTGTCCAACACCACCTTCGGTGTGCAGGGACTGTGGAAGCTATTTTTTTTTTTTTTTCCCCTCAGCGCTGTAGCTCATTGGGCTGCCCTAGAAGGCTCCGTGATAGCTGTATTGCTGTGTGTACGCCACTGTGGAAACCAACTGCTTTTTTCAAAGCACATATCCTCTTGTTCCTTCCTTTCTGCACAGCTATCTTTTTTGTTTGTCCACACTTTTTATTTAATTTGTGCATCAGTCCACTCCTATTGCTGCCTGCCATACCTGGCTTACATTACTGCAGGGAGATAGTAATTGTAGGACAGTTTTTTTTTTTGTTTGTTTTTTTTGTGGGAGATTAAGATTGGCATTTCTGCTACAGTGCCATCCCTGTGTGTGCCATCTCTCACTGAGTGGGCCATAGAAAGCCTATTTATTTTTTCCGTGATTTGTGTTCTAAATTCTACCTCAACACAAAAACACTACATCAATCAGTGGGAGAAAAATATTGGCCTCAGTCAGGGCTTGTGTGCCACTGCTGTGTGTGCTATCTCTCATTCAGTGGGCTATAGCAAGCCTATTTTTTTTTTTTTTTTTTTTAATATTATTTGGTTTCTAAAGTCTCCCTGAAAAAAAAAAAAAAACCTAAAAAAACAGTGGGAGAGTAATATTGCCCTTTCAGCTTGTGTGCCAGTCTTGACTCCTGGGTGTGCCACCTCTCTCCCTCTCATTCAGTGGGCCATAGAAAGCCTATTTATTTTTTTTGTAAATATTATTGGGTTTCTAAAGTCTCCCTTAAAAAACAAAAAATACATAAAAAAAACAGTGGGAGAGTAATATTGCCCTTTCAGCTTGTGTGCCAGGCTTGACTCCTGGGTGTGCCACCTCTCTCCCTCTCATTCAGTGGGCCATAGAAAGCCTATTTATTTTTTTTTTTAAATATTATTGGGTTTCTAAAGTCTCCCTTAAAAAACAAAAAATACATAAAAAAACAGTGGGAGAGTAATATTGCCCTTTCAGCTTGTGTGCCAGTCTTGACTCCTGGGTGTGCCACCTCTCTCTCTCATTCAGTGGGCCATAGAAAGGCTATTTTTTTTTTGGTTTTTTTAATATTATTTGGTTTCTAAAGTCTCCCTGAAAAAAAAAAAAAAACATACAAAAAACAGTGGGAGAGTAATATTGCCCTTTCAGCTTGTGTGCCAGTCTTGACTCCTGGGTGTGCCACCTCTCTCCCTTTCATTCAGTGGGCCATAGAAAGCCTATTTATTTTTTTTTTTAAATATTATTGGGTTTCTAAAGTCTCCCTTAAAAAACAAAAAATACATAAAAAAACAGTGGGAGAGTAATATTGCCCTTTCAGCTTGTGTGCCAGTCTTGACTCCTGGGTGTGCCACCTCTCTCTCTCATTCAGTGGGCCATAGAAAGGCTATTTTTTTTTTGGTTTTTTTAATATTATTTGGTTTCTAAAGTCTCCCTGAAAAAAAAAAAAAAAACATACAAAAAACAGTGGGAGAGTAATATTGCCCTTTCAGCTTGTGTGCCAGTCTTGACTCCTGGGTGTGCCACCTCTCTCCCTTTCATTCAGTGGGCCATAGAAAGCCTATTTATTTTTATTTTTAAATATTATTGGGTTTCTAAAGTCTCCCTTAAAAAAAAAAAAATACATAAAAAAACAGTGGGAGAGTAATATTGCCCTTTCAGCTTGTGTGCCAGTCTTGACTCCTGGGTGTGCCACCTCTCTCTCTCATTCAGTGGGCCATAGAAAGCATTTTTTTTTTTTCCTTGATTTGTGTTCTAAAATCTACCTCAACACAAAAACACTACATCAATCAGTGGGAGAAAAATATTGGCCTCAGTCAGGGCTTGTGTGCCACTGCTGTGTGTGCTATCTCTCATTCAGTGGGCTATAGAAAGCCTTTTTTTTTTTTTTTTTTTTTAATATTATTTGGTTTCTAAAGTCTCCCTGAAAAAAAAAAAAAACCTAAAAAAACAGTGGGAGAGTAATATTGCCCTTTCAGCTTGTGTGCCAGTCTTGACTCCTGGGTGTGCCACCTCTCCCTCTCATTCAGTGGGCTATAGAAAGCCTATTTTTTTTTTTTTTTTTTAATATTATTTGGTTTCTAAAGTCTCCCTGAAAAAAAAAAAAATACCTAAAAAAACAGTGGGAGAGTAATATTGCCCTTTCAGCTTGTGTGCCAGTCTTGACTCCTGGGTGTGCCACCTCTCTCTCTCATTCAGTGGGCTATAGAAAGCCTATTTTTTTTTTTTTTTTTTTTTATATTATTTGGTTTCTAAAGTCTCCCTGAAAAAAAAAAAAATACCTAAAAAAACAGTGGGAGAGTAATATTGCCCTTTCAGCTTGTGTGCCAGTCTTGACTCCTGGGTGTGCCACCTCTCTCCCTTTCATTCAGTGGGCCATAGAAAGCCTATTTATTTTTTTTAAAAAATATTATTGGGTTTCTAAAGTCTCCCTTAAAAAACAAAAAATACATAAAAAAACAGTGGGAGAGTAATATTGCCCTTTCAGCTTGTGTGCCAGTCTTGACTCCTGGGTGTGCCACCTCTCTCTCTCATTCAGTGGGCCATAGAAAGGCTATTTTTTTTTTGGTTTTTTTAATATTATTTGGTTTCTAAAGTCTCCCTGAAAAAAAAAAAAAACATACAAAAAACAGTGGGAGAGTAATATTGCCCTTTCAGCTTGTGTGCCAGTCTTGACTCCTGGGTGTGCCACCTCTCTCCCTTTCATTCAGTGGGCCATAGAAAGCCTATTTATTTATTTTTTTAAATATTATTGGGTTTCTAAAGTCTCC
This sequence comes from Ranitomeya variabilis, assembly GCF_051348905.1. Classification (NCBI taxonomy): domain Eukaryota; kingdom Metazoa; phylum Chordata; class Amphibia; order Anura; family Dendrobatidae; genus Ranitomeya; species Ranitomeya variabilis. The sequence continues at coordinate 191,308,890 of NC_135233.1, forward strand.
CTTAAAAAACAAAAAATACATAAAAAAACAGTGGGAGAGTAATATTGCCCTTTCAGCTTGTGTGCCAGGCTTGACTCCTGGGTGTGCCACCTCTCTCCCTCTCATTCAGTGGGCCATAGAAAGCCTATTTATTTTTTTTTTTTAAATATTATTGGGTTTCTAAAGTCTCCCTTAAAAAACAAAAAATACATAAAAAAACAGTGGGAGAGTAATATTGCCCTTTCAGCTTGTGTGCCAGTCTTGACTCCTGGGTGTGCCACCTCTCTCCCTCTCATTCAGTGGGCCATAGAAAGCCTATTTATTTTTTTTTTTAAATATTATTGGGTTTCTAAAGTCTCCCTTAAAAAAAAAAATACATAAAAAAACAGTGGGAGAGTAATATTGCCCTTTCAGCTTGTGTGCCAGTCTTGACTCCTGGGTGTGCCACCTCTCTCTCTCATTCAGTGGGCCATAGAAAGCATTTTTTTTTTCCTTGATTTGTGTTCTAAAATCTACCTCAACACAAAAACACTACATCAATCAGTGGGAGAAAAATATTGGCCTCAGTCAGGGCTTGTGTGCCACTGCTGTGTGTGCTATCTCTCATTCAGTGGGCTATAGAAAGCCTTTTTTTTTTTTTTTTTTTTTTTTTTAATATTATTTGGTTTCTAAAGTCTCCCTGAAAAAAAAAAAATAACCTAAAAAAACAGTGGGAGAGTAATATTGCCCTTTCAGCTTGTGTGCCAGTCTTGACTCCTGGGTGTGCCACCTCTCCCTCTCATTCAGTGGGCTATAGAAAGCCTATTTTTTTTTTTTTTTTTTTTAATATTATTTGGTTTCTAAAGTCTCCCTGAAAAAAAAAAAATACCTAAAAAAACAGTGGGAGAGTAATATTGCCCTTTCAGCTTGTGTGCCAGTCTTGACTCCTGGGTGTGCCACCTCTCTCTCTCATTCAGTGGGCTATAGAAAGCCTATTTTTTTTTTTTTTTTTTTTTTTTTTTTTTTTATATTATTTGGTTTCTAAAGTCTCCCTGAAATAAAAAAAAAACTTAAAAAAACAGTGGGAGAGTAATATTGCCCTTTCAGCTTGTGCGCCAGTCTTGACTCCTGGGTGTGCCACCTCTCTCTCTCTAATTGTGGGCCATAGAAAGCCTTTTTTTTTTTTTTTTTTTAATATTATTTGGTTTCTAAAGTCTCCCTGAGAAAAAAAAATAAATAAATTAGGTGGGAGATTAATATTGACATTAGTGCTTGAGTGACAGTCCTGCGTGTGTGTCATCTCTGTGATTTTGTGCCACAGAAAACAGAGTGTGTAACATTGTGCCTGATTTTCCTTGTGGTCTCACCAACCTGTTAAGGGATATTGAAATCATACTGAAGTTATAGCTCACCGTGTAAGTTGTTTGACAGCAACAAATAAAGTTACTTTGGTTAAGATTTTAAAACAATGAGGAAGTCTGGTGCAAGAGGTCGTCGTGGGCGTTCATTGTCAGCTGGTAATGATGGTAGTGGTAGTGGAGCATCAGGTGGTCGTGGGGATAAAAATATTCCACCTAAGTCTGGAGCTGTGGAGCCAGTTTCGTCGTCAGGCTACACAAGGCCTCGAACGCTCTCTTTTCTGGGAGTAGGAAAACCGCTTTTAAAGGCGGAGCAGCAACAGCAAGTTTTGGCTTACATTGCAGACTCAGCCTCTAGCTCTTTTGCCTCCTCTTCCGAAACTGGTAAATGTAAAAGCAGCGCGTCGCTTGTGGATGTTCACGGTCAGGGACAAGTCGCTTCCTTGTCCTCCTCAGCAAAAACTACAACAAGAGAGAAGGATGCAGCAGGCGACACAACGGGTCACTCCATGGAGCTCTTTACACATACCGTCCCTGGCTTAGAAAGTGAAACATTTAACAGGCCATGCCCATTACAAGTATATTGTGACATGGAGTGCACTGATGCACAGCCACAGCCAGAGTACTATGCTGCTCCTTTGACTCAGACCACCACATTGCCCTCTCAGGGTACAGATCCACAATCAGACCCTGATGAGACTATGTTGCCCCGCCACGAACGCTATACCACCGACCGACACAGTGACACAGACGAAGTTGCACACGAGCTCGAAGAGGAGGTAATAGATGACCCAGTTATTGACCCCGATTGGCAGCCATTGGGGGAACAGGGTGCAGGCGGCAGTAGTTCAGAAGCGGAGGTGGAGGAGGGGCCGCAGCAGGCATCAACATCGCAACAGGTTCCATCTGCCGGGCCCGTATCTGGCCCAAAACGCGTGTCAAAGCCAAAACCTGTTGGAGCACAGCGTTGCCATCCGGTTAAAGCTCAGTCTGCAATCCCTGAAAAGGGATCCGAGTCTAGGAAGAGTGCAGTCTGGCATTTTTTTAAACAACATCCAACTGATCAGCGCAAAGTCATCTGTCAAAAATGTTCAACTAGCTTAAGCAGAGGTCAGAATCTGAAAAGTCTAAATACTAGTTGCATGCATAGACACTTAACCACCATGCATTTTCAAGCCTGGACTAACTACCAAACGTCCCTTAAGGTTGTAGCACCCTCGGCCAATGAAGCTAGTCAGCAACGCAACATCCCTTCCGTCACTGTAAGGCCACCATTTTCCGCACCACCGGCAGTATCTGTGCAGGTTTCTTTGCCAGCCAAAAGCAGTCAGGGTCAGGGAATCACCAGTTTTGTAGGAGGAAATATTGTATCTAGGGCACCGGCGGAAACAATACCGTCTCCAACCGTCTCTCAGTCTGCCATGTACACCGGCACACCCGAAAGTTCCACGATCTCCAGCTCTCCAGTCCAGCTCACCCTACATGAGACTCTGGTTAGAAAAAGGAAGTACTTATCCTCGCATCCGCGTACACAGTGTTTTAACGCCCACATAGCTAGACTAATCTCGTTAGAGATGATGCCCTACCGGTTAGTTGAAAGCGAAGCTTTCAAAGCCCTGATGGAGTACGCTGAACCACGATACGAGCTACCCAGTCGACACTTTTTTTCCAGAAAAGCCATCCCAGCCCTGCACCAGCATGTTAAACAGCGCATCGTCCATGCACTCAGGCAATCTGTGAGTACAAAGGTGCACCTGACTACAGATGCATGGACCAGTAGGCATGGCCAGGGACGTTATGTGTCCATCACGGCACACTGGGTGAATGTGGTGGATGCAGGGTCCACAGGCGACATCAATTTAGGGACAGTTGTGCCTAGCCCACGGTCTAGGAAACAGTTGGCTGTAGGCGTTCGCACCCCCTCCTCCTCCTCCTCCTCGTCCTCCTGCAGAAGCTACAGCTCTTCCACAGAACGCAGTCTGCCAACCACTCCATCGGCAGATGACACTGTTGCACACCAGTTGTCCCATTATGGGCCAGCTACTGCCAAGCGTCAGCAGGCTGTATTGGCTATGAAGTGCTTGGGCGACAACAGACACACCGCGGAAGTTCTGTCCGAGTTCTTGCAACAAGAAACACAGTCGTGGCTGGGCACAGTAGATCTTGAGGCAGGCAAGGTAGTGAGTGATAACGGAAGGAATTTCATGGCTGCCATCTCCCTTTCCCAACTGAAACACATTCCTTGCCTGGCTCACACCTTAAACCTGGTGGTGCAGTGCTTATTGAAAACTTATCCTGGGTTCTCCGACCTGCTCCTCAAAGTGCGTGCACTTTGCTCACATATCCGACGTTCGCCTGTACACGCCAGCCATATGCAGACCTATCAGCGGTCTTTGAACCTTCCCCAGCATCGCCTAATCATAGACGTTGCAACAAGGTGGAACTCAACACTGCACATGCTTCAGAGACTGTGCGAACAGAGGCGTGCTGTTATTTATTTGTGGGAGGATACACGGGCAGGCAGTAGGATGGCAGACATGGAGTTGTCAGGTGTGCAGTGGTCTAAGATACAAGACATGTGTCAAGTCCTTCAGTGTTTTGAGGAATGCACACGGCTGGTTAGTGCAGACAACGCCGTAATAAGCATGAGCATCCCCCTAATGCGTCTGCTGATGCAAAGTTTGACGCACATAAAGGAGCAGGCGTCTGCACCAGAGGAAGAGGAAAGCCTTGATGACAGTCAGCCATTGTCTGGTCAGGGCAGTGTACAGGACGAGGTAGCGGGCGAAGAGGAGGTGGAGGACGAGGAGGATGATGGGGATGAGTATATTTTTAATGCCGAACCTTTCCCGGGGGCACAGGAAATTGGTTGCGTGTCACGGCCGGGTTCTGGTTTTTTGAGGGACACAAGTGACGTAGATTTGCCTGCAACTGCCCCTCAACCAATCACAACCGGAGATTTGACAACTGGAACTTTGGCCCACATGGCGGATTATGCCTTACGTATCCTAAAAAGGGACACACGCATTACGAAAATGATGAACGATGACGATTACTGGTTGGCCTGCCTCCTTGATCCACGCTATAAAGGCAAATTGCAAAATATTATGCCACATGAGAACTTGGAACTAATATTAGCAACCAAACAATCAACTCTTGTTGACCGTTTGCTTCAGGCATTCCCAGCACACAGCGCACGTGATCGTTCTCACACGAGCTCCAGGGGGCAGCAGACTAGGAGTGTTAGGGGTGCACACATCAGAAGTGGCGTTGGACAGAGGGGTTTTCTGACCAGGTTGTGGAGTGATTTTGCTATGACCGCAGACAGGACAGGTACTGCTGCATCAATTGAAAGTGACAGGAGACAACATTTGTCCAGTATGGTTACTAACTATTTTTCATCCCTTATCGATGTTCTCCCTCAACCGTCATTCCCATTTGATTACTGGGCCTCCAAATTAGACACCTGGCCAGAATTGGCAGAATATGCATTGCAGGAGCTTGCTTGCCCGGCAGCAAGTGTCCTATCAGAAAGAGTATTCAGTGCTGCAGGTTCAATATTAACCGAAAAAAGGACTCGTCTGGCTACCCAAAATGTTGACGATCTAACATTCATTAAAATGAACCACAACTGGATTTCGAAATCTTTTGCCCCACCTTGCCCGGCCGACACCTAGCTTTCCTATGAAAAGCTCTTGCCTGTGAATTACTTTTCTAATGTCTAATTTGCTGCAGCTGATTGTACAGCATACGACATGTTTACACCTCCCTAAATGGCAAAACTCCCCACACGGGGCCGTGGTATCGCGACTTGGCGCAAGCACCCGTGAGACTGCTGTTTGTCTGAAGAGGTGGGTGTGCTCGCTTTTGGTTGACGGCATTGCTACTGGGTCCCTCATAGTACAATGTAGTGTCTCTGGCGGTGGTGGTGCGCACCCAACGTCAGACACACCGTTGTAACATGAGGGGCCCTGGGGCGGTCCCGCCGGCCTCAAGAGAGTTCCCCCCTACCCCAGCTCAAAATGTGCTCTACCACGTCCAAAATTATGTCGCACAGCTCCACCAATCTTTAGTCTATTCGCTGACATCATTCAATGTCTGGCACTGACAATACAAATTTGTAGACATCTATGATGCAACTTAAAGTAGTCTGTGTCTGTGTCCTATATTGGCACCATTAAATAGTTACTGCCAAATTACTATGTCAGAAACTCAGTAGATGAGCCCACCCCTGTACCTAAGTATGCCACCTTTTTTTTTGTTTTGGTTGTTTTGCGAGACATTAACATCTATTTATATTTTGGGAGTACTGGGACAGACACTCCTTGCACTACTCCTCCACTCACCACCAAGCTGCCTGTGTATCCATGTAACCGCTGTAAAGCTGCCATGAGCCTATTGTTTGTTATTTTAGGCCTTTGATAGCCTGTCTGCGGTCCCTACTTTAAATACTCCTCCACTGACCACCAAGCTGCCTGCCCGTGTATCCATGTAACCGCTGTAAAACTGCCATAAGCCTATTGTTTGTTATTTTAGGCCTTTGATAGCCTGTCTGCGGTCCCTACTTTAAATACTCCTCCACTGACCACCAAGCTGCCTGCCCGTGTATCCATGTAACCGCTGTAAAACTGCCATGAGCCTATTGTTTGTTATTTTAGGCCTTTGAAGCCTGTCTGCGGTCCCTCCTTCCACTAGTCCTCCACTGACCAGACCACTGCTGCCCGTGTACCCCTGGAACCAATTATAAAGTGCCTACAGCCAGCCCATTTTTTTATGTTAGGCCTTTGAAGCCTGTCTGCGGTCCCTCCTTCCACTAGTCCTCCACTGGCCAGACCACTGCTGCCCGTGTACCCCTGGAACCAATTATAAAGTGCCTACAGCCAGCCCATTTTCTTATGTTAGGCCTTTGAAGCCTGTCTGCGGTCCCTACTTTAAATACTCCTCCACTGACCACCAAGCTGCCTGCCCGTGTATCCATGTAACCGCTGTAAAACTGCCATGAGCCTATTGTTTGTTATTTTAGGCCTTTGAAGCCTGTCTGCGGTCCCTCCTTCCACTAGTCCTCCACTGACCAGACCACTGCTGCCCGTGTACCCCTGGAACCAATTATAAAGTGCCTACAGCCAGCCCATTTTTTTATGTTAGGCCTTTGAAGCCTGTCTGCGGTCCCTCCTTCCACTAGTCCTCCACTGGCCAGACCACTGCTGCCCGTGTACCCCTGGAACCAATTATAAAGTGCCTACAGCCAGCCCATTTTCTTATGTTAGGCCTTTGAAGCCTGTCTGCGGTCCCTACTTTAAATACTCCTCCACTGACCACCAAGCTGCCTGCCCGTGTATCCATGTAACCGCTGTAAAACTGCCATGAGCCTATTGTTTGTTATGTTAGGCCTTTGATAGCCTGTCTGCGGTCCCTACTTTAAATACTCCTCCACTCACCACCAAGCTGCCTGCCCGTCTATCCATGTAACCGCTGTAAAACTGCAATGAGCCTATTGTTTGTTATTTTAGGCCTTTGATAGCCTGTCTGCGGCCCCTACTTGCAATACTCCTCCACTGACCACAATGCTGCCTGGAGTGCCTGCCTGTGTATCCATGTAACCGATGTAAAACTGCCATGACTGCCTACTGTTTGTTATTTTAGGCCTTTGATAGCCTGTCTGCAGCCCCTACTTGCAATACTCCTCCACTGACCACACCAATGCTGCCCGTGTACCCCTGGAACCTATTTAAAAGTTCATAGAGCCTAGTTATATATTTTATTTACTATTAATAAGGCCATGATGGACTATGCTGTACCACGCTACAAGCTAACCAGTCGACACTTCTTTTGCGAGAAAAGCCATCCCAACCCTCCACCAGCATGTAGAAGACCGCATTGTCCATGCACTCTGGCAATCTGTGAGTACAAAGGTGCACCTGACAACAGACGCATGGACCTGTAGGCATGGCCACGGAAGATTACGTGTCCATTACGGCGCAATGGGTTAATGTGGTGGATGCATGGTCCACAGGGGACAGCCTACTAAGTCTGTCTGAAGTCCCTAATTCAAATTGTCCTCCACTGTCTAAATCGGAGCTTCCACCTTCTGGCTTTCGGCCTATAGTATCAGAAATTAAACTGCATTTGGCCTTCAACTTTGGTTAGGGCCTACTAACGGCTTCTGCCCCTGCCTGGTGTTGCCCTCAACTAAATAAAGCTGAGCTTCAACCTTCCGGCTCTCATTAAGTGGTTTTAAAAAAAAAAAATGGTGGTTAGGGCCTACTAACGGCTTCTGCCCCTGCCTGGTGTTGCCCTCAACTAAATAAAGCTGAGCTTCAACCTTCTGCTCCAAATTACCATTTTAAAAAATGCAATAGGCTTTTCCGGCCTACTAAAGGTGTCTGTCTGTGTGCCCCTGCCTGGTGTTGCCCTCAACTAAATAAAGCTGAGCTTCAACCTTCTGCTCCAAATTACCATTTTAAAAAATGCAATAGGCTTTTCCGGCCTACTAAAGGTGTCTGCCCCTCCCTGGTGTTGTCCTCAACTGAACAAAGCTGAGCTTCCACATTCTGGCTTTCGCCCTATACTATCAGATATTAAACTGCATTTGGCCTACTAGTGTGGTTAGGCCCTTGAAACAGTGTCTGCTGCTCTTGGGTTTGCTACTCCACTGAACAAAGCAATGCCGCCTGTTTAGTCCTGTTACCAATTTTGAACTGCATGTAGCCTACTTTATTCTTTGGCCCTATATCTGTTTCCTCCTCATCCTGCCCATTGCCCAGCCACTGCTAAATGAGTCTGCTGGTACATTGACCTAGACCACTACATTCCCCTTGTACTCTACACAGCCAGAATCTGTCCCTGCTGAAAGTAAGGTTCCCCTTCCCGCATGTTATACCACCTTACACAGGGACAAAGAGGAAGGTGCAGATGAAAGTGCAGGTTCCTTCATCAGGTGGGGGGGCATACTCGTTGGCGACGTCACTGGCACAGGGCCCCTCAGAGTACGCAAAAGTGTCGCTGCTGGTGGGAGGCGCCCCCGCCATGCAAACACACCGCCGTACTTTGAGGGGCCCTGTGCCAGTGGCAATGCGAACGAGTGGGCCCCCCCCTGCTTGCTCAGGATCACAGCACTTGCAACTTTTAAATACTTACCTTTCCCTGCAACACCGCCGTGACGTAGTCCGCATTTCCTGGGCCCACGAAAAACTTGAGCCAGCCCTACTCCCCCCACAACTTTCCCCCAATTCCCTATGCCCAACTATTATTATACAGTTAATTAAGATTGGCAAGCTTCAGAAACAAGAATGGATGTTTTTGGCATTAAAATGGGCACTGTAGGTGTTTTCCTGGCCTCCACTCACTGCCGACTATGCTTCCCCATTGACTTGCATTGGGTTTCGTGTTTCGGTCGATCCCCGACTTTTAGCGATAATCGGCCGACTGCACTCGACTCGACTCTGGACAAAATCGGGTTTCCCAAAACCCTACTCGATCTTAAAAAAATGAAAGTCGCTCAACCCTACCTGTCACAAATAAGAATATGATGAAGAAGTAGAATATGATGAAGATAATAGTAAAATAAAAAGAATATGAACAATGTAACCAAAAAAATAATAGGTAGAAGATGAAGAAGAAAATGAATAAGGTGAAGAAGTTGATGTCAAAGAAGCTGATGATGAGGATAATGAAGAAGAAAGTGTGGGAGAAGTAAAAAAGAAGGTGAAGGGCGTGGAAGTAGTGAAACATCAATATCTGACAAAATAAAAAAAAAATTAACATAGTCAAAATCTTTCTACCGCCGAACGTCATAAAAAAAAACAAAATCCTGCTATTCTATTACATTGGGCTAAACCTCTGTGCCTTTAATGTCTCCGCCACGTCCCCCAATACATCCTACATTATTCTTAGTTGTTTTCCTTCATGTAGAATGAACCTACAAGTTTATAAAGGGTTTATTTTAATTCCGATATTTTCGTCCCATTGACTTGCATTGGGATCGGGTATCGGTATCGGATTAGATCCGATATTTTGACGGTATCGGCCGATACTTTCCGATACCGATACTTTCCGATATCGGAAAGTATCGCTCAACACTAGATAGGACAGATTACTAGGCGGTCAGTAATAAAACCCTTCCAAAAATATCCACCGCAGATAATACAAAAAATTCCACAATCTAACTAAAGACGTGGAATGAATATCTGCAACCCCAGATAATCCAACAAGACTGACACAATACTGACACAATCTAAGCTGGACAAGAAAACACAAAGAATAGCACTGAATTATGAAGCACACAGCATGTGTGCCACAGAAAGAAAAAACCAGACACTTATCTTTGCTGATTTGGCAGAAAGGCAGGAGGAACCAGGCAGAGGTCCAACACCTCCCAACAACAATTGACAACTGGCAAGGACTAATGAATCCTGCACACCTAAATACCCCAGTCAGAACTGCAATCAGCAGACACACCTGACCAGGACTGCAACCCAGGGACAACTGCATTACCACCTACTACCACCGGAGGGAACCCAAAAGCAGAATTCACAACACCGGACCTAATTGCTAAGGTACGTCGTGTCAGCGCCTATTTCCAAAAGTCATTTCAGGCAGTCACCGGCCTGGGTGCGCTGCAGCAGCACTTTAATTTGCCTCATCACTGACTGATTTATGACTTTCCCACACGCTGGAATTCGATCTTTCATATGGTGGCAAGGCATAGTGAGCAGGCGAGGGCAGTGGCTGAATTCCAGCTTCTCAATGCCCGTCAGAGTAACAATCAGCCCCCCCATATAACAACTGCCGAGTGGGTGTGGATCACTAACATATGTGAGGTTCTTCAAAACTTTGAGTACTGCACCAAGAATGTGAGCGCTGATGACACTATTATCAGTGTAACCATCTCACTGCTCTGTCTATTAAAACGTTTGTTGCCGAATCTCAAAGAGGAAGTTTTAAATGCAGAGCACGTGGCTATGAAGCAAGATTTTGCAGTGGCTGATACCACACAGCCCATCCTCAAATAATATTCTCAGGCCACATTGGGTGATGACAAGGAACAGGAAGAGGAGTTATTGGTCTATGCTACAGAGGAAACTCCCAATCCCAGCTTCATGCCTGTCCAGCATGGATACAAATTTAAAAAAACTGACTGTCACATCCAAACATAGACTAAGTGTGAACAGGTGCTGAACTGTTATGATCCTTAGTGGTTGAGGATCACAAATTACTCCAGCTAAGTAACAAACATAGGACAAGCTCTAGGGAGGTGGCAAACTGGACTGACCGTAAATCTGAACCTATCCAAACACACTAGAAGTAGCCGGTGAATGTGCCTAAAAATCCTAAACGTCTCGAGCCAGCCTGAGGAACTAACTACCCCTAGAGAGAAAGAAAAGACCTCTCTTGCCTCCAGAGAAATAATCCCCAAAGATATAGAAGCCCCCAACAGATAATAACGGTGAGGTAAGAGGAAGGCACATACACAGGGGTGAAAGCAGATTCAGCAAATGAGGCCCACTAATACTAGATAGCAGAAAATAGAAAAGGGAATCTATGCGGTCAGTAAAAAACCCTTACAAAATATCCACTCTGAGATTTCAAGAACCCCCACACCAACTAACGGTGTGGGGGGAGAAACTCAGTCCCCTAGAGCAACCAGCAAGCGAGGAAATCACATTTTAGCGAGCTGGACTAAAAACATAATGAACACTGATAATCCAAAAATGATCAAACAAAAACTTAGCTTGTCTTGGAGAGACTGGGAGCAAGTTAGACACAAGGAATCTGAAGAGCACTGAATACATTGATAGCAGGCAAGGAACTGAGTCTCCAGGTGAGCTAAATAGGAAACCAACCAAGGATAACGAACCAGCTGATGCAGCCAACCTGCAGAAAGACAACACTACACAGTACCGCTTGTGACCACTAGAGGGAGCCCAAAAATAGAATTCACAACAGTACCCCCCCTTGAGGAGGGGTCACCGAACCCTCATCAAGACCCCCAGGGCGATCAGGATGAGCCGCGTGGAAGGCATAAACCAAATCGGCCGCATGAACATCAGAGGCGACAACCCAGGAATTATCCTCCTGACCATAGCCCTTCCACTTAACCAAATACTGAAGCCTCCGTCTAGAGATGCGAGAATCCAAAATCTTCTCCACCACGTACTCCAATTCGCCCTCGACCAGCACCGGAGCAGGAGGCTCAACAGAAGGAACCACAGGTACCACATACCTCCGCAACAAAGACCTATGGAACACATTATGAATGGCAAACGATGCTGGGAGATCCAAACGAAAAGACACCGGGTTAAGGATTTCCAAGATCTTATAAGGACCGATGAAGCGAGGCTTGAATTTAGGAGAGGAGACCTTCATAGGAACATACCGAGAAGACAGCCACACCAAATCCCCAACACGAAGTCGGGGACCCACACCGCGGCGGCGGTTGGCAAAGCGCTGAGCCTTCTCCTGTGACAACCTCAAATTGTCCACCACATGGTTCCAAATCTGCTGCAACCTATCCACCACAGAATCCACCCCAGGACAGTCAGAAGGCTCAACCTGACCCGAGGAAAAACGAGGATGGAAACCAGAATTGCAGAAAAAAGGCGAAACCAAAGTAGCAGAACTAGCCCGATTATTAAGGGCAAACTCGGCCAATGGCAAAAAAGTCACCCAATCATCCTGATCAGCAGAAACAAAACATCTCAAATAAGTTTCCAACGTCTGATTAGTTCGCTCGGTTTGGCCATTAGTCTGAGGATGGAAGGCCGACGACAAAGACAAATCAATGCCCATCTTAGCACAAAAAGTCCGCCAAGACCTGGACTCAAACTGGGATCCTCTATCAGACACAATATTCTCAGGAATGCTGTGCAAGCGAACCACATTCTGAAAAAATAGAGGAACCAAATCGGAGGAAGAAGGCAACTTAGGCAAGGGCACCAAATGGACCATCTTGGAAAAACGATCACACACCACCCAGATGACCGACATTCTCTGAGAGACTGGAAGATCCGAAATAAAATCCATGGAAATGTGCGTCCAAGGCCTTTTCGGAACAGTCAAAGGCAAAAGCAAACTGCTGGCACGAGAACAGCAAGGCTTAGCCCGAGCACAAATCCCACAAGACTGCACAAAGGAACGCACATCCCGCGACAAGGAAGGCCACCAGAAGGACCTAGCCACCAAATCTCTGGTACCAAAAATCCCAGGATGACCCGCCAACACCGAAGAATGAACCTCGGAAATAACTCTGCTGGTCCATCTATCCGGGACAAACAGTCTCTCTGGTGGACAACGGTCAGGTCTATCCGCCTGAAATTTCTGCAGCACTCGTCGCAGATCTGGGGAAATGGCAGACAAAATCACTCCCTCTCTGAGAATACCAGCCGGCTCAGAAACTCCCGGAGAGTCAGGCACAAAACTCCTAGAAAGTGCATCAGCTTTCACGTTCTTCGAACCAGGCAGGTATGAGACCACGAAGTTGAAACGGGAGAAAAACAACGACCAACGAGCCTGTCTAGGATTCAGGCGCTTGGCAGATTCAAGGTAAATCAGATTTCTGTGATCAGTCAAGACCACCACACGATGTTTAGCTCCTTCGAGCCAATGTCGCCACTCCTCAAATGCCCACTTCATAGCCAACAACTCCCGATTACCAACATCATAATTCCGCTCGGCAGGCGAAAACTTTCTTGAAAAGAAAGCACATGGCTTCATCACAGAGCCATCAGAGCTTCTCTGCGACAAAACAGCCCCTGCTCCAATCTCAGAAGCATCAACCTCGACCTGGAAGGGGAGAGAGACATCTGGCTGACATAAGACTGGAGCTGAAGAAAACCGGTGCTTCAGCTCCCGAAAGGCCTCCACGGCCGCAGGAGACCAATTAGTCACATCAGAACCCTTCTTGGTCAAATCCGTCAAAGGTTTAACCACGCTAGAAAAATTAGTGATGAAACGACGGTAAAAATTAGCAAACCCCAAGAACTTCTGAAGACTCTTAACAGACGTGGGCTGAGTCCAGTCATGAATAGCCTGGACCTTGACTGGGTCCATCTCCACAGTAGAAGGAGAAAAAATAAAACCCAAAAAGGAGACCTTCTGTACTCCGAAGAGGCATTTTGAGCCCTTCACAAATAAAGCATTAGCACGCAGGACCTGAAACACCATCCTGACCTGTTTCACATGGGACTCCCAATCATCAGAAAAGACCAAAATGTCATCCAGATAAACAATCATAAATTTATCCAGATATTCTCGGAAGATGTCATGCATGAAGGACTGAAACACAGAAGGAGCATTAGAGAGTCCAAAAGGCATCACTAAGTACTCAAAATGGCCTTCGGGCGTATTAAATGCTGTTTTCCATTCATCTCCCTGCTTAATGCGCACAAGGTTATACGCACCACGGAGATCTATCTTGGTGAACCAACTGGCACCCTTAATCCGAGCAAACAAATCAGACAATAGTGGCAAAGGATACTGAAATTTGACTGTGATTTTATTCAGAAGACGATAATCTATACAAGGTCTCAAAAAACCGTCCTTCTTGGCCACAAAAAAAAAACCTGCACCAAGAGGGGAAGAGGATGGGCGAATATGTCCCTTCTCCAGAGACTCCTTTATATAACTCCGCATCGCGGCATGCTCTGGTATAGACAAATTAAAAAGTCGTCCCTTAGGGAATTTAATACCAGGAATTAAATTTATAGCACAGTCACAATCCCTATGAGGAGGCAGGGCACAGGACCTGGGCTCATCAAATACATCCTGGTAGTCAGACAAAAACTCAGGGACCTCAGAAGGAGTGGAAGAAGCAATAGACACCAACGGAGTATCGCCATGAATTCCCTGACAACCCCAACTTGACACAGACATAGCTTTCCAATCTAAAACTGGATTATGAGCTTGCAGCCATGGCAGACCCAAAACGACAACATCATGCAAATTATGCAGAACAAGAAAGCGAATCACCTCCTGATGTACGGGAGTCATGCACATGGTCATTTGCGTCCAATACTGAGGCTTATTCTCAGCCAATGGCGTAGCATCAATTTCCCTCAGAGGAATAGGAAATTCCAAAGGCTCCAGGACAAAACCACAGCGCCTGGCAAACGACAAATCCATCAGATTCAGGGCAGCACCCGAATCCACAAAAGCCATAACCGGGTAGGATGACAAAGAACAAATCAAAGTAACAGACAAAATAAATTTAGGCTGTATAGTACCAATGGTGACTGGTTTAGATTTCTTTTTTAAGCGTTTAGAGCATGCTGAGATAACATGAGTAGAATCACCACAGTAAAAGCACAACCCATTTTGACGTCTATGACTTTGTCGCTCAATTCTGGTCAGAGTTCGGTCACATTGCATAGACTCAGGTCTCTGTTCGGAAAATACCGCCAAAGGATGAGCAGATTTGCGCTCCCGCAAACGCCGATCAACCCGAATGGCTAAAGCCATAGAATCACTCAGACTTGCAGGGGTGGGAAAACCCACCATAACATTCTTAACGGCCTCAGAAAGACCTTCTCTGAAATTTGCAGCCAGGGCACACTCATTCCATTGAGTAAGCACCGACCATTTCCGAAATTTTTGACAATACACCTCTGCTTCATCCTGACCCTGAGAGATAGCCAGCAACGCTTTTTCTGCCTGATTCTCAAGATTAGGCTCCTCATAAAGCAGTCCAAGAGCCAGAAAAAATGCATCCACATTAAGCAATGCAGGATCTCCTGGCGCCAGAGAGAAAGCCCAATCTTGAGGGTCGCCGCGCAACAAGGAGATAACAATTTTAACTTGCTGAGCGGAATCACCAGAGGAACGAGGTCTCAGAGATAGAAATAACTTACAATTTTTCTTAAAATTTAGAAACCTAGATCTATCTCCAGAAAAAAACTCAGGAATGGGTATCTTTGGTTCTGACATAGGGCTATGAATAACAAAATCCTGAATACTTTGCACCCGTGCAGTAAGATGATCCACACTAGAAGTCAGAGTCTGAACATTCATGTCTGCAGCTGAGCTCAAAACCACCCAGAGTTCAAGGGGATGAAAGAAGCTAAACAGACTGCAGCAAAGGAAAAGCGGGAGGAAAAAAAAAAATGTACTCAGGTCTTCTTTTTATCCCACTTCTGCGATGCATTAAACACTTTTTGGCCTGCTATACTGTTATGATCCTTAGTGGTTGAGGATCACAAATTACTCCAGCTAAGTAACAAACATAGGACAAGCTCTAGGGAGGTGGCAAACTGGACTGACCGTAAATCTGAACCTATCCAAACACACTAGAAGTAGCCGGTGAACGTGCCTAAAAATCCTAGACGTCTCGAGCCAGCCTGAGGAACTAACTACCCCTAGAGAGAAAGAAAAGACCTCTCTTGCCTCCAGAGAAATAATCCCCAAAGATATAGAAGCCCCCAACAGATAATAACGGTGAGGTAAGAGGAAGGCACATACACAGGGGTGAAAGCAGATTCAGCAAATGAGGCCCACTAGCAGAAAATAGAAAAGGGAATCTATGCGGTCAGTAAAAAACCCTTACAAAATATCCACTCTGAGATTTCAAGAACCCCCACACCAACTAACGGTGTGGGGGAGAAACTCAGTCCCCTAGAGCAACCAGCAAGCGAGGAAATCACATTTTAGCGAGCTGGACTAAAAACATAATGAACACTGATAATCCAAAAATGATCAAACAAAAACTTAGCTTGTCTTGGAGAGACTGGGAGCAAGGTAGACACAAGGAATCTGAAGAGCACTGAATACATTGATAGCAGGCAAGGAACTGAGTCTCCAGGTGAGCTAAATAGGAAACCAACCAAGGATAACGAACCAGCTGATGCAGCCAACCTGCAGAAGACAACACTACACAGTACCGCTTGTGACCACTAGAGGGAGCCCAAAAATAGAATTCACAACACTGAACCTAGAGTCACCAACTCGTACACAGTCAAATAAATAAGGCAGCACACTGCGGCACTCAAACATGCAAACATAAAACATGAAAATTGAACTGCATTACTGCACTAGAAATATGAAAAAATGAGAGCATTTAGTGCATAAATTGGCCAATTTATGTGTACCTGGTAGCCACATTAAGGCATCTCTCGTATACCATGTCCTAAACTTTCATTTCCTCGCTGAGAATAAACGTCTATGTAAGGCTGCGTGTCCACCATCAGGATGGCCGGCGGCATCGCCAAAGCGGCGAAGCCGCTCGGCGCTAAGCCCCGCCCCCTTCTGGGACGCGATGATGCCGGATGTGTTAACTGTACACATCCGGGATCATCGCCCCCCTCCCATAGGGCCCTGTGTTATGCCTTGCGGGGACGCTGCGTCCCCGCAAGGTGTATGGACATGCCGCGATCTGAAAAGATGCGCAGCATGTCCGGAGTCGCAGGGCCGCCGCGTGCGGGTTTCCACGCATAGTGGACACGGGATTTCAAAAAATCCCCTCCACTATGCTGGAACATCTGGACGCTGCGTGTTTGACGCTGCAGCGTCAAACACGCAGCGTTTACTGACTGTGGACACATACCCTTAGGATGTGACGGTCAGTTTTTTGAAATTTGTATTCATTAGCCTTCTGACTGAGCACTCCTCCACCTCTTAGCCACAGGTGTTTTAATCGCAGCAGGTTCATTACCCCTCCACAGAGAGAGAGAAATTTAATCTAAGAAGAGGATTCACAGGTTCCCATTCAGATGAAGACGTTTGGGACATATCCTGTAATTAGTGAATAACCAAAAACACAACAAAAACAAACATAGCTAAAGCAGATCCTTATTCAATTGCCATAAAGGCAAATTAATTACTTATGCTATGGATAAACCGTAGAGCAAAAAAGCTACAATTCAGGACAAGTCTCTAAGGAATACAGCAAAGAGATTATGGGTCACAAGGGCCCAAAAGAAACGACCTATACGTCCAAGTAGAACAATGTATAAAACATTTTACTTCATTAGTTCACAGAATTTATAAAAAATACACAAATGTACATCACATAACAAAAAACAGATGAAATACAGTGCTGCATGGTGTGCATGGACACCGCATAGGTATAAAAGCATACTAGGGGCGCATGGAGCCGAGAACAAACACACCCGTATTAATTAGAAAATTGGCCGACAAGGGGTTAATCAATCTCATATATCACACAAATGTATATGAATCACAAGGAAACATCCGCTATCTTTTGTGATTAAATGTAAAAGACTCCCTTGCTGGACACAATAAAAGATCTTTCTAATATAAGCATAATTAAAGGACCCATAGTCCCAAATGCCTGATCTAAACTAAAAATATATCCATTACCTCTTAGTAGAGAACCGGGTGAGCTGTACACAGGGTCCGTGCGCCCTCCCCGACGCACTTTTCGGTTGTCACACCTTCTTCAGGGGGCCTCCTGTAATTACTTGTGCAGAATGGTCAATGGACTGCTACAACCCATAACCGTTTTCTCCCATTAAGTGACACAAACAAATTATCAAAATTGAAGACTTTTATTGGGAAATATAAGCATAAAATTTCCATCTTTTAACTTTGGGTAAAATATTTGGTCGCAGCTTATAAAAACAGGCAATATCTGCCAACAAATTTGGGTGTAGGGAGATTAACTGCCTTCCGGACTCCCGGGCAGGTATCTTCACCACCAACAAAACTCCACCCTTCCGCAGCTGCGACTGAAACAAACCATAACAAAAAGGGGAGGGAGGGCGGGAAACAGGTCCGGGTCCAGGGATCGGATGTGCTATCAGCACTTCCGGGCGCCAGGAACAGGGGATAAGCCCCGCCCCCTCTGCGGGGAGTTAACCCCATATCCCATTTGGCCACAGAATGGGAGATCTGCTTTTTACACAGGGGAAGGCGCAGCAGTCAGGGGACAGCGGCGTAAGCCGCAGTGTCCCAAAGACTGCTACGACCCATAACCGTTTTCTCCCATTAAGTGACACAAACAAATTATCAAAATTGAAGACTTTTATTGGGAAATATAAGCATAAAATTTCCATCTTTTAACTTTGGGTAAAATATTTGGTCGCAGCTTATAATAACAGGCAATATCTGCCAACAAATTTGGGTGTAGGGAGATTAACTGCCTTCCGGACTCCCGGGCCGGTATCTTCACCACCAACAAAACTCCACCCTTCCGCCAAGGAGGAGCGAATACAGAGAGCTACGACCCCCCCAACAAATGCATAGCCTGTACCACGCCTTCACGAAGCCCATTGAGGATAATATCCAAACCCGCCTCGTTCAAATGGACTCTGTCTGGAAGAAGAAAACTGGAATTGTCTCCCTCCAGACGGTGGTGCCTTACCACTACACCATTCTTAAATCTCACGAAGCGCGATATCCTCTGGTTCAAAGTACGTCTGGATCTCTCCATAGCATCCAATTCCCTGGCACCCCGCCACACCAGTCTTGGGATAACCTCAGACCAGACTAGTCGCATCAGCGGGAAAAAACTCGGGAATTTGTCCATGTCAGATCTGATAAGCATAAGCAGCTCGGCAAGTGGAGACGAAGCCAGGTCATTTCCTCCGGCATGGATAACCACAATGGCGGGAGATGAAGACTCCCGTGCAATGTGAACGACCTCCGGCAGCACTTGAGACCACGTCAGACCTCTCATACCACGCCATATCACGTCGACATCATCAAAACCCAAGGATCGCCCTCCTGGGCACAATTCAGCACGACGAGCTGCCCAATAGATGTATGAGTGACCCACAATCCAGACGCTGGGTCGCACTCCATCTAGGAATTAAAGAATACAATTAATCAACGTACAATAATCAAACACTAACGATAACTTCTCCGATTTATCCCTGAAGCTGTTTCTATTATTGTTTTGACAAAACAAAACCAAAATTTTATAACAATAAGTCAGGCCTGATATATCTAGCAAAACAACGGGATTTCCATCTACACACCCTTTGAATCTCTGAATCAAATAAACCCGCCCTGGAGGCTTCAGTTGCTGCGCCTATTCGAAAAGAATAAGTCCCAAATTCTGCCGCGGGCATTCCCAAAAACGACAACGCGCGTCTCAATATGGCTAAAAATTGACCCGACACTAGAGGAAGGCCATTCTCATGCATGAAAAATTGATCACCATCCTTTCTCACCCGCATGAAGTTCTTAATTAACGTTAATGGGCAAACATCCTTGTTGATGGCAAATATTGGGAACCAAATCCCCCTTCCCTCCTGATCAGTTTTAGATTTACATATTCTGATCCTGAGACCATCGTCACAAATTAAAACATCATCTCGCCTCAGTCCACCCGGTTTATTTAAGGCCGTGGGTAAGATCTCACTGACCCGCATAGCCCCAAAAAACGCCAGGCCAAAAGCCGCTGATGTGAGTGCAGCTTCATAGTTAGAATCGCAAACTGATACCGCGGACTTAACCATGCTAACTAGCAAGTCAAAGGAGATAGGACGCCTGTTGTCACAGTGCTTATCCACTCGGCGCCAACCGTTTAGTAGCTGACTGACTAAAAAATGTTTTGCGGAATCTGACCACCCACGCAATTTAAAATGGAAGGCTAACGCAGACACACAATTGCGCGCAACCGCACCCGATACTCCCTTGGCATGCATTTTGGATAGAAATGCCATGGTCACCTGCATCCGCACATCATCCAAAGACCCCACCGGCTTTCCGTCTGCTAAAAGACACCACTCCTCCCACGCCTTACCATAGGCTCTCCAGGTCGACGGAGCTACCGATGAGCGTATTAGTGGCATCAGGTCCCCAGGACATCCCAGATCGAACGTGGGCAATCCACCTCCTCCAAACGTTCCTGAAGACGCAAATCCCGTAGGTCCTGTGAATAAATCCCAGTTACTAACTCTGGAACAATCTCATTGTTATTGGGTAATGTATTAGCTTTGAACCAAACATTAAACATTTTAAAACTATGAATCTAATCAGGTCTAAAACCAAAAGTGAAGGAGATGCTAGGTAGTTGATGGCATGCGCCCCGCCATCGGTTTCAAGGTGTAAACGGATTCGCTTATTGGCCAATAGTGGGCCCCATATTTCCATGGCCACCGCAACAGGGAATAGGTCAATCAAGGTTGGGTCGCCATTACACTTCCTGGCAATCCAGGAAGCAGGCCATAGCGCAGAGCATATTTGGCTGCCGAAACGAACACTGAAACCCGTGTGGCCTGACGCTGCAAAAAACAAACCAATATCATCGTTTGAACACTCTACCTCCTGAAAGCAAGTCCTACCATTGTAATTGCTGAGAAACATCTTCCATGTGTTTAAATCAGAACGTAACTGAGCTGTTATCCTGATTCTGTGATGACGTTGTTTCACTCCTCTCGTGGCAATCGTCAATCTGCGAGAAAATATCCTGCCCGCTGGCATGATCCTGCATGCAAAATTTAATGAGCCAAGAAGTGACTGCATTTGCGTCAATGTGACTTTGCCAACCGAAATGCACCCATTAATGAGATCCAGCAATTTGTCGATTTTGTCTTTCGGCAATCTAAATTCCATGGCGACCGTGTCGATTTCAATACCAAGGAATGTGATCACTGATACTGGCCCTATCGTCTTCTCGGGGGAAAGTGGGACCCCAAAATATGTCATGGCATTTTTGAATTGGGCCAGCGCTGAGGAACAGGCGTCTGAATCAGCTGGGCCAACTATCAAAAAGTCATCAAGGTAATGAGTAATGGCAGTTAGCCGGGTGATCTCGCGAGCAACCCATTCTAAAAACGTGCTGAATAATTCAAAATAAAAACAGGAAATTGAGCACCCCATGGGGAGACATGTGTCGTAGTAGTAAACATCCTCAAATTTGGCTCCCAGTAAGTGGTAGCAATCCTGGTGAACCGGAAGTAGACGGAAAGCGGATTCTATGTCCGACTTGGCCATAAGGGCCCCCGGACCGGCGTTTCTGACTAAATCCACTGCTTTGTCGAAGGAAATATAAGTAACGGCTGAATCCTCACTGGGTATATCATCGTTAACCGACATCCCCTTGGGGTAGGACAGGTGATGAATCAGTCGGTACTTGCCTGCCTCCTTTTTGGGAACTATACCTAGGGGTGAAACACGTAAATTAGGAAAAGGGGGTGTCTTAAAAGAGCCGCGGAAGCGACCCAACCCGATTTCCTTGCCCAATTTCTCTGCCAAAATGTTGGGTAATTCCCTAGCTGATAGTAAATTTGGAGCTGACTGACTCAAGGGACCGAGTAAACGGGATGAAAAAACCATAGGAAAAGCCGAACCGCAGTTGCGCCGCTGCCGACTTATTGGGGTATTTGTCCAGCCACGGCCCCATTAGTTTCTACGCTCACTGGCGTCGGTAACCTCACCTGTAGAGGGTTTTTTTCCGGGGTTAGCTTTTTGGGACGGCCGTGTGCATTTTGCCACGGAGTGGGGTCCACCGCACGTTGAACACTCGTGCCTATATTTGCAGAGCCCATAGAACTTACAATGTCCTTCATTAAATGACCAGCACGAACCTGGCCTCCGAATAGATGCTGCTGCCGTGTTGCTATTGGACCCGGCAGCGGGCCCATGAAAGGATTGAGTCATTTTTTGGGCCATCATCAGGCGAAGCCACGAATCCATGGCTTTCACACCCCAGCCTAATTGGGGATTGACGGACAAGCGACGGCGGAAATCTTCATCATATTTCCACCATGCTGATCCCCCGTGAGCCTTATATGAATTATAGATGCTATCTAAGTATATAAAAAGCTCAGAGCACCTCTCAGGGTGCTTCTCCCCCATAACACATCCTAGGACCGCAAAAGCTTGCAACTAGGGTTGAGCGACCTTTACATTTATAGGATCGGGTCGGGTTTCACGAAACGCGACTTTTTCAAAAGTCGGGTCGAGTGAAATCGGCCGATCCTATAAAAAAGTCGGGGTCGGGGTCGGCCGAAACTCGAAACCCAATGCAGTGCATTGGGTTTCCAATGGTTCCCAGGGTCTGAAGGAGCGGAAACTCTCCTTCAGGCCCTGGGATCCATATTTAAGTGTAAAATAAAGAATTAAAATAAAAAATATCGCCATACTTACCATCTGATGCGCCCTGGTACTAAGCGGGAACCTTCCTTCCTTAGAATCAGCCTTCCAGGACCTTGCGGTGACGTCGCGGTGACGTCGCGGCTTGTGATTGGTCGCGCGGCCGCCCATGTGACCGCTCGCGCGACCAATCACAAGCCGCGACGTCACCATGACGTCACCGAAGGTCCTGGAAGGGCTGATTCTTAGGAAGGAAGGCTGCCGGAACGAAGCCGAGGGTGAGTATATTCCTATTAGGTATATACTCACCCTCGGACGCACCCTGCTTCTTTCCGGCAGCCTTCCTTCCTAAGAATCAGCCCTTCCAGGACCTTCGGTGACGTCACGGTGACATCGCGGCTTTTGATTGGTCGCGCGAGCGGTCACATGGGCGGCCGCGCGACCAATCACAAGCCGCGACGTCACCGCGACGTCACCGCAAGGTCCTGGAAGGCTGATTCTAAGGAAGGAAGGTTCCCGCTTAGTACCAGGGCGCATCAGATGGTAAGTATGGCGATATTTTTTATTTTAATTCTTTATTTTACACTTAAATCTGAATTCCGATACCAATTCCCGATATCTTAAACATATCGGGAATCGGTATCGGAATTCCGATTCCAGATTCAGAAGATCGCCGACTTCATGGCCGACCCCACACAGGGGTCGAGTCGGGTTTCATGAAACCCGACTTTGCCAAAAGTCGGCGACTTCTGAAAATTGCCAACCCGTTTCGCTCAACCCTACTTGCAACCAGTTATTAATGGTTTTTGCAACTTTTGGCTTCCGTTCGTATGTCTTATCACCCAAACGTCTCTCTCTATCAATTGAATGTTGGTCCGTGGAAACCAGGGACCATACATCGACGAACTCATTGGCCCAAATTTGTTCCTTGATGACGCTGTCCAAGTGAGCCCCTAACGGAGGGACACCACAAAACAGACCATCCTTATAAACGTCCGGGCGAGGAGGGAGGGGCTGCCTGCACGATCCTGACGGTTGCAGTATTTTTGGATTTTACATAAATCCTATTCCCTGTGGCCGCATTGGCTACTGTGTCTGAAAGGATGGTGTTGGTTCTCTCCCCCCCCCAAGCCCCAACAAAGGGGTACTCACCAATTGGTGCATCGACATCCGGACGGCTTGTGTCCCGTGCCACGGGAGTCATCGAACCTTGATGTTCTGTGCGATGTATGGACCTACGACGAGAAGACTCCTGCCTGTGCGACCTGCTTGAAGAACCACCGGATGACGAAGGCGAGCGCCAATGCGACGCTCTAGACCGCCTACTGCACCGGCTGGACCTGGATCGATACGAACGCCGCTTGCTGTCAGAACGACCGTGCTTCCTATGTCTATTTCTGCGGTGCCCTCTGGGGGATGACGATGATGACGATGATGATCTGCACGCGGAGCGGATACCCGCACTCTGTCTGTTATCCAGAGCCGGGGTGCCAGCACCCTTAATTGTGGGACGAACACCGGTTGCCATCAGCGATAGCGACGCTGGGGCGTTCTGATGTTCGATTATCGCCGCCTGAGAGGGAGTTATTTGCCCGCCTGGTATTTGCGAATACGGGGTACTAAAGATGAGTGGGTAGGATGGAAACTGTGACTCTCCCCCTATACTAGACTGGGAGTATGCACTATGCTGTCCGGGCGCTGATATTATGTGAGGTGAACCCACACTCGGCTGCACTGGAGCTGCCGTATCCCTGCTCCTGTCAATATTGGCCATAACTTCCCCCATGTTCCTAGAAAGTGGTGGGATGCCCCCCTGCGGAGCCTCAGTCTCCTTTTCTGCAGAGCCTGCATCCTGTGAGGAAGCAGACGTTCCCTGGGCTCCCCCCATGCTGTTTCCAAGTAAGATTGCAGTACCAGGTACTAACACTGGCACTTGCAGACCTGCACTCCTTCTTCCTGTAACAGGGGCAGCAGGGGCTGTACTACTAAACGTGCCGTGCAGCGCCGATCCCTGAGCCTCCCCCACCTGAGGTACGACGCTGCTTCCCGCCGTACTACCGCGCCTGGCGCCCGAGTCAGAAGAAGCGCGTGCACGCGAATTGCGCGCGCTCTTCTTTGAATGTAATGGCAGGCTCAGCCGTGCTGGAGGCCGGGTGCCTCTGCGAGAGCGCCGACCATCCGGCGGCATCGCCTGCACCGTAACAGGGAAGGAGTCGCTCCCAGTCAGCAAAGCTGCTAACCAAGCGCTTCCTTCCCTGCCAATCCTATCCCTCACCGCATGCTCCAGCGGGTCCATGATCCGGCAGCCCAACAGGTCCGGGTCCAGGGATCGAATGTGCTATCAGCACTTCCGGACGCCAGGAACAGGGGATAAGCCCCGCCCCCTCTGCGGGGAGTTAACCCCATATCCCATTTGGCCACAGAATGGGAGATCTGCTTTTTACACAGGGGAAGGCGCAGCAGTCAGGGGACAGCGGCGTAAGCCGCAGTGTCCCAAACACTCCTGTCTCTTTCCCTTGAGGAGGCTGTTTCCAAGTAAAATGAGGCTTGTACATGTTCCTGACATGGGTTTCAGGCCCGACAGACTGACCACAATACAGGTCCTCGTTACTACACTGTATTCAGAATGTAGTTACGATGAACAGTTGGTTGGGGTATTGACCAGTTTCTGTACATTTTAAGCAGGTCTAAGAGACAGAGTTAATACGCTCCATAGACCTACTCAGGCCGCAGCCTTACACATATCGGAACATCTTCATTGCCACACTAAGACTTTACCTAAGCTCTGTAGCACTGTCTGTCACCTAAGTAATACACTCCACAGACCTCAACACTCTCTGGGATATATCCTGTAATTACTCCATTGCTGCTCAAAACCATGGAACAGATATATTCTGCCTGGTTGAGTAGTTTGCAGAAGAAGTGCTTGGTCTTGTGCAGATTGGTCAATGGCACTCCTGTCTCTTTCCCTTGAGGAGGCTGTTTCCAAGTAAAATGAGGCTTGTACATGTTCCTGACATGGGTTTCAGGCCTGACAGACTGAGTACAATACAGGCACACGCTTGTTACACTGTATTCAGAATTTAATTCTAATGCTTTTGATGTCATGTAGAATCCAATTTCCTGACACTGATCATACAGCTCCCCCAACTCCTGTATTATATTCACCTTACAGCGGCTTCACCCGCTATGACAGTGTCATGTCGGACACTGTCCAGACCAGGTCGTCTGACAGACAGCGGTAATTCCGCGTTTGACCACTGTTTGCTCATTGGCGTCGGCTAGTTTTCGTCTGGCTGCTCCGGGGTTAATTTATCTGATCCTCGGATTGGAAGCTGGGCCATGCCCATTTCCTTTAAATGGTTCTCCTGATCTTTGGGCGTCGCCGATTATAGCTTCTGTCTTATCCGTAGTTATCTCGGTCCGGAGTGGAGAGCTGGTTGTTGGAGAATCGTTGCTGGTGGTGTATTTTCCTTTGTCTTATTTACTCCTTCCTATATTTGTATTTATTTTGCCCTACACATTTATAGTGTATTCCTGATTGACTGCGGCGTGGTGTATATTTTCCTTTATCCTTGTTTGTATAACTGTGGGTATTGGTCTATTGCATTCACTGGGTGGTGGGCGGTGGTGTTCAGTCTAGGGCTGAATCAGGAGTCAGGGTGAGGGTGGAGGCCTGGACATGCACACCTTCAGTGTAAACTTCAGGTAGAGGGTCAGACAGGGTTTCCCTAGTCTGAGGGAAATTGCAGGGGCCCGGGTTATTAGCTCTCGCCCTCCTTGTCTCCCCGTGACAGACAGTGGCTCCATTGCGATCCAGTGGCCAAAATAAAGTGCGGAGCTTACAAAACTCAGGTTTTGCGGCACCTGCTGGCCCTTTGAAAATCTGAAGCGGGGGGCCACATAATGACATGGTGGTGGACATGGTGGTAGACATGGTGGTGGTGGTGAGTGAAGCCCAAAACTCAAATGGCCATGTTTTAGCTGGCATTGTACAGTGATGGGGAATATGTATTCTACTATCTAGCTAACAATTATGAATGAGTGAAGGCCCTCACAATTGTAAAAGGAAAATCTAAAGCCAAAAAGCTCTATGTGAACATTGTAAGGATTTTACTCACTCAGATGCGTAGGAGGAAACGGGAGGCACATTCTGTTCAATGTCCATGTGGGTTTATTTGCTCCATAAACCATCAAGGCAGCAACAAAAAGGTAAACAGTCCGTACATCAGGCCGACACAGCATTAATGTCCATAGAAAAGCTCTGCTCTTCTCAGGCCTGAAGGCACACAGGCTGTGCAATGTCCAGCACTCAGGCTCTTAAATATATGTAGAAGGGGTGCACCCCTATACTGATGATGATACAGGGTGCAAAACCTAGTCTGTAGGGCAAACTAGATACAGCAAAAAAGAGAAAAGACTAGACTAATGATGGTATGCACACCCAAAAAATTATAAAAAAATTGGAAAACTTTTATTATTACACCTCAAAAAAGACAGACACAGATAAAACCATTTAAAAGGGCCTAAGATATAGGACCGATAAGCGACACTCCTATATATCACAAATATAATATAGTACAACAAGAAACGTTGTAGTTATAAACAAATATGCATAATATAATTGGCTGTACAGATATAAATAACAAAATGTCTCTTGCTCATAGGCTAAATAAGTCAAGTCTCATAGTATTGAACCAAAACAAAAAGAATATCATGACACACAATGTGCTGCGAACATATACACACATGATTGAAACCCTACGAAATAGGCATGACTATAATGAGTAACAGTGTTATCTAAGCATGCTCAATGCCTGGAAAGCCCAAATACCAATATTCATATCACAATGTTAGGCTTGAATATAGGCACAGACCCCACAATGATATATACGGCTATACATTAAATAACATTATTGTCTGAGCATGCTAGGTACCTGGAAAGCCTAAGTCCCAATGTGCACATTACAATATTAGGCTGACACATAAGCATAAACCCCACAAAGATGTATGTCCAAATACCTATGTGGACCTTGTCCAACAAAAATAAGCAGCAACTGATGACAAATGACGCGCAATTGCGCCTGGAGAAAGCAAGGTGGAGAGAAATAAGCCCACTCTAGGTAGATAAATACCACTCGAGCTGAGGGGGAGTGCAGTGGATTGAGGCGCCCAAAAGAGACAAGAGACAAGAATAAGGGGTGAGGCAAGAGCCCCACGCGTATCGCTGCAACAGCGAATGTATAGCCATATATATCATTGTGGGGTCTGTGCCTACATTTAAGCCTAACATTGTGATATGAATATTGGTATTTGGGCTTTCCGGTCATTGAGCATGCTTAGATAACACTGTTACTCATTATAGTCATGCCTATTTTATAGGGTTTCAATTATGTGTGTATATGTTTGCAGCACATTGTGTGTTATGATATTCTTTTTGTTTTGGTTCAATACTATGAGACTTGACTTATTTAGCCTATGAGCAAGAGACATTTTGTTATTTATATCTGTACAGCCAATTATATTATGCATATTTGTTAATAACTACAACGTTTCTTTGGTTGTACTATACTATGTTTGCGATATATAGGGGTGTCGCTTATCGGTCCTATATCTTAGGCCCTTTTAACCCCTTCATGACCCAGCCTATTTTGGCCTTAATGACCTTGCCGTTTTTTGAAATTCTGACCAGTGTCCCTTTATGAGGTAATAACTCAGGAACGCTTCAACGGATCCTAGCGATTCTGAGATTGTTTTTTCGTGACATATTGGGCTTCATGTTAGTGGTAAATTTAGGTCGATAATTTCTGAGTTTATTTGTGAAAAAAACGGAAATTTGGCAAAAAATTTGAAAATTTCGCAATTTTCACATTTTGAATTTTTATTCTGTTAAACCAGAGAGTTATGTGACACAAAATAGTTAATAAATAACGTTTCCCACATGTCTACTTTACATCAGCACAATTTTGGAAACATTTTTTTTTTTTGCTAGGAAGTTATAAGGGTTAAAATTTGACCAGTGATTTCTTATTTTTACAACAAAATTTACAAAACCATTTTTTTTAGGGACCACCTCACATTTGAAGTCATTTTGAGGGTTCTATATGGCTGAAAATACCCAAAAGTGACACCATTCTAAAAACTGCACCCCTCAAGGTGCTCAAAACCACATTCAAGAAGTTTATTAACCCTTCAGGTGTTTCACAGCAGCAGAAGCAACATGGAAGTAAAAAATGAACATTTAACTTTTTAGTCATAAAAATGATCTTTTAGCAACAATTTTTTTATTTTCCCAGCAGTAAAAGGAGAAACTGGACCACCGACATTGTTGTCCAATTTGTCCTGAGTACGCTGATACCTCATATGTGGGGGTAAACCACTGTTTGGGCGCACGGCAGGGCTCGGAAGGGAAGGAGCGCCATTTGACTTTTTGAATGAAAAATTGGCTCCAATCTTTAGCCCACACCATGTCACGTTTGGAGAGCCCCTGTGTGCCTAAACATTGGAGCTCCCCCACAAGTGACCCTATTTTGGAAACTAGACCCCCCAAGGAACTTATCTAGAAGCATAGTGAGCACTTTAAACCCCCAGGTGCTTCACAAATTGATCCGTAAAAATGAAAAAGTACTTTTTTTTCACAAAAAAATTATTTTAGCCTCAATTTTTTCATTTTCACATGGGCAACAGGATAAAATGGATCCTAAATTTTGTTGGGCAATTTCTCCTGAGTACACCAATACCTCACATGTGGGGGTAAACCACTGTTTGGGCACATGGTAAGGCTCGGAAGGGAAGGAGCGCCATTTGACTTTTTGAATGAAAAATTATCTCCATCGTTAGCGGACACCATGTCGCGTTTGGAAAGCCCCTGTGTGCCTAAACATTGGAGCTCCTCCACAAGTGACCCCATTTTGGAAACTAGACCCCCCAAGGAACTCATCTAGAGGCATAGTGAGCACTTTAAACCCCCAGGTGCTTCACAAATTGATCCGCAAAAATGAAAAAGTACTTTTTTTTCACACAAAATTTCTTTTAGCCTCAATTCTTTCATTTTCACATGGGCAACAGGATAAAATGGATCCTAAAATTTGTTGGGCAATTTCTCCTGAGTATGCCGATACCTCATATGTGGGGGTAAACCACTGTTTGGGTGCACGGCAAGGCTCGGAAAGGGAGGCGTGCCATTTGACTTTTTGAATGGAAAATTAGCTCCAATCGTTAGCGGACACCATGTCGCGTTTGGAGAGCCCCTGTGTGCCTAAACATTGGAGCTCCCCTACAAGTGACCCCATTTTGGAAACTAGACCCCCCAAGGAACTTATCTAGATGCATAGTGAGCACTTATAACCTCCAGGTGCTTCACAGAAGTTTATAACGCAGAGCCGTGAAAATAAAAAAATAATTTTTCTTTCCTCAAAAATGATTTTTAGCCCAGAATTTTTTATTTTCCCAAGGGTAATAGGAGAAATTGGATCCCAAATGTTGTTGTCCAGTTTGTCCTTAGTACGATGATACCCCATATGTGGGGGTAAACCACTGTTTGGGCGCACGGCAGGGCTCGGAAGGGAAGGCACGCCATTTGGCTTTTTGAATGGAAAATTAGCTCCAATCATTAGCGGACACCATGTCGCGTTTGGAGAGCCCCTGTGTGCCTAAACATTGGAGCTCCCGCACAAGTGACCCCATTTTGGAAACTAGACCTCCCAAGGAACTAATCTAGATGTGTGGTGAGCACTTTGAACCCCCAAGTGCTTCACAGAAGTTTATAACGCAGAGCCGTGAAAATAAAAAATGTGTTTCCTTTCCTCAAAAATATTTTTTTAGCCCAGAATTTTTTTATTTTTGCAAGAGTAACAGGAGAAATTGGACCCCAAAAGTTGTTGTCCAGTTTCTCCTGAGTACGCTGATACCCCATATGTGGGGGTAAACCACTGTTTTGGCACACGTCGGGGTTCGGAAGGGAAGTAGTGACGTTTTGAAATGCAGACTTTGATGGAATGCTCTGCGGGCATCATGTTGCGTTTGCAGAGCCCCTGATGTGCCTAAACAGTAGGAACTCCCCACAAGTGACTCCATTTTGGAAACTAGACCCCCAAGGGAACTTATCTAGATGTGTGGTGAGCACTTTGAACCCCCAAGTGCTTCACAGAAGTTTATAATGCAGAGCCGTGAAAATAATAAATGTGTTTCCTTTCCTCAAAAATATTTTTTTAGCCCAGAATTTTTTATTTTTGCAAGAGTAACAGGAGAAATTGGACCCCAAAAGTTGTTGTCCAGGTTCTCCTGAGTACGCTGATACCCCATATGTGGGGGTAAACCACTGTTTGGGCACATGCCGGGGCTCGGAAGGGAAGTAGTGACGTTTTGGAATGCAGACTTTGATGGAATGGTCTGCGGGCATCATGTTACGTTTGCAGAGCCCCTGATATGCCTAAACAGTAGAAACCCCCCACAAGTGACCCCATTTTGGAAACTAGACCCCCCAAGGAACTTATCTAGATGTGTGGTGAGCACGTTCAACCCCCAAGTGCTTCACAGAAGTTTACAACGCAGAGCCATGAAAATAAAAAATAATTGTTCTTTCCTCAAAAATTATGTTTTAGCAAGTAATTTTTTATTTTTGCAAGGGTAACAGGAGAAATTGGACCCCAACAGTTGTTGCCCAGTTTGTCCTGAGTACGCTGGTACCCCAAATGTGGGGGTAAACCACTGTTTGGGCGCACGTCGGGGCTTGGAAGGGCGGGAGCACCATTTGACTTTTTGAACGCAAGATTGGCTGGAATCAATGGTGGCGCCATGTTGCGTTTGGAGACCCCTGATGTGCCTAAACAGTGGAAACCCCTCAATTCTAACTTCAACACTAACCCCAACACACCCCTAATCCTAATCCCAACTGTAGCCATAACCCTAATCACAACCCTAACCCCAACACACCCCTAACCACAACCCTAACCGCAACACACCCGTAACCCTAATTCCAACCCTAATCCTAACCCTAATCCCAACCGTAACCCTAATCCCAACCCTAACCACAACTGTAACCCCAACACACCCCTAACCCTATCCGTAACCCTAACCACAAGCCTAATCTTAACCCTATTTCAAACCCTAGCCCTAATTCCAACCCTAACTCTAATTCCAACCCTAACCCTAAGGCTATGTGCCCACGTTGCGGATTCGTGTGAGATTTTTCCGCACGATTTTTGAAAAATCTGCAGGTAAAAGGCACTGCGTTTTACCTGCGGATTTACAGCAGATTTCCAGTGTTTTTTTGTGCGGATTTCACCTGCGGATTCCTATTGAGGAACAGGTGTAAAACGCTGCGGAATCCGCACAAAGAATTGACATGCTGCGGAAAATACAACGCAGCGTTTCTGCACGGAATTTTCCGCACCATGGGCACAGCGGATTTGGTTTTCCTTAGGTGTACATGGTACTGTAAACCTGATGGAAAACTGCTTCGAATTCGCAGCGGCCAATCCGCTGCGGATCCGCGGCCAATCCGCTGCGGATCCGCGGCCAATCCGCTGCGGATCCGCTGCCAATCCGCTGTGGATCCGCGGCCAATCCGCTGCGGATCCGCTGCGGATCCGCTGCGGATCCGCTGCCGATCCGTTGCGGATCCGCTGCGGATCCGCGGCGGATCCGCGGCCAATCCGCTGCGGGTCCGCTGCCAATCCGCTGCGGATCCGCGGCCAATCCGCTGCCAATCTGCTGCGGATCCGCGGCCAATCCGCTGCCAATCCGCTGCCGATCCGCTGCGGATCCGCTGCGGATCCGCGGCCGATCCGCTGCGGATCCGTGGCCGATCCGCTCTGTGTGCACATGCCATAACCCTACCCCTAACCCTACCCGTAACCCTAACCCTACCCCTAACCCTACCCCTAGTTCTAACCCTAGTTCTAACCCTAACCCTAGTGGAAAAAAAAAAAAAAAATTCTTTATTTTATTATTGT
This sequence comes from Ranitomeya variabilis, assembly GCF_051348905.1. Lineage (NCBI taxonomy): Eukaryota > Metazoa > Chordata > Amphibia > Anura > Dendrobatidae > Ranitomeya > Ranitomeya variabilis. The sequence continues at coordinate 191,341,153 of NC_135233.1, forward strand.
CCCTATGGGGGTGATAAAGGGGGGGGGGGTTATTTATTATTTTTTTTATTTTGATCGCTGTGATAGAACCTACCACAGCGATCAAAATGTACCTGTAAGGAATCTGCCGACTGGCAGATTCGGCGGGCGCACTGAGCATGCGCCCGCCATTTTCCAAGATGGCGGCGCCCAGGGAGGAGACGGCCGGACACCGGGAGGATCGGTAAGTATGAAGGGGTGGTGGGGGGATGGATCGGAGCACAGGGGGGGTGATCGGAGCACAGGGGGGGGGGATCTGAGCAAGGAGGGAGCGGACAGCAGGACGGGGGAGCCGGCAGGCGGACGGAGGGGACCGGAGGACTAACGGAGCACTGGGGGGGCGATCGGTGGGTGTGGGGGGGGGCACTTTAGTATTTCCAGCCATGGCCGATGTTATTGCAGCATCGGCCATGGCTGGATTGTAATATTTCACCAGTTTTTTTAGGTGAAATATTACAAATCGCTCTGATTGGCAGTTTCACTTTCAACAGCCAATCAGAGCGATCGTAGCCACGGGGGGGTGAAGCCACCCCCCCTGGGCTGAAGCACCACTCCCCCTCTCCCTGCAGATCGGGTAAAATAGGAGTTAACCCCTTCACCCGATCTGCAGGGACGCGATCATTCCATGACGCATACGCTGCGTCATAGGTCGTTTTGGCACCGACTTTCATGACGCAGCGTATGCGTCAAAGGTCGTTAAGGGGTTAAATGGTTTTATCTGTGTCTGTCTTTTTTGAGGTGTAATAAAAGTTTTCCAATTTTTTTTATAATTTTCGGGTGTGCATACCATCATTAGTCTAGTCTTTTCTCTTTTTTGCTGTATCCAGCACTCAGGCTCTATCTGAAGCCAAGGACACAGAAAGGCTTTTCCCTCTCAATACACAGACCACTCTGTAATGTCCAGCCTGGACACATGGAAGCCTGTCCACACTGGCTGACTCCCAAACACTCACTACCATGTGCAGCTATACACACCTCATTTAAGTAGCCTGTAACCACACCTACAGGTGAGGTAATATCACATGCATTGGTCACATGACCATGACATCACTGCAGGTCCTCAAACTCCTGCAGGGAAAAAGGGTACAGTGAGCACCCCCACTCAGAGGTGAGGTATGTGGGTAGCCAGACCCTCCCATCTCTCATAGCTACCCGCAACCCGGGCCCAGGTGCACTAAATGATATCTTTAGTGCTGACGTGCACTAAAGACAAAATACTCTGGGTTGAATCGCAGGGAGCATCCATCCCTGTGATACATACCTCCCATTAACCACGCGACCACCAGTCACACCACAACATGTACTAAGGGGGGGATATCATTTCTTTTTTATTAACTTTTTTTTATTATTTAGCATTATATATAAGAATTATGAAGGAAATAATGTTTCTTAACATTTTTCCCCTGTAAAAAACAATTTAGGTTTGGTTTGGTATGTCTTTTTAAAAAATCCTTAAAACCGGTGCAATAGTCTGACGACATTATTCCCAGATCCCATATGTCAGTCAGAAAGACATGCAGGCATCTTCTCCATGTTGTCCACATTTAGTTTTAGCTCTTTCACATCGATTGAAGTTTTTTCTCAGGCCCCCAGACCTGTTTGTTGGGTCCAGCAGAAAAATATTCGGCTTTCCCATTGACTTGCATTGGATTCGTTATTCGGTACGAATACACGGATATTAGAAATTATTCGGACCGAATTTCCTGAATCCGAACATTTCACTATTCGCTCATCACTAAAAATAATCTCTGAGTGTAAATTCAGGTTTACTTGCAGAGAGATGATGGGAGTAATACTCTTGTTTGTAAAAAAAAAAACTCTCTTTTTCCCCACTTATTAAAGCTACCCTTAATCTAACCCTGGCTATCCCCATCAGAGCAGAATGTTGACTGTAAAATACAGATGGATCCTACACATCAACTGTGTTCACCACCAATATGGTAGTATGCATTAAAGAGGTTCTTCTGGGAAGACAAGTGACCGGCATCAATCAGCATAACCCCTTAAGTGCATCTTATCTGTAATGTTATATTACAGAACAGGGAGGGGTTCAACTTTCAAGTACTTAATCTCTAATGGAAATAAAGAATCTTACCCATTTTCATTTCAGAAAGACAAAGTTATCTCCATACACAACACAATCCACTATACTAATCCACTGAACAAAATCCACAATACCAAGTCCAATGTATCAATGTTATTTCACGAACATGAGACAAACACATAAACAAATCACACCTAACCATCACACATTAACCAAATACAATGACATTATACACAGGAGCTCTGTATATAGTGTGTATGTGGCGCCCCAGGGTCCTGCTCGTCACAGTGGTATTGCTTTCCTCCCTGGGAGAGTGATGCTACATTTGGAGGCAAAGAAGGATAACTGCATCCAGGTACCACAAACATGCAACACATTCACACTCCAGGCCACCAGGGGGAGCTTTTGATCCTATTTACTAGGTGACTCCCCATATATATATATATATATATAACTGGTAGTCTGTAGGGAAAGTTAGTTAGTTCCTGACAGAGCTCCAGACAGGAGTGAGTCAGTTAGTTCCAGACAGCAGTCTGAGGAGGACAGAGGGTCAACGGAGTTGTGCATGCCCACAGAGGTGCAGCTCCCGGAAAGAGACATTTTGATGGCCGAATTGCTTGCAGCGAGCGTGCAGGAGAGGAAACACAGGAGAGGATATCAGGAGGGGACCAGCTCCAAGCAGGCTGCCTCCTTCTGAGGCGCAGAGACCGGTAGCCGGAACACCAAGGTTGTAAGGATCTCTATGACATATCAGAGACCGGCGGGACAGCTGGACTCCAAGATACCTGTCCAACCTAATACCCAGGAGGCACGATGACAACCTTAGAGGCTGGGGCGTGCTAGAGTCCCTATAAACCGCCTCAAGTCACCAGTCATATGGGTATGTCCTATCCAATCCGGGGGACAGAGAGAGAGATAACATCTGTGAGGACCTTATGTGAAGCTTAGCAGTAAGGGACTACACCACCACGGCGCTAGAGGAAATGCTTTTATTCTCCACCTGGACAAGGGGACTCTGGACTTGCCTCCAAACCGGCTGGACTCTGCCTGCCCTGTGGTCTGGTGTTCTGGACTGTGGATGCTGAAGTCTTCAGTAAAGGTAAAGAGACTGCTACCTTGTTTCCTCGTTCTTCTCTGCGCCATTCACCACCCACCATCTACCCACTAGGAGCCCTGGGGATACACTTCACCTGTGGGTAGTCATACCATCTAGCTGCCATAACATCACCCCAGCAGACCCTTGTCACGAACATAAACTTTACCCCTTTAAAGACCTTTCCCTTTTACATGGGCGCCCAGGGCCACAAACCGGGTTGTAGCCACCGTGACATCCCCTTGTGAACAGCAGGACCCGGTACCAAGTACCCCTAGCCCGTGGGGCGACTCATATAAGGTACAGATAATACAGTGACTGCCAGTGACATTATACACAAAAGCTCTGTAAATAGTGTACAGGTAATGTAGTGATAACCAGTGACATTATACCCAGGAGCTCTGTATACAGTGTCACTGTACAGGTAATACAGTGATCACCAGTGACATTATACACAGGAGCTCTGTATACAGTGTCACTGTACAGGTAATACAGTGATCACCAGTGACATTATACACAGGAGCTCTGTATATAGTGTATAGTGTACAAGTAATACAGTGACCACCAGTGACATTATACACAGGAGCTCTGTATATAGTGTCAGTGTACAGGTAGTACAGTGATCACCGGTGACATTATACACAGGAGCTCTGTATATAGTGTATAGTGTACAGGTAATACAGTGATCACCAGTGACATTATACACAGGAGCTCTGTATATAAGATATAGTGCACATATAATATAAGTTTAACCAGTAACATTCTACACAGGAATGCTGTACAAAGTATACAGTGTACAGTGCCAGTGTACAGGTAATACAGCGATCAACAGAGACATTATGCACAGAAGCCCCAAAGATTGTGTATAGTGTATAATAAAAGTGTATAGGTAATACAGTCACAACCAGTGACATCATACTCAGGAGTGCTGCTTTGTGTAATTGTGTGAGTATATACAGTGGCATGTAAAAGTCTGGGCACCCATGGTTAAAATTACTGTAATTGTGAACGTACAAGCAAGTTGAAGATGAAATGATTTCTAAAAGGCCTAGAGTAAATGACGATACATTTCAATTGTATTTTAGGCAAACATACATATGTATACTATATATTCAGTGGGTATGGAAAGTATTCAGACCCCTTTAAATTTTTTGCTGTTTGATTCATTGCAGCCATTTGGTAAAATTCAAAATTTTTTTTCTCATTAATGTACACTCTGCACCCCATCTTGACTGAAAAAAATGTAGAAATATTTGCAAACTTAATAAAAAAAGAAAAACTGAAATATCACATGATCATAAATATTCAGACCCTTTGCTCAGACGCTCATATTTAAGTCACATGCTGTCCATTTCCTTGTGATCCTCCTTGAGATGATTCTACTCCTTCATTGGAGTCCAGCTGTGTGTAATTAAACTGATAGGACTTGATTTGGAAAGGCGCACACCTGTCTATATAAGACCTCAAAACCTCTGGAGAGATCTGGAAATGGCGTCCACCAAGGTTCGCCATCCAACCTGACGGAACTGGAGAGGATCTGCAAGGAAAAATGGCAGAGGATCCCCAAATCCAGGGGGGAAAAACTTGTTGCAGCATTGCCAAGAAGACTTATGGCTGTACTAACTCAAAAGGTGCTTCTACTCAATACTGAGCAAAGGGTCTGAATACTTATGACCATGTGATATTTCAGTTTTTCTTTAATAAATTTGCCAACATTTCTACATTTCTATTTTTTTTTCTGTTAAGATGGGGTGCAGATGTACATTAATGAGAAAAAATGAACTTTTTTTTAATTTACCAAATGGCTGCAATGAAACAAAGAGTGAAAAATTTAAAGGGGACTGAATACTTACCGTACCCATTGTACTAGAAGTTCACCAAGGGATTCCACAGTTCCTCAGTGGGTCACTCTAAACATGGCCACAAACTTAATAAAATGGATACGAAATGGATGGAAAACTAGTAGGTATAATCCATTTACAGTAATATCCTTCAACATATTAAAGGGGTTATTTTATCACAACAATGCTTTTATTCTTTGAATATAATGCTGTGGGGATCATGAACCAATCATTCTAGGTTTGGCTGCTAAAAGTCCCATCAATCATTGATTGCAATGACTGGAGTGCAAAAGCAGATCTGTGGGATTATTTTCAGCGGGGGTTATTTTTAGTAAGACAGGAACTTTTAATAAAGCCCTTGGTATTTTAAAGGGTGGAAAAAGTATAATTTCAGGCAGTTTGCCATATAATTTTCTATCAATTATTGATCTGTTTATTTTACCTTTAAAGATGACATTTAGTAGACAGACCTACAAAAGGAGGTGCAAAATATAGAAATTTGAGCTGAGCTTTTATGCACAAAGCTCCAAATCTACAGCTGCACACAGGGCTGATGGATGCCATCTAGGAGAGCTACATGCATTTTGAATAGACAGCTATAAAATCTGCATGTCAAGAGCTCCCACTAGTGGTCATTGCAAGAATATGCTTTGACTATGAAAAAAGGGCAGCTTCACACTCAGTCTCAGGTATGCCACTATTGTTATTATTAAAAAGCTTTACATTATATTCTTACATGCACAATTTTTATTATATCTGATACTGTTTAAAAAATATACAGTACAGACCAAAAGTTTGGACACACCTTCTTATTTAAAGATTTTTCTGTATTTTCACGACTATGAAAATTGTACATTCACACTGAAGGCATCAAAACTATGAATTTACACATGTGGAATTATATAATTAACAAAAAAGTGTGAAACAACTGAAAATATGTCTTATATTCTAGATTCTTCAAAGTAGCCACCTTTTGCTTTGATAACTGCTTTTCGCACTCTTGGTATTCTCTTGATGTGCTTCAAGAGGTAGTCACCGGGAATGGTTTTCACTTCACAGGTGTGCTTTGTCAGGTTTAATAAGTGGGATTTCTTGCCTTATAAATGGTGATGGGACAATCAATTGTGTTGTGCAGAAGTCTGGTGGATACACAGCTGATAGTCCTACTGAATAGACTCTTAGAATTGTATTATGGCAAGAAAAAAGCAGCTAAGTAAAGAAAAACAAGTGGCCATCATTACTTTAAGAAATGAAGGTCAGTCAGTCCGAAAAATTGGGAAAACTTTGAAAATGTCCCCAAGTGCAGTGGCAAAAACCATCAAGTGCTACGAAGAAACTGGCTCACATGAGGACCGCCCCAGGAAAGGAAGACCAAGAGTCACCTCTGCTTCTGAGGATAGGTTTATCCGAGTCACCAGCCTCAGAAATCGCAGGTTAACAACAGCTCAGATAAGAGACCAGGTCAATGCCACACAGAGTTCTAGCAGCAGACACATCTCTACAACAACTGTTAAGAGGAGACTTTGTGCAGCAGGCCTTCATGGTAAAATAGCTGTTAGGAAACCCCTGCTAATCACAGGCAACAAGCAGAAGAGACTTGTTTGGGCTAAAAAATACAAGGAATGGACATTAGACCAGTGGAAATCTGTGCTTTGGTCTGATGAGTCCAAATTTGAGATCTTTGGTTCCAACCACCGTGTCTTTGTGCGACGCAGAAAATTTGAACGGATGGACTCTACATGCCTGGTTCCCATCGTGAAGCATGGAGGAGGAGGTGTGATGGTGTGGGGGTACTTTTCTGGTGACACAGTTGGGCATTTATTCAAAATTGAAGGCATACTGAACCAGCATGGCTACCACAGCATCTTGCTGCGGCATGCTATTCCATCCGGTTTGCGTTTAGTTGGACCATCATTTATTTTTCTACAGGACAATGACCCCAAACACACCTCCAGGCTGTGTAAGGGCTATTTGACCAAGAAGGAGAGTGATGGGGTGCTACGCCAGATGACCTGGCCTCCACAGTCACCAGACCTGAACCCAATCGAGATGGTTTGGGGTGAGCTGGACCGCAGAGTGAAGGCAAAAGGGCCATCAAGTGCTAAGCATCTCTGGGAACTCCTTCAAGATTGTTGGAAGACCATTCCCTGTGACTACCTCTAGAAGCTCATTAAGAGAATGCCAAGAGTGTGCAAAGCAGTCATCAAAGCAAAAGGTGGCTACTTTGAAGAACCTAGAATATAAGACATAATTTCAGTTGTTTCACATTTTTTTGTTAAGTATATAATTCCACATGTGTTAATTCATAGTTTTGATGCCTTCAGTGTGAATGTACAATTTTCATAGTCATGAAAATACAGAAAAATCTTTAAATGAGAAGGTGTGTCCAAACTTTTGGTCTGTACTGTATCAACCTCCATTCCACACTACAATTCATAGCACAGCATGTTGCATTTGTGATCGGTTAAAGTTTCTGCCGCATTTGTTGCAGCCACAACCTTTTTTTCAATAGTATCTCAGTGTTATACAAAACAAACCTTCTATTGCATGCGGTCTCCTTATGCCAACTGTATGTTACCGGATCCCGCAGAATTGTTTGGGCTGGATAATACATGATCTCTACATGTAACTTAGGCTGGGTTCACATTACATTAGTGGCGCCCACAATGGGCGTGCGCTAGGGATGTGCCGCCATTGAGTGACGGACCCTGAGACGTGGGCTGCAGCGTTTCCGGGTCCGTCACTGCTAGCGCAGATAGAGCTAGCAGATGCTCTATCTGCGCTAGCGTGCTGCCATTCCGGCACTTGCGTTTACAGCAGCCTGTTACCGTATGTGTTGAATGGGCTGCTGTAAACGTAATGTGGACCCAATCTTAGGGACATAGCCCTAAAGGCTGTGTACAACTTTGCATAGGCCATTTGCATCCTCATTGCAAAGTTAAAGAACTTTCTAATATTCTTCATTTAAAAATTTCTACCATTCCAATGCTGCAGAATGATTGGAAGTCCTTTATCTAGGTCAGTTTTTAAAAACTGATATAAATCCATCATAGATCCTACATCTGATGACTCTCTCTGCTCTGCTCCACATTTCTCTCAGTGTTAGAGATAGCAGCAAGGTAAGGAGGTTGTACTTAGATCTCCACCTTATAGACATGGGAGAAAGCATGTACAGACTCAGGGAGGGAAGATAAACAGGATACAGAAAGAGGGGAAAGCACCTGAAGAGGAAATAATTACAGAATAGACTCTGAGTTGATATACAAGGGCCAATGAAGAGAGCAGCAACCTGGATACAGACAGATCTCACATCCAGTTTATATTACTGGAAAATGCACTAAAGACTTGAATAAAGCTAACAAACTTCATGTCAGGGGTATGAAGATTTGTGCAATTTTGTTTACAAAAGGGAACCATCAATATAAGTAAAAATCCTTTTCCATGTCAAATGTGTTCTTGGTTCTTAAGGCCTTCACATACATTAGATTCAAGTTATTTAAATCCTCCAATTTCAGCAAGACCAGCTGGTTATCTAATGTGAATATAGCTGCCCGATTCTTCTCCAGAAAGATGATGTCAAGGAAAGAAAAAGATCACGCAGCTTCAAGTCAGAGGAAAGAAAGATCAAGCAGTGTGGATGCAGACTCACGATTATTTTGTTCTCCGGGTCTGGTAACATATTCCTCTCCGCTCCTCATAGATAACACAGGAATGTTCAGAGAGCCGAGTGTTCATATATATGGGAGATATGAGCAAAATAGCAATGAGCAATGGCTGCTTGAGCAGCATCTGACTGGGGTGCCAAGGGCCCACCAGTAACAGTGACTCTGGGGGCCCACTGTTCAGCTACATGGAAATATTGCATTACCGTCATTCATAAATGTACTTATGCTTCTATATAATAATGCCCTGGGTAGTTTGCTAGATGAATAATGAGATGTTGTCTCTGTGTGTATGCAGGTTGCGGGATGCAGTGACGGACAGGAGGCAGATCAAGGGATAGCAGGTTTTAATAAACAATGTCTTACTCCACGCAGGGAGATAGGGAAAACGTGAGGAAAAATTTAGGCAGAATAGGGAAAACGTGAGGTAAAATGTAAGCCACCGAGGTAAAACGTGAGCTAAAATGCGGGCAGAATAGGGAAAACGTGAGGTAAAATGTAGGCAGAATAGGGAATACAGGGGTTTGGTTGGGAAAAAAAATCAACGCAGGTAAAACAAAGAAAGTTGCTTATCCATTAGGCGTCTTCCTGACAGGAACTGTCCTGGAGTAGATAATGGCGCCAACAGCCGTCGACGCAACGTCGATCCGGTATGGTCGTGAAGAAAGCGATGATCCGTTCCCGGCTGGAAACTATAAGTCTTTGAAACGTCCTGTGGAGTCCGCAGTAAAGAGACTCCAGTGGCCGGCAAGGTATAGACCACAGCCCTGTCAGAATTAGGCGAGGCTCAGTGAATATGCATCGGGGATTCAGGAAACAGCAGTACCCAGTCACAGACTCAGTCAGGCGGCACACGCGCAGCACTGACTCTTTCAGAGCGATTGGCACCTCGGAGCCTGGGTGCCGACCTGCACATGACGGGCTTCTCGTCAGAGTCTCTGCGGTCCGTCTCTCTCACAGCCGGGCGCGCGCCTTCGCTGATAACTGCCTCGAAGAAGGAGCTCTCCTCTGCCGTGCGCTGCACCTTCCTGCCAACTCTGTCTGTAACTGCGTGCTGCGCTCACCCTGGTAACTCTTAGCCATGCCCCCTGTCAGCCCGTACAAAGATCATACCGATTCCCTAAACTTTCCCCCGGACAGCAGTGGACGCAGCCTCATCAGTTCCGGCCCTGGCATGCAGGTACCCGCAGTGCCGTCATCCCCCTTACACGTACACATAGCGGATCACGTTTATAGTTCTGACTGCTGCCGCTATAAGGTGGTAGGGAAGCCACTCCTGCACTGGAGCCCACCTGGGGATTCACCTGCTCTCCGATGGGCAGTCCACGTCTGTGCATGAGCATCTTTTTACAGTATAAAAGTCTGACTATTTTCTGTTTTATTTTGTGGTTGTAGTTTTTTTTATTTTGGGTGTATTTACTGACAGTTCCTGAGTTACTCAGCCATTAACCCGCGACCTTTGACTTAAATTTACGTCAAAAGTTGTGTCAATGCCTTTGATGCGGGTTTTGACTTGAGTCGCATCTTTCCCACACTTGATGGTTGATTTAATCAGCCAGCAAGTGCTTTAAAAAGACGCGAATGGAGCGATGCTCCGCATGCAGCTGTTAACTTGTTAAGCCCTGGTATGTAAATCACAGGTGACCAGAGGATCGCAGCTTCAAGTCTCCCGAGGAGACTATTGAAGTCAGTAAAAATAGTGAAAAAAAAATATTTAAAAAATTTAAAAAACACAAAAAGTTCAAATCACCCAACTTTTGCCCTGATGAAAAAAAACAATAAAAAAAAATTGCTGTCGCTGGGTTCATAAAAGTGCGATCTATCAAAATATAATAAATTAATCCGATTGGTAAACGGTGTAACGAGAAAAAAATAAAAACGTCAGAATTACGTTTTTTTCATTGCAACAACATTACAATAAAATGCAATAACAAGTGATCAAAACATGGTATCTACTTCAAAATGGTAAAAGTAAAAACGACAGCTCAAGCCATCAAAAATAAGCCCTCACTCAGCCCCAGATCCCCAAAAATGGAGATGCTATGGGTCTTAGAAAATGGTGACAAAAACAAAATTGTTTTTCTTACAAATTTCTGATTTTTTTTCACCACTTAAATAAAAAAGAACCAATACATGTTTGGTATCTGCGCAGTTGTACAGACCTGGGGAATCACGTTGGCAGATCAGTTTTACCATATTTTGAACATGGTAAATAAAAACCTAAAGGAACAACTGTGAAATTGCACTTTTTTTGCAATTTTGACGCACTTGAAATTTTTTTTACATTTTCTAGTACAAGAAATGGTAAAATAAATGATGTCATTGAAAAGTACACCTTGTCCTGCAAAATAAACAAGCCCTCACATGGCCACATTGACGGAAAAATAAAAAAGATATGGCTCTGGGAAGAAAGAAAGGAAAAAAACGAAAGCGCAAAAATGGAAAATCGCAATGCCACAAAGGGGATAAAATGACTACAAAGAACGTATCAGTCTGCGCCTACAATACCTCTGAATTATTCATGTGGTGAGAAAGCCGGAGGTCATCAGTGATAAAAATAGCATGGGGATGACTTCACAGGTTTTGTCATAAAATATCTCTGAAATGGCCACCTTGTCACAATGTTATGTGAGAGGTTATCGTAGACTGGAGGAACGAGGAAGTTCTTCACTTACAATGTCCCAAAGTTACATTTCTTTACAGCAGGAAACAAAAATTGCTTTGGAAATTCTAAAGGCTGAGTGAGAAATCTCTCCGCCCCTAAGAGTATAAATGTGGCTCTCCGGCAGTCATGAAGAAGCTCTGGGATCTAGAAGAACACAAGGCGACTGCTGACGGCCAGGTAGGGCTCAAGCCTCTCACTAATGATGTGTGTGTTGTGCTGACAATGCTCCTGTCTGTAGTACCTGACACTATGGAGACAGGACAATAAGGATAAAGTGCATGAAAAGTGAGAATGTGACCAGGGAGATCACACCGGAAAGGTTCATTAACTTGTAGAGTCCTACATATCTATAGTTTGGAGATGTTGGAGCGTGTAGAGTTTAGCCTTTTTTGCATTTTTTTTAGTTTGATAGTTATGTATGTAGAAGGACAGATATGGGGACAGGTGATTTACAAGTAGATAGATAGATAGATAGATAGATAGATAGATAGATAGATAGATAGATAGATCTATAGATAGATAATAAATAAATAGATAGATCTATAGATAGATAATAGATAAATAGATAGATCGATAGATAATAGATATATAGATAGATCTATAGATGGATAATAGATAGATAGATAGATAGATAGATAGATAGATAGATAGATAGATCTATAGATAGATAGATAGATAGATAATAGATCTATAGATAGATAATAGATATATAGATGATAGATAGATAGATAGATAGATAGAGATAATAGATATAGATATTATATAATAGATAGATAATAGATATAGATAATAGATATAGATAATAGATAGATAGATGATAGATAATAGATAGATAGATAATATATATAGATAGATAGATGATAGATGATAGATAGATAGATAGATAGATAGATAATAGACATAGATAATAGATAGATGATAGATATATATATATAGATAATAGACAGATAGATGATAGATAGATGATAGATAAATAGACATAGATAATAGATAGATGATAGATAATAGATAGGTAATAGATAGATAGATCATAGATAGATCATAGATATGGGGACAGGTGATTTATAAGCAGATAGATGACAGATAGATCTTGGATACCTGGAAATAACCGATAGCACAATGAGAGCAGTCACAGTCTATTTCTATACAATAGCTGGTTGTAATAGGCTTTATAGCTCGTAACAGAAGTTCACGCTGAAGTGGAAATAATTATCAGTACAGTATATGGAATTTTCTAGAATCATATACAATTGGAATCTATAAAGAAAGTAAAAAAGTGCAGAACAGTTGCTGCATTTTATTATAAGGCACACCCAGTTTATGGTATTAACGTGCCTAGCGGTTGCTAGTACTGATTATGACTTGGAAGTCCCATATTAAGAGAATAGGAATACGTGTCTATAATATCCGAGTGTGAGCTGGGGAGGGAGGTTGGATCATACATAGCTCACCATAAGAAGGTGCAGAGAGGGACAGAAACTCATGAATAAGATCCAAACAGGTATTTCAGGTCATCATGGAATCCTGTGTTTTTGATGTTTTGTTTTAGCCATGATGAAATAGAGATTACGTCTTATGGGGCCATTTCTGCATTGCTGGATTTTATCTAAGTTAGGTAATGAAAAACCTGTGGATGCAGGAAAATGTCCAGGCGTACTCGGAGTCCTGATTTTTGGAACATATTCTCAAAATAAAAAGTTGTTCTTTAAAAGGGTTTTCCACCTTTGGGGACTGATGCATGTATTTGGAGCTATTTTTTCACCGTTTGGCTTTTGCAGGGTATTGGTTTCTCTGCCCCTTCTACTTTAGTGTAGTCTGTAGCCAAGAGGAGCTCAGAAAATGACAGAAGAGTTAAAAACTGTCCTGCTAGATGTCAGAACAAGCTCACTGACGATTCTCAGGTCCACTTCTTTGCCCGAAACTTGTTCTGTTAGATAAAGAAGTTACACACTTTCTTTTTCTGGTTTCCTGAGCTGATTTAATGACCACAGACCACATTCTGTTTCCTTCTGAAGGCAGCCTGCTGATTGGTCTATTGGTTGGTTTTTTCTTCCTCTGGATCAACTGAGGTTATTAAAAAGTTATAATCTTGGACCTACAATTTCTAAACCCCTAAATATGTAACTATTTAATACAATGCATATCGGAAAGTGGCTGATCTTTACATTTTAGTAATTAAGATTTACATTAGACTGGTAAAACCACTTAAGCATTAATTTACTCAGAAATGTGTGAAATTCTAAGAAATTATCACCAATGTAGCACAAATGCTGCTCGCTGACTTTGGCCCAATAATAACTTATAGAAAGAAGATGCTCGGCACACCCAATGAAAATAAACAATGAAAAGCTCAAAGTAACGTTACAGCCGTTAACTCCGGACCTTCCTCAGACAAACCGATTGTATGACATGAGGCGGCTCCTGCCTCTAGGGAAAGGCGCCTATACTGCCTTACTGACGTCATACAGCCCTCTTGTCTCGGCCGAAATGTTACTTTGACTTTGTGGATTGTTATTCTAATACAATCTTTTCTTTTCAGTGGTTTGTGATGAGCACCTTCTTACTAAACTGTAGGGATTGGAACTCTTCTCGTTCACCAATTAATTGGAAGTGTCATATATCTCCTGTTCTTCGTAATAATTTATGACGCATTAAAGGAATAATTTATATATTTTTTTTAGGATTCTCCATTTAAATAGTTGTGTTTTTACTGGAAGAATAGAAACTTTGGACCTAGAGGAAGAGCGTTCATCAATAAGGAACATCCAAAATGGAAGGCTTTCCGGCGGTGTTTTACAGTGAGCCAGCCGTGCTAGGCCTCCTGGCTAATGCCGTCAGCGCATTCCTTGTTTGTATGCAGAACTTCTCCCTATTTAATACGTCTATTAGTGCTGGAGGAGCAGAAAACATTCTTGCAGGTAAGAAATCAACTCTGTGTTTAAGTAGACAGGTAGTAATTACCTTTTATATAGTACAAGTCATGGTCTCATCTTCACCATTGATAATAACTGAGCACCAACAGATTGGACTTAATATGTTGGGTGATTTGTAAGCAAATAGTTATTGATGGAAGGTCCAATCAGACACACAAGATTTAGCCAACCATTAAGGTATTAACTCAGCCTAGGCATCAATGGCATATGGCACAAGGTCGCTTACCCCATGTGCAGGGCATTGCAGTAGCTTAGGTATCTATGGTTATGACCACTCATATAGTAACAGTTAGCTAGCTAGCTGTTAGTGGTTGTAACCAATGACTACCTATGCTACTGCAATGCCCTGCACATGGGTAAGTGACATAGTTAATCAGAAGAACTTTCTAATTGGAGGTATTATTATTATTACACCTACTACTTATTGGGATAGGATCTTGAAGATGAGAATGTTTAAGATAAAATGTAATTTTTTTCCCCTTTTACATTGCAGGTGTTCATCTGATTCTCATTGGAGGCATTAGTCAACTCATTGCTGGATTCCTTTCTTTTCGGAAATATGACCATCTTAGTGGCACTGCCTTCCTTGCCTTCTCGGCGTTGTGGAGCAGTTATGGTGCCACACGAATCGTTGTGGGCTCAGAGTTAGGTCTCCACAGCAGTAACAGTTCCTCTGTAGATACCATCCCTCACATTCCAGTCAATGAAGGGGCCGTGGCTGGACTGGTGGCTTACATTTTAATTGCCTTCATCCTAGCATTTTGCTCTGCGACAGTCAACTACATAATGCCTTTTGTGTTTGGGGCTTTAACCCTAACATTAATATTTGAGGCAGTGGGGCTATTTGGCCGCTGGGCCTTAGTGGTTTCTGGGGTTATGGAGTTAATAATAGTATTGTGTGGACTTTATGGAGCAGGAGTTTTACTTCTGAAAGGCATTACCCAGAGATATGTACTTCCAGGATTTGGGAATTCTCTTTTCAATGTTCTACTTCTTGGTTCTGCCAATCGCAACTCTTCTAAAACTGCTGAAGAAGAAAAGAAAAAAAATACAAAGTATGCTGAGCCCATGGCACTAGGTTACCTGTGTGATACCATCTCACCCTTCATCATGGCATTCTACTGCTTTGGGTACATCAAAAACTTCTATGTAGGTTGCATCTGGATCAGCATCAATGTGCTTTCCCAAATATGTTCCAGTTATTACAGTTATCTACGAGACGATGTTTACCACGCTACTAAATTTGCTTTTCATGGGATTTTCTGGTTGGTTAAGTCTTGGGAAGAGTTCACCATTACAGTAGTCCTCTCACCAGAGAATATCTCCAAGAGCAGAGAGTCAATGGTTGGCGACTGGTTCTTTGTGACCGTTTCATGTGTCTTTTGCTTTTTGTCATTAAATAAGGACTTACTAGAAGTTATACATAATATGGCATTTGCTGTCGTGACTGTATCTACAATCCAGCAGATTCCAAGCACGGCTGGATACATATTTTTTGGAGTGACTTGCAGCATATTTACCACGATTTCTCTCTACACAACATTTGCCAGTCTTGTGAACTCTATTGCTGAAAAAGTGTTAATACCCATTGGAAATGTAGTCATAGCCAAGGCAAAGTTTCAAAATGTTCTTGTTTGGAGCAGAAAATGTTTCAGGAGGCAAGGAGAAGAACTGGACATCAAGGAGAACCTCAGCTCGCGTCCTTCAGACCCATTGTTCTATATCTGCAATGGATTGGCTGCTCTGGCTGCTATTCAGAGCTCATTAGACTATACAATTCAGGCCCATTTGTCTATTCCTTGGGTCCTCATCCCTGGTGCTATTATCCAGCTATATGTCAGTAGAATTGATGTTCAAGCGGGCCGAAGATTTGGCTCAGTTCTGCCATTTTGCTTTTCTGCCATCTGGGCTACCTGGGTGTGGCTGCGATTTACAGGTAGGTGATTTGGATGCACTTAATGCATGATGTCCTACAAAACGTTAATGTAATAACAAAAATTAAATTATCTCTAGGTAAAAAAGTTGATTTTCTTTTAGAACTAATCATTATTGATGAGCGAGTGTACTCGTTGCTCAGGTTTTCCCGAGCACGCTCGGGTGTTCTCCAAGTATTTGGTAGTGTTCGGCGATTTGGCAGCTGGATGATTTACCGCTACTAGCCAGGCTGAGTACATGTGGGGGTTGCCTGGCTGCTAGGGAATCCCCACATCATTTAATCAAGCTGTCTAGTAGCCGCAAATCATTCAGCTGAGGGGATGACAACTAAATCTCCGAGCAGTTACAAATACTCGGAGACCACCCGAGCGTGCTCAGTAAAACCCGAGCAACAAGTACACTCGCTCATCACTGCTAATCATGTGTAAAATGATTTCTATATAAATATTCTATATTTTCTATTAATTATGCAAAGAATGTACAACTTCATCTACTGAACACCAGTTCTCCTTGGGGTTCTGTAAATCTAATAAATGGCATTTATCCTTAGGTTCTTTGCTGGGTATCACTGCAGATAATGATGGAGGGTTCACGGCTGGTGCAATTGCTTTTATGGTAATCGACTTATTTCTTATAATGTTTGGTAAGTATAATTTGTAGTTATTACTTACTGGGAAATTGAGAAGTTGTTTAGAAATTAGATGGAGGAAAACCGGGCTGCTTCAGCATCTGCAACATTAATGCTTAGTGGTAGCTGAACGTCAATTTTTTATATTAAAGGCAAAGGAAGGTAATACAGTTAATATTGTAATACAGTTAAATATATGTTTTAGAGCAGTGTTCCTCAACTTCAGACCTCAGGAGCCATGAACAGGTCATGTTTTCAGGATCTCCTTAGTATTGCCCAGACGATGGAATTATTGCCTGTCCTGATGATACAATTATCACCTGGGCAGTACTCAGGAAATCCTGAAGACATGACCGGCTCATGGCTTGTGAGGACCACAGTTGAGGAACACTGTTTTAGAACATAGAGTAGAAGGATTTGCTTTGGATTGATAAGAACTAGTGATGAGCGAGTATGCTCGTTACTCGAGATTTCTGAGCATGCTTGGGTGTTCTCCGAGTATCTTTGGCGTGCTCGTAGATTATGTTTGTGTTCCCGCAGTTGCATGATTTGGGGCTGCTAGACAGCTTGAATACATGAGGGGATTCCCTAACAAGCAGGCAACCACCACATGCATTCAAGCTGTCTAGCAGCCGCAAATCATGCAGCTGCGTCGACATAAACTAAATCTCCAAGCATGGCGAAATACTCGGAGACAACCCGAGCATGCTCGGAAAATCTCGAGTAACAAGCACACTCGCTCATCACTAAAAAGGACCAATCAAAGTGTCCCCACTCCATGCATTGTTTGTTACCTGGCCATGACAGTGGTAAAATCTGGTTATACCCATATTTCATCACAAACGTCTAGCAACCATAGAGATTGCTCTAAAAGACCAGAAGGTGCAGCAACTGAAGCCCCCATACACATCAGACTAATGTCGGCCACACCAAATGGGATTGGCAGGTTCATCCAACGGTTTGTCCAACACTCTAATGTGTATGAGGGCATTGGCCAACTGATGTTTCGGGGAGATGTTGATTGGACATGTCCTATTTCGGACATTGTTCTCCCTGAAAAAAAGCCACTGGCAAAGTTGTCCATCTGTGGCTTTCACATAGAGGATACAGAAGCACTTGACCGAATGAGTGCTCTTATGTATGTAAGAGGCGGCCCAAGATGGCTTATAGACAACCTGCCAAAGCATCGTTCTGCCAAGAGCTATCTAATGTGTATGGAGCCTTAAGGCAACCGACGCACACAATATTTACATACAAAAGAGTCTAAGACCACTAGATATCCATCAAGTCATGAGAAACAGCTATCCAAGCATCAAGATAAGGCAAATCTGCAGAATTAATGCTTTACAAGAAATATGTATTTTTCTGTGACATTTTTGAATGGGGGGGCTCACATTAGGCACTGCTCTTGAAATATTTACTAGGATAAAACCTTCACTTGATAAAATGTAGTTGACCGTTAAAATTTTTTTTACAGATTTTACTTCATGCCCTTATGTCCTTCATTGTTTTTTTTCCAGCTACTCATGCTAACGCCGTTCTTCTACTTGTTACCGTCATGATGGAGGTTGTGATTGTCAGCTTCCTCCTCTTCACTTTGGAAAAGCTTCCTCTGCAGTTCGAAAGTAAGTGCTATATAAAATGCTGAAGAATTATTGACAATGTGAATATTATATATTGAAAGTGAAAATACATTTCTGTTTTTCTCTGGTTTCTCCTTCTCTCACATCTCCTCTCTATACACTGATAAATGATAAGAAGCGTTTTTTTTAAACAGTATATAATACGACGTTTCTTACCTCCACGTGTCATATTGATATATAAAAATAATTTGAAAGTCACTTTTTTATATTTTTTCTGGTATTAATATATCTATCTTTATTTTGGTCTTTTCCAATTTTTTCCCCTCCAGTAACCGTGCTATCCATCTTTAGCATCATTTGCCTTTATGGCTTTGTGGCTTCTATGATAAATTGCTTGTTCAACAAAGAACTGATTCCACTGGGACCTCCATTGTTCAAGGTAAACACTACGTAGTAATGGAATAGGTGACCCAGGTTAAGAATTACTTGTCTGTATTTATAATGGTTTATACAATATCAAATGCATGGAAAAAGGGCTATTATGATAAAAACTAGCATTTCCCACCTGACCCATTTTGGAATTCCATGTGTCAGTATTTCATCTGTTTGTTTGTTTGTTTTTTTCTTACTATTTGTATCACTAAACTAAAAATTTTTGTGATTACATTAAAACAGTATGAAGTAAAACACTTTTTGCATAGTGGGGCTACTTAGGCATGATCTAAAAATTGCATAACAAGCCATGTTGTTTAAAAAATGTTTGTTCGGTGCCTACTACTACTACTACATCACTCATATTTACATAGACTGTCCAATTCAAGCTCTTCACAAGGTGAGCACAAACTGTTATCATAGGCACTGATGATGATTAGACAGCTCCTGCCATGCAGTTATAATAAAGCTCTGCCTCCATGAATATATACTTTGCCTATGAGAATAATTACACTGTCACTCCACTAGGATGAGATGGTACTACCTCCATCTCACCATGTAATGCTATGCTGAGGTATTATCAGATTAATAGCACACAATAAGAGAAAGTAGTAGATCAAAAATTGTTTAATGACCTATGGCATTGAACAAATGTTAATTTAGTGCATACTCCACCTGTATGTATCATTCAAATTTACACAGACTGTACTATACAAGCTCTTTATAAGGTTGACACAAACTCTTATCACAGGCACTGATGATGATTAGACAGCTTCTGTCATGTAGTTATAATAAAGAATATGACAGTTCTGCCTCCATGAATATATACTTAGCCTACCAGAATGTAGAAGGAAGGATAATTACCCTGTGCCATCAGCAGGGTGAAATTGTACTGCCTGCATCTCACCAAGCAATGTTGTGGTTAGATATTATAAGATTTATAGCGCAAAATAGTAGGGAAAGTAGAGTGAAATATTTAATTCAAGGTGGTTAATGATCTGCAATAGGAAAGAGGTTGAAATGTAGGGGAGTACAATACACGGGAAAAAAGTCCACCATGTGGTAGACTATCAGCTGGGGTTGTTGTAATAAAAAAATCATGTCTAATTGCTAATTGCAAAGCTAATTGCTTTCTATTGCCCTCTGTATAGACATAACAAGGGATGAGCAAGTTAAGCAGTAAATATTGGAATAATCATTAACTTTGCAACTTAATGTTGTCATAGAAGCAAATGCCAGAGAACAAGGAAGCTGTTCCTAGTTCATGCGTCCTGCCCCAGTCTCATCGTACAAGTGGCCTGAGAAGTATAGCAAAATTATTGGAAAGTGGAGGTGTATGTGGCATCCCGACAGATACCGTCTATGCTTTGGCTGCTTCATGCAAACATCCAGATGCCATCAGCAGAATCTATACTATAAAGGTGAGACCAACAAAGCCCTACAGTCTTATTGAGTAATCAGATGGTATAAACTTAATAAAGGTAGTGAGCCTCCTCACTTTTGGCATGTCAGACCTCACATGTCACTCTCCACACGGAGAAACATTACCTCTTAAATCCCAGTCAGGAGCTGCTCATTACAGCCAAATCAGATCTCATGCTTTGCACTGATGAAGGGCCACACCCCAAAACACGTGTCTGCAAATTGAGATTCCTATTTGGCTTTTATCCTACATCATATGGCAAGGGTCGATATTGACTTTTAGGATTGCTAATTTCAATAGGTGCACTAGAGTTTTAGTCTTGTTCCTCTCTGAAGAGGCAATTTGCATACTAGAAGATAGGATCTTTCCTTGTTTTCACGCCCCCATGAATGAAAGCTGGTGAATCTCAGAAGGAAATAAGTTCATTTTCTTCCGCGCTTTCTGTAAGGCGGCTGGGCAGCGTTGTAACGTTATTTACCTGCAGATTTACCATATATATATATATATATATATATTTATATATATATATATATATATATATATATATATATATATATATATATATATATAATAAACAGCATTTTCCTAGGTGACATGTTCC
The DNA here is from genome assembly GCF_051348905.1 of Ranitomeya variabilis. Lineage (NCBI taxonomy): Eukaryota > Metazoa > Chordata > Amphibia > Anura > Dendrobatidae > Ranitomeya > Ranitomeya variabilis. The sequence continues at coordinate 191,362,011 of NC_135233.1, forward strand.
CTTTAAAGGGATTGACAATGTATTCTGTAGATGTTTCTGGTTACAAGCAGTGTAATATGCAGATAGTAAGTAGGAAGGTGGTTCCTGAAAAGCTACGTCTACCTACTGGTAATGATATGATGAGCCATATTTTACAAGGCTAACAAGTACATACAAGTGAGTATTAATGGCAGCACATTACTGTCTCTCTGGGAGAAGGTGGAGACGGCACAAGGTGCACGTGGGGAAGAGCATTCTTGGTGTGTCACTGTTTTGAGAAGGAGATCAGAATAGCCATCTATTGAGAAATCAGGCACTCTAATAATATTTAATTCTGTGCTGACATCGATGTAACATCCTGAACTAGTTTAGCAAATTAGTGAGATTTACTCAACTGCACTTTTCTCACTTTGGGAAGATCTTAAGCAGTCTCAGATCCAAGGTGTTCTCATGGATGGTGTAAATGTGAGTGTAATAGGCACATGAGTAATACTTAATATTAATGTCTTAATGATTAGAACAAAATTTGTTTTCCGAGTGCTGAACTTACTAATAGTGATAATAAGGTGGGGCATTGCAGGTGGAGCTTTTCTATGTTGGCCTTGTCCTCCACAGATATTCTGCAAGCAAGTTATCTATACACTGTGTCATTATCACCAATAAGTTTTCTAAATGTGAGAACACTTTGAGCTTTAGTAGCACATCAATACTCCTACTGTCACATATAAGATATCACACATATTTCATCTTACTATAACATTTGATGTTTCCTGCAGGAACGACCTTCAGAGAAGCCCATCTGTATAAGTATTTCTAGCCTGCAGCAGTTGAGGGTAATAAATCCTCCATTCAGTCCACTATTGTGGAGATTCATGGATTTAGTCTATCCTGGAGGGATAAGCTGCATTGTAAAGAAAGGTGAATGGCTAAAACGACTTGGTAAGTGAAAAATACAATATTTTTATTTCATTATTGTAACGTATACCTTGTACCTAGGAGGACATTTCCTTCTGTAGCCATGCCTCTATGTACAGGGCATTGTCGGTGTGTAGTCACTAGTTTGCCTTCTGCTACCTTGCTCCATTTTACTTTTACATAGCTTAAAAGGGAACATGTCATATTGAAAATGATGTCAAATCTGCAGGCCGGATGTTATAGTGCAGAATGAGCTGATCAGATTTATATCCATATTTGTGGGAAAAGTTTCAGTAAAATTTGCATTTTATTCCTTGAAATCCCTGATTTGTGTATGCATATGAATCCAGCAGGTGGTGCTACTAATGATTGACAGTCATCCCTGTATAACTGTGCATGCAGAGATAGTGTTCAGGTGCTCAATAATTGCCCGGGGGCTCAAAAAATGGCTAATGGCTTAACAAAAGCCACTCCATTTACCAAATCCTGAGGGATGCCTTGATTTTTTCCCTTTAACCCCCATACAGAAATCTGGACTTAGACATAGACCACTTAGTTTGAGACCATGGAGTCATCTGCTGGCCAATGGTTCAGGCTGGCAGGAGCGGTCAGGTAGCCGGGTGAGAACCAGGAGCACATTCAAGGTACAAAATAAAAGGAATAGTGAGGAAACAGGCCACATTCAGAAAACAGGAATACCAAGAAGCTAAGCCAGAGCTGAGAACACAGGACTGAACCAGAGCAGGTAGACTTAACCAGCAGTGGAAGTCAGAGGTTCAGGTGTTTAAATAGAAGACAGCATGGCCCGTGTCCACCAGAAAGGAGCAAGCTAAATAGCCTGGAGTTAACTGCATAGCTTCCTGACTGACAGCGCCAAAAGTCTGTGGAGACAAACAGGATTGTCACTTTGATGCTTTGTGTTGCCGACAACCAAGATGTAACACAGCCAGAGACTGAAGTGAAAACAAAAAGGATACTTACCGGTCTGGAAGTTAGCTAAAGCTGTCAATCTCTAGTCGAAGCACCCACTGGACTCCTATAGATATAAACACCAGGAACAGCAATGAATAAAATACAAGTAAGGCCAGGGTCACATGCGAGAGAATCGGGGCTGATTATACAATTGACACTCAGCTGCAACTTTACTGCGAGCGTCATCCGAGTGTCGGTGCTCTGTGCTCCGATCGCCTCACATGACAGAATCGCAGTGGACGTGTGGAGGAGATGGAGTAAGTAATTTCTCCATCTCCTCCATTTCTGGCGTCCGATGTTTCCCACGCACTCGTAGACTTGTATGAGTGCGTGCAATCTGATTCTCGGATTCTTCCACGACATGCTGCTATTGTTGTCTTGTACCAAATCGGCATGAGAAAATAATGGCAGATCTGCGCTGCCCTATAGTATAACTGTGGGATAAAACGTCAGATAGCACTCAGCCATGTTATACGCTCGTGGCCTTATACTGAATCTTTCCTAGATATCATTCTGCTCAGCTTCTGCTCTGCACTGTACAGGTGCAACATGACAGGTGCCCTTAAAAAGTCTGGAAGCCCTTGATGTTTTATACTGAGATATTGTTGAACAATACTATTTTCTGTTGATATTCATGTCTTTCTGTGTATTCTAGGAGTGGGCGCTGCCTATGAATACGTTGGGACCGCTGAGTCCATAATGATCCGAGTCCCAGACCACTCCGTTACAGCCCATCTGACTGACATGACAGGACCATTAGCGATTACATCTGCCAACCCCAGTGGAGAAAGTGACAGCACTCACCACGATCATGTCATAAAGTAAGCTTAACAGTCAGAATGGAAGCAAGAAATGAGGAATATCTCCTTTTATTGCCTTTAGAACCTGCGGTGGCTAGAGCCCGGCCATAGTTACAGGTCATACTTCTTTATGTAGTTTAATATGTGCTGCAAACTAACATGTACCAGCTGGGGACATTGGCCAACTATCCACCACAGCCAAAAAACACGGTTAGGTTACTGGGGAATTTACTAGAATAGCCAACACCTGCTATGTAAGACATAATCTCTATGTCACACGGTCGGGATTGCAGCAGGAGATTTTGTTGCAAATCCAGGTGTGTTGGCAGGAGAAACGCTGCATAAAATAAGAGCATTTTTTGCCACTTTTTTTTTGCCACATATTATTAATGCATTTTTACTGCATATGATTCCCCAGTCATTAGTATTGTGAAATCTGCTGCAAGAATTGACGTACTGTAGAGTTAAATCTGTAAGGAAAAAATAATCAGTGTGTTAATGAGGCTTTAGGAACCTCATTTGCCGATACTTGGAAATTCTTCAGGTTTTGTGACAAAACTGCATGGAAAAAAGTAACAAAAATCCAATGTGTGCACATACCTTTATTAATGATAACAAAATCAGGCAACATATTATTTCTCAACAGTGGGGGGAAGGAAAGGAGCGACAGGCACTAAATAGTGCGCACTAACCCCCCACCAGAAGAAAAGACCAGCTCCATAGAAGTCATTAGAACAAGGATAGACGTGGGAGCATATGGATATTAAATTAGTAGAAAAATGCTGTATTAAGTAACATACAAATAACAAGCTTAATAGCAAAAAGTACAAAAAAGCACAGAACATACAAAAATGTGCACTTATATAAGGATGATTTAAAAAGAGAGTGGGTAACCCCCGGTGTGCGCTTGCAAAGTAACCATCATGCATAGCTCCATAAAGTGAGGCCAGCTGCTGCTCATACCTATATCGCTATAGTAGCGAAGGGCAAATCATATAGTGTATCATAAAGAGATGAAAGATTGAAAGAGCAGCGCTTACCAGCGGGAGGCACCAGGCAGGGCACACCGGTTGGGATCCACAGAACGCGACCCCCAACGCGCGTTTCGCCCGCAAAGAGATGGCTTTATCAAGGGAAGGTGATAAAGGCCTTGATAAAGCCATCTCTTTGCGGGCGAAACGCGCGTTGGGGGTCGCGTTCTGTGGATCCCAACCGGTGTGCCCTGCCTGGTGCCTCCCGCTGGTAAGCGCTGCTCTTTCAATCTTTCATCTCTTTATGATACACTATATGATTTGCCCATCGCTACTATAGCGATATAGGTATGAGCAGCAGCTGGCCTCACTTTATGGAGCTATGAATGATGGTTACTTTGCAAGCGCACACCGGGGGTTACCCACTCTCTTTTTAAATCATCCTTATATAAGTGCACATTTTTGTATGTTCTGTGCTTTTTTGTACTTTTTGCTATTAAGCTTGTTATTTGTATGTTACTTAATAAAGCATTTTTCTACTAATTTAATATCCATATGCTCCCACGTCTCTCCTTGTTTTAATGCCTTTAGTAGTGTATAAATTTTGTCTCAACACATAAAACAATTATCAAAAAACTGACCAGCACCTCGCAACAGAATAAGTGTGAACAGGTGCAATATAACCAAGAAAACGCAGCTGTACTCTGAAATGCTCTAAGATGCAAACATTGAATATATGAAGTTGGATCTGCTTTACTGCTATAGAACATGTTAAAAAATGAAGGTACGGTACTTAGCTCACAAATTGGCTAATGCATGAGAGCCCACCAGCACGACAAGGCGTACCCTTTTGTTGGGATCCTAACCTTATATGCCTCTCCCAGGCTGAGAGCCTACAAGGGCAGGAAGGATTAAGCAGAGAGAAATGTCTTGTCGCTGGCTGGTGGGCTCTCATGAATTGGTCAATTTGTGCGCTAAGTACCTTCATTTTCTAACATTTTCTATAGCAGTCATGTGCTTCTTCTTCGTATATTCAATATTTGCATCTTATAGTATTTCTGAGTGCAGCTGTATTCTCAAGTCATAATTCAGACATCCAGTATTAAACATATGAGTTTATGTAATGAAGCGACAAATTGCTAATGCATAACATGGTGTCACCATCAAAATGACTTCCATTAGAAGTTCCCATAATGGAAGTGCAGAGCTGTAGTCAATAAAAGAATGTATTTTCCTATCTCTCCCGCCTTCAATGTACAGGTAGATTACACATGGCCAAGAATTCAGAGGCAAGAAACCATGAATCATAAAATAGTCGAGCCGTGCTGTCAGGTGCAGGGCAGGTTCAGCCGGTGCGGGCAGGTTCAACTGCATGTGACCTGTTGGCTTTTGCCTTAATGGGACACAACTGATGCCCTCGTCAGACAACGCAATGCTTTTCTGTGCTCTTTAGGGATCAGTCTGAAAATTGTGTATGTAAATGACATCTTGGAGTAATGATGTGAGGGCATTAAACACCCTACAATATTTTTTGGCTGAGTCATCCGGATGCTCCGTTTGCTAAGAGATAATATGTATGCATAGGGAGATCGCTAATTTAGGCACCATGGTTATTAGGGTTTGATACTTGGCGACATTTATTCATTATGTTGGTGTAAACATGTTGTTGTCTTTCCATTCTGCTGTTTATGTCGGACATATCGCAATTCGATGAATACATAGAGGTCGTCTTGTGTCTCGTCATCATGTCCTAATGACGTACAATGACATGTATTATGTGATTTCTCCACAGCCGTCTGAGCCACAAATTGGATGCTGTTCTGTGTGATGGCTATACCAACGAGATCGTGGGATCAACAGTCGTAATCTGCACCAAAATAGATGAAGGTATGAAAATAAAATATACCCACCCAAAACCTCTTATAGAAACTGTAGAAAATAATGATAAGGATAAAAAAATATTATCAGCAGAAATTTCTCGATACTAAAGTTTTGCCCCCAACCTCAGGACCATTCATATCCTCAGCACTGCCACTCATTATTGGGGAGTATACTAGAAGTAAAAATATTCTTTAGCAAGCATCTGACTCCGTAACTCAAACCCAGTACATCCTGATCCGTGTACAGGAATTAAAGGGTGAAGGCCAACGCAACCCATGCGATCTGTTAAATGGAGTGAGTTGTGCTAAGCCTGTCCATGGTAGCCATTTTGGACATGCTAGGTGACCACTGACAGGTTAACGACACAGGTCCCAAATGGGACATTTCTTAATATTATCTTCATATGTTCAGATAGGGATGTGGAAAGAGATCAGCCAAAGAGGCCAAATTCTTTATTCCATAAAAACATAACAGCGGCTACTGTGACGGAGGTTTGCATGATGAACATTATTATTTACCACCTGACATCACTTTCTTTTCAGGATCTATTACAATATTACGTGAAGGTTGTGTGCCAGCTACCAAAATAATGGCGTTGTTTGAGCGTGCAAAGAACATGGAGCAGGAAGTGTTATAAGAACAAGGTGGCATGAATGGAAAGTAGTCCTGCAGGTGGGACGAAAAAATATAAATATATGTGTGAATATAGTGTATTCACATGTTTTGCATCCTTACTGTATTTATTTTTCTGTAAAAATGTGAAGAACCATTATTTTATTTTAGAAGGTATTGCTAAGTTTGATTAAATAAAACTGTAAAAAACTCAAGACCAACAGGTAACTGGAGGATCCTACAGCAAAAACTGGAAAAGAGCATTATCCAACCACTCCTATCAAAAAGTGACTTCAGGATGTCATTTAATGAATGTGTTTTTCTTAGTTTCCCAGAAGTGTGTGTTTATTTTTCTACTGTCCCATCACATCCCCCTTTCTATCATGGACAGTCATCGTGGAAGTGACCTCTTTTCTAAGTGTCCATAGGCCCTGGCCCCCGACAGCTGTTTTGCTTCTTGCACTGTTAGTTAAAATCAGTGTATTCTAACTATTGAAGGGGTGCTCTGAGCACAGGTATTTATGGAGGGGGAATACTTATTAAAAGTAATCTTAAATTAAGACAGCCTAAAACTAGACTTCACAAACAGAAGATGTGCCATGACATGAGTGACTAATACTGTGCGATCCACAGTTTTCCTTACTCCACCTCTTAGTTGGCCTACTAGACCAATGTTTAGGACCAATCTCCCGCAGTCACTCGGCATATCTAACTGTTATACTGATAAAGAACTGATAAAGAAATATATTTTGCCCCAGGAAAATAATCAGGAATCACATCCAGGATGCCATACTGCTCCGTTTTCAGTTCGGTTGATCCTGTGCGCTGACACAATTTGCCCATCACCATCTCTGGTTTATACTGAAGCCTGAAGAAGTCTATGGATGTTACTGATCATGCATCGTACTGCACATGTGTGGCTTCTCATAGATTTTTTATGGGATAAATTAAAATCAATGCTGCCTATAGAAGTCTATGGACATTACTGAGCACGTGCAGTAACTACTTCTTAGTGCACATGCTCTTCTTCTCAAACAGAGTTCTGTTGGTTCTAAAGACTTAAATGGGACCTGTGCATATTTTTGGGAAGCTGAGCAAGAGTATACACTGGCAGAGCACTGCTCAGTAGTTAGAAGGGGACTCGCTGTGCAGTCTCTGTCAGGGGCAGACCAGAATTTTTTTTCTAGAGATATTTCTGGATATCATAAACAGCCCAATATCAGGTTCAGAAAATCCGTTTTATGTGTTTGGTTGTCATCATTTCATGTCTGCATCTGTTCTCCTGCATTGTTTTGTGAATGGACGCTGACCAGCGGGCCGACCTTTCCCGCAGTAAGTGACGGTCCTTGGTGCTTATTTTTCAATCATGTGTTTAGTACTAATTTGTATCATGAAGTATTTATTTATATGTACAGTGCAAATCATTTATTTCATTAGTTATTTTACACTGGAGTCTTACATGTGAATGTCGTCTGTTTGGAAATAAAAGTTTGAAAAATTTGGAAAAAAATATTGAGTGCGTGAAGTTATTTTTTCGATTTACCTATTAATGCATAAACCAGGACTAAATACAAAATACACAAAGCTTTGTTGTAGTAACTATTCAGGAGAGTAATATAATCTTCAACTTCCAACATTTTTTGTACTACTGAATTTGCTTTTTTACATTATTTATTTTCCTCGCTTACATAGCACCATTAATTCCACAGCGTTTTACAGACACCAACATCGATGTACCCATCGGGGCTCACAATCTAAATTCCCTATCACTATTTATTTGTGCGTAAAGCAAGCCATACAAACCGAGGGAGAACATAAAAACAATGGTGCTAACCACTGAGCCACCATACAGTGCTAACCACTGAGCCACTCTGCTGCACTTTTTTAGAAGAATTCTGGTTGACGCCATTTTCAGGGGCAACTGCAATTATTTAATATTATGACTCTACAGCAGGGCTGGGCAAATAGCGGCCCACTGGCCACATACGGCCCTTTTGATGTCGCTGTGCAGCCCGCAGACAGTGAAATACAAACTCCCCGGAAATAGAAGCTCCTGTGCTGCTGGCCATAGTACTGCAGGTCTGGAGCTCCTTAGGGTGCTGAGGGGCAGCACTGGACATACTGAGGTATGGACATCCTGATGGAGCTGGAGTGGCAGCACTGGAAGCATTGAGGGAGCTTGTGGGGCGATGCTAGAAGTACTAAGGGAGCTGGAGTGGCAGCGCTGAAAGTATTGAGGGAACTGGAGAGGCAACTGTGAACATCCAAAGGAAGCTGGAGTGGTGGCACTGGAAGTATTGAAGGAGTTGGCTTGATGCCACTGGAAGTATTGAGGGAGCTGTAGGGGCATCTCCGGAAATACGGAGGGAGCTGGAGTAGTGGTGCTAGAAGTATTGAGGAAGCTGGAGGAGCAATGCTGGAAGTACTGAGGGAGTTGGCTTGATGCCACTGGAAGTACTGAGGGAGCTGGAGGTATGGCCCTGGAAGTACTGAGGGAGCTGGAGATTTGGCGCCGGAAGTACTGAGGAAGCTGGAGAGGTGGCACTGGAAGTACTGAGGGAGCTGGAGGTGTGGCCCTAGAAGTACTGAGGGAGCTGTGGTGAAGCCCTGGAAGTACTGAGGGAACTGAAAGGGAGGCCCTGGAAGTACTGAGGGAGCAGGAGGGGTGACGTTGGAAGTACTGAGGGAGCTGGAGGGGCAGTGCTGAAAGTATAGAGGGAGCTGGAGAGGCAGTGCTGGAAGTACAGAGGGATCTGGAGATGTGGCCCTGGACTGGACTCACTGAGAGATATGGAGGGGAGGCCCTGGAAGTATGAGGGAGCGATGAAGGATGGCGCTGAGCTGCGGACAATCCTAGGGCAGTGCTGGAGTCTGTGTGCATCTGACCTCATGACATGTCCCTAGTAAAATTTCAAAATAGTAAATGGGATAAATATATGTTTTCAAAGTGTAATTCTGAAAGAGAATAATCCCCATTTTGTCTGAGAATCACACTTTTGTCCTGGTGTAAAAATATTAGGACCTCATGCACATGGGACATCTGCATCCATACATGAGGTACATATAGAAAACTTATCTTCATTCCACCAGGATGGATCCACATGTCCTGTGAGCATGAGACCAAAATGTTTTTTATTATATAAGTGGAATACTGCTCCTGCATATTAATTACATATTTACAATGTGTAAGCCCCACCTGTAAAGAGGTGGTCTACTACTAGACAACAGCTAATTAATCTATTTAGAGCCACAATTAGAGTAAAAGCAACAAATACTCGCCTCCTGCAGCAGCGTCATTCCAGCAGTGTTGGCGACACCATTTCTGGAGAGTGAAGTGACGTTGTGTCCTGTGGTCACTGCAGTCAATCAATAGGTGCTGATCGGCTGCAGATAGCATAGTCCATCATGGCAGACTTCCATTTTGAAGAAATAGTAAAGGCTTCAGGCTCTTGTGACTGCCGAAACTGATCACTGCAGCGGTCTTGTGACATTGCTTCTGGCACAGGAGCCGCGGGGGACACAGGCACCGAACCGCCGAACGAGATCAGTACAGGAGGTGCATAGACTTTTTTATATAATGATGCTTCCAGATACAGGTTTCTGGCTTCTAATGCCCGAGACTGGGTTAAAATAATGAATCGGATGTTATTCACCCACAGGAGTGGTGATGTCACCACTACAGATTACATTACCGCTGCTGACAATCACTGTGCTCAACGGCTCCGCTGATGTAGAAAGCTCGAGCAGCTGAGATCAGTGATTGGCAGCAGTGGTGAATTTAGCTGTAGTCATGATGTCACTGCAGCAGCCATTAACCCCTTCACACCCGGGCCATTTTCAGGTTTTTTCCTCACCTTTTTCCAAGAGCCATTACTTTTTTATGCTTTCATCCACATAACCGGATCAGGGCTTATTTTTTTGCGGGAGGAGTTGTACTTTTTATCACGTCATTCACTGGAAAGTGGGAAAAAAAATTCAAGTGTGTTGAAATTGCAAAAAAAATCCAATTCCACAGTTGTTGTTTTTTTTTTTAATTTACCATGTTCACTATATGGTAAAACTGACCCGGCAATATGATTCTGCAGGTCAGTACGAATGCACAGATACCGAACATGCATGGTATTTTTTTTTTAATTTAAGTGGTAAAAAAAAATCTGAAATTTGTGAAAAAAAATAAATAGCTTCTATCGCCACACTTCTAGACCCGTAACATTTTCAATTTTCTTGTGAGGGCTTATTATTTGCGCCATGAGCTGACGCTTTTCCTGATCTAATTTTTGGGTGCATACAATGTTTTGATCTCCTAATATTGCATTTTATTTCAATGTTGTGGAGAACAAACAAAGTCATTCTGGCGTTTTAACTTGTTTTTTCTCTTAGGTCATTTACCAATCGGATTCATTTATTTTATAGTTTGATAGTTCGGGCGTTTCTGAACGCTGCAATATCAAATATGTATTTCGGTTTTTTTATTGCTTTATTTTTAAAGTGGCAAAAGGGGTGATTTGAACTTTTGTGTTTTTTATTTTTTTTTTCATATTTTTAAAATCATTTCTTCTTCACTTTTTGCTGTATTACATAATCCCCTCATGGACTTGAAGCTGTGATTGTCCGATGGCTTGTGGCAGACATAGCAAAGCTTCAGCCCTGCTATATATTGAGAAAATCAAGATCTGCTATGACTGCCAGCGTTTGGGTTCTCTCCCACTTGCGATTAATAATCGGATTGCATTTGTACCAATTTAATCCTCTGCTTCTGTTTTCAGTGGTGTTTTATTTTCCTGCTCCTATCAGATTGCAATCGGACGGGAAAAAATTGCAGCAAGCCGAGATTACATCGCACCCACCCATATTAGTCAATAGGTGTGTGAAACATCGCACTGCACTAGGATGTCACACAAGTGCAATTCCCTCGGATGCCACCAGAAGAGGAGATGGAGAAATTATGACGATGGAGATCCAGTTTCACTCCATAAAATCCAGAGTCTATATTTGATAACTAGCTGAAGAGCCCGGCGTTGTTCGGGCATAGTAACTTACTGTGGTTAGATATAGCAACTCACTTCTCTTATTTTCCCATCACACCTCTAGATGTGGCCTGTGCCTTCTATGTGGAGTGTGGGTGGCTATGTGGAGTAGGCGTGGTTATACTATGTGGACTGGGCGTAGCTATGTGGAGTGGGCGTGGCTTGATACTTACACACGCCCATACAAGCACTCAACTTTATATATATAGATTAAAAATGATATAAGGCATCACTGCAGTACACCCAGGCATAGGTGTGGGTTGGGGATAAGTGGTGTGAGGGGGTGAAAAACTGACATTTTTGAAGCTAGCTGCGTTCTTATACTCGTTCTGATGAAGTGAGAATAGGAAAGAGGAAGGTAAAGTTACCGCTTGATCAGGTAAATGGTTGATTAGATAGGAAACATCTGAGAACCCGGGTCTTTTGTATGGAAATATAATTTAAAATCAACTCATGAAAAATGAAAAAAATGACAATGTATTACTTCTATAAATAAATACAAAAACAAAATAATCAGTAATGAAACATGCAGGAACCCGTGTATTAAGAAGGAATCCCCGTCTGAGTTTGGGAAAATGTTCTGCAGCATAAACTACACGATCTCTTAACTGTCTGTTATGGGTTACAATAAAATGGTTTGCTGCATTTGACACATTGTGATTGGTCTATTTACATCATGTAGATCTTCTCTTATTCTGGATTTTCATTTTCAGGTAGTGGAATCAGCACATGTAAGGTTATGATCACGGCATTAAATAATGAAGATTATGGAGTCTGAGTTACAACTAAGAACAATTTTTATTTTAAAAGTTTTTGAACCATTCGAACTGGAAAATATCTGAGTCTTGATTGAATGTGAACAAGTTTTGCGAGCAGACTGTCCACATCTATAATATAACACTTCGGTCGGAAGCCGGTATAGGTGTAAGGAGGTGAAGCACAAGAAGAGTCTGGGGGCGGTTACCTTCTCGGCTCTATGCCTGGAACCATTGAGCTGTGTTACAGGTTCCCCAGGGGGCAGACTTAGAGACTGGGACAGGAAGGAAGCCAGGCAGAGAGCGGGAAAGGCACGCGCTCAAGGGACAGAGCAGCGTGAGCAGGGGTCAGAGCAGGGCGCAGCTGCGCGCCGAGAGAGCGAGCTCCCCGTCAGAGGACAAATACAGGGAGAGTGCCCAGAAAGACTGCAGCTTGTGAGTACATGAAAGTGGACTCTACTGTGACTGGAGAGGGGCGCTTTGCCCGTGCAGAGACTGTGACCCCTGGTACCCACGGTATCAGTACAGAGACTGTGACCCCAGGTACCCACGGTATCAGTGCAGAGCCCTTGATTCCTGGTGAGAGACTTAATAATAGACAGACCATCATTTTCCCGGGATAGGCTGTGCTGTAAAAGCTAGACTCAGAGCCTGTTCATATCACATTGACTCCCAAAATCCCAGGCAGCGGGCTCCTAGAGACTACTCAGCCCACAGACAACAGAGGGACGACAAGTGCCGCTGTTTCTCGGCACCTACGTTGGAGAAGACGACCCTTCAAGCAAGACCTCATCAGACTGATAAGTGTTCTTTTTCTCAAGAAATCCTGCTTAATTCTGTTACACTGTTTGACTCCCATATTTTTGCACTGTTTATTGCTAGTTATATTCCACTACTTCCTCCCTGTGAGGAGAACCTGATTCCTATTATTAAACCCCTCAACTGTTGGTCTGAGATACCTATCGAAGAGCTCAGATATAAGTGGCAGAGGGTACTTATTCTTAATGGTTATGGCGTTAAGACCCCTGTAGTCTATGCAGGGAAGTAATTCTCCATTCTTCTTCTGCACGAAGAAGAACCCAGCACCGGCGGGTGACACTGACTTTCTAATGAATCCTTTTGCCAAATTCTCCTGGATGTACTGAGACATTTCCTCCGTCTCCGGGAGAGATAATGGGTAGACTCAACCCCGGGGAGGCTCAGCACCAGGTAAGAGGTCAATAGGACAGTCATAGGGGTGGTGAGGTGGAAGGGTCTCCACTGCCCTGTTGGAGAACACGTCCGCATAGGGCCAATAGTGCTTGGGAAGAGAGGAAAGATCTGCGGGTACCTCAGTAATAGCAACCTGAATGCACTCCCCTTGACATCTACCCTCACAAGATTCCCTCCATCCCAAAATTCTCCCCGTGGACCACTCAATATGAGGGGAGTGGTACCGTAGCCAAGGTATCCCTAACAGGACCTCATCAATTCTCTCGGGAATGACAAGTAAAGCGATAATCTCCTGATGGGATGGAGACATAGAAAGAGTAAATGGGATGGTCTGGTGTATTATCTGTGAGGGCAGTGTCGACCCACTCACCACTCGTACGGTAACTGGTTTGGCGAGCATCACCAAGGGTATTGCGTGCCGTTGGGCGAAGGCAGAAGACATTAAGTTGCCCTCCACCCCAGAATCCACCCAAAGCTCTACCGTATGAGTGGATGGGCCTATGGTAATTGTCCCCTTGAAGGACAATTTGGAGGAAAACATTGCCGTGTCTAGTGTACCTCCTCCTACAACCACTAGACGCTGATGTTTTCCTGACCGCTGTGGATATTTTCTGGCACAATGTCCCGACTGCTGGCAGACAGGACAGACCTTGAGTGCACGAGCGGTCCGGGACTTAGACCCCGCTCGTGTCACCTCCATGGTCTCATGTGGCTAAGATGCCTGGACCGGAGATTCCAGAGGTTTGATGAAGGTGGGAGCCAGCTGAAACCTCTGCCTACACTGGGCTCACTCCAACCTTTGCTCATTAAAACGAAGGTCGATGAGGGTAGATATTGCTAGTAGCTCCTCCAGTGTGGCAAGAATCTCCCTAGTGGCCAAGGCGTCCTTCACATGGTCAGCTAGTCCCCTCCAGAATACAGGGATGAGCACTTTATCCACTCCATTCCACTCCAGCTCAGATGCCAAAGTCCAGAAGTGGATAGCAAAATGGCTGACCATGGATGAACACTGTGTCAATGCCAGCAGTTGGAGCACTGTATCATGGGTGACATGAGGTCCCAAAAAGACCTGATTCAGAGTGCTCAAGAACCACAGAGCACTCTGCACCACATGATCTTCGCGCTCCCACAGCAGCATAGCCCACTCCAATGCCCTGTCTGACAGAAGGGATATAATAAATCCCACCTTAGCCCGCTCGGTGGAAAAACATGCAGCCAGGAGCTCAAGATGTATAGCACACTGGCTCACAAATCCCCGACACAGCTTACTGTCACCAGCAAACTTGTCTGGCAACGGGAGACGGGATAATGTCGGAGCAGGGGGTGGCAGTGGACAAACTAGCTGCCGCCACGCTAGCAGCCTGAACAGCAACTGCGGTAACATCCACGGCCGAGGTTAGGCGCTCGAGAGCCGCCAACCTGCCCTCCTGCTGCTGGATGTACCGCTGTAGTCGCTGTTCGTCCGCCATTACTATCCAGACCCTGGCGTTAGTATAATGTTAGGACTGGCAGAACGCACCGAATAAATATAAAGATAATAAAAGGTGCATTCGCAGCCTGGGGTCCACCGTGCAGAGATGGAACCTGCTGAAAGGTAATGGCGGCACTATATGGCGGTACTACGCCGGACTAAACTTGGGTTCCGTCACCCGGTATGAACTGATGCGAACTCTGTTGCTTCACAGAGTCACAGGGAAACTAAGGAAACACTGTCCCCTTTTAGCAGTTACAGGGTGCAGCAGATGGACGCTAGTGGGATCCCTAAAATTCATCCCCACTATGCTGGTGATTAATCCCGCTCTGACCCTCGGTGGCTTTTGAGCCCGCGCCTGAGGACGCCCTGAGTCAGATGCTGAGATCAAGCTGGAGTTCCCACCCTACACTGACCGGTTGTCAGGACTAATTAAAGATTACTGCACTGAGTGTGTTCAGCGCCGATCTGGCGGACTCCACTAACCACCCTTACAAGGGTTAGGAAAACACTCTAGCTGCGCACGGCGCCGCACTGGCGGTCGCTGCTGGTTAGGCGCAGTAAGGATCGTGCTCTTGTGTTAAGGATAGCATTGTCGGGCGCTAGGTAGCTCCAAGATTCGTGAACATTCAACAACTCTAGGAATGGGAATGAAAAAGGAGCAATCACCAGAACAGGCATAGAACCACACACACACAATTACAGGTTTATACTAGCGCATGGTCGAGCGGCCATGCAAGCCTTTTATAGATGTACCCTTCCGGGACCTTCCTAGTGGTCCAATCCGAGCCACTACAGGACCTGAGCATGTGACCTCCGACCTCCAACGAGAGGTCATCCCACGGGCATCCTCAGTAGATGAAAAGCAGGACTTAGTCCCTGGAACGTCTGCTCGCTGCTGATCAATGCTGTTTACAAAGGCTGAACCTGGGGCAGCAGCCATAACCAGCTGCACAGTATCAGCTTGAGCCAGACACTGGGACCGACATCTCTGCTGAGCAGTCTCCACTGTGGCTGGGGAAGAATGGGAGACCACAGAGGACATGGTTCGAGATTCCCCCTGTGCAGCAGCGGGAACTTGACACCTAACAAGCGGTAGATATACATAAGGATTGGGAAAGTGCAGTGGAGGGCACAGTAGAATCAGGAATTAGTTGCAATATAGGAACAGTTATTGTGTTTGGGAACAGCACCAATATTGGAGGGGCAGGATTAGTTAAAAAGGGGAATCCTTCCTGCTTTAGAGCAGATGAGAAGATTAGATAGAAAATTGTGATAAGTGAAGTCCAAGGCCAGAGGACTGAGAAGCACAAGAGAATACATGTATTTGGGCAGTATGCGGATGGTCGCCACTAGCTTGAACGGATCTTCTTAGGACATCTAGGCCTGAATTAGGCATAGGGAAGTGTGCCTTAATCAGTTTCCAGAAGGGAAAGCTGGATGGGGAATTATTTCAGAAAGGCGTGTCGGAACCCATGAGAGCTACAGAGCCAGACAGAGTATTCCAGGAGCCAGAGTTGCCAGATAAATAAGGGATGACTTAGGTAGAAAAAACTGTGAATTTTGCATTGCACTGTGCTGTGACTAAGGGTACCGTTACACTAAACGATTTACCAACGATCACGACCAGCGATATGACCTGGCCGTGATCGTTGGTAAGTCGTTCGATGCCGAAGTCCCCGGGTAACCAGGGTAAACATCGGGTTTCTAAGCGCAGGGCCGAGCTTAGTAACCCGATGTTTACCCTGGTTACCATTGTAAATGTAAAAAAAACCAAAACACTACATACTCACATTCCGGTCTCTGTCACGTCCCTCGCCGTCAGCTTCCCGCACTGACTGTGTCAGTGCCGGCCGTAAAGCACAGCACAGCGGTGACGTCACCGCTGTGCTCTACTTTTACTTTATGGCCGGCGCTCACAGTCAGTGCGGGAAGCTGACGGCGAGGGACGTGACAGACATCAGAAGGTGAGTATGTAGTGGTTTTTTTTTACATTTACAATGATAACCAGGGTAAACATCGGGTTACTAAGTGCGGCCCTGCGCTTAGTAACCCGATATTTACCCTGGTTACAAGCGAACACATCGCTGGATCGGTGTCACACACACCGATCCAGCAATGACAGCGGGTGATCCAGCGACGAAATAAAGTTTCAAACGATCTGCTACGACGTACGATTCTCAGCGGGCTCCCTGATCGCAGTAGCGTGTCAGACACAGCGAGATCGTATGTATATCGCTGGAACGTCACGGATCGTGCCATCATAGCGACCAAAGTGCCACTGTGAGACGGTATCCTTAGATAGAGTAAAGTCAGTAAAGTTTAACTGTTTTAAAAGGATCAAGTGTCTCCTGTTCAATGTGCAGCTGTTCCTGGATACGGGATCCTGCCAAACCATGAGTGTTATAACATACATCCAGAACACAAGGGAAACGGGACACTGTTTAATTGTGGGGTGCCAGGGTGCGGGAACACAGAAGCACTTTGCACATGACTACCACCCTGTGCATCTTACAAGTCAAATTTTCTCCAGTCCGGATGGTTCAAAAGCTTTAAAAAAAAAAAAAAAAAATTGTAATTCAGACTCCATAATCTACATTATTTAATGCAGTGCTTGTAACATTAGATGTGTTGATTCCACTGCCAGAAAACATCTACAGTATATGATGTTAGTAAACATACCAACCGCAATGTGTCAAATGCAGCAACAGAGAAAGAACTTTATGCAATTGAGAAGCTTTTTGGATCTTTTTTCTTCCCTGGGTTCCTTCAGGTTTAAAACAGCAAATCCTGCTTCATTACTGAATATTTAGTTTTTTGTTTGCATTTGTAGAAGTAATACATTGTTGTTTTTTCATTTTTCATGTGCTGATTTTAAATGATGTAAATTTCCATACAAAAGATCCGATGCCAATGCCATGGGTTCTCAGGTGTTTTCTAACTAATCAACCAATTACCCTGATCATGTTGTAACCTTAAATTCCGCTGAAATAATCAGCCATCATCTGCCCGTAAAAGTGCGGGCTCAATGTGCGAGTGTATGTCATATCTCAGTAAGGAATTAACAGAGACTGGAGACATGGAGGAAACATAGAACTAAACTTGGGAAGGGTGACTAATGTTTGCTTTTATTATCTGAATACATCATATGCCATATCAGATCAGAAACCTGCAGAAAACTGGCTAAATAGTCAGGTAATCACTCGAATAGCAGACACATGGAGGAAGCCCCGACACACTCTGACCCTAATTGGACTGCTGAACTGTCACTCAACAAATTGACAGCTCAGCATGCCCCAACCTCCTATTGGACAGCCGAGTTGTCCATCAATATACCGACAGCTCAGCACGCCCCTGTCCTAGATTGGATGGCTGAACTGTCACTCACTGCTCCCAGACTCACTGATAGGCGGAATTGTGACAAATCATTTATAAAACGTGGTCCGTTTTTCTTGTACATAAAAGAACTGACATCTGATCACACAGTATTAAATATATAAAATTAATATTGAGCTGAATTAAGTTCAGCCTCCACAACACTCCCTGCAGAATACTGACTTTTGTGTCTTCCGGGCATTCACTGCAACACTACATTCTAGTGCTTAACAAAAAGATCCATGGACCAAAGATCCGAAAAACATATCTACTTTAATCTGCTTTTCATCTGATTTTCTTAAGTTTTCTACCATTGTTGGGACAGTGTTTTTCTTGTATGGAAAAAAAAGATTTCCAAGCTTCTACTCAATGAGAAACAGACAGCAAGATAATGTGGATGGCATCCATGTGCTGTCTAGTTTTTTTCATAGATCTACTGAATTAAATAGGTCGTAATTATCTATAAATTGAGTAACAATTTCAAAAGTTGTCAATTTAATTTTTAGATGAATGGTCCGCATAAAAACACGTGTAAGCATGACCATCTACTATGTTAGTCGCATGATCTATTCGAAAAAAAAAGAACCGATGGAATATGAACAAGAATATTAAAAGGGGCCTCACCCTGAAGATAATGATCCTCTGTGTCAGTTCTTCATAAGTTGTATTTATGCACAGGCAGATTTGGAAAAAGTGAAGTTAGAAGCTTTCACTCATAGAAACTTCAATAGTTTATCTTTATCAATTAATAAATTGCAAAGTGAAGGATCAAAGAAGGAGTCTAAATCAAATTAGTTTTTCATGTATTCATCATTTGCCTTCAAATGACTTCTAGGTACACTTCCACACAGTTTTTGAATAAACTCAGCAAGGAGGTTTTTCCAGACATCTTGGAGAATTAACCACAGATCTGCAGTGGAAATCGCTTATGAAAATCCTTCTATCTCTTCAGTTAAAGAAGCACTCCTTCTACTCTTCCTCCTCCTCCTCTCTTCCTCCTCCTCCTCTTCCTCCTCCTCTCTTCCTCCCCCTCCTCCCCCCAACAAAGTTTTTATCCTCTTAGTATATCGCAGTCATCATATTATACAGAACTGTGTACGCATAATTGCTCATTTCACTTTGCCTTTCTATCCAGCTAATGTTTTTCTTTTCTCTCCTCTATGTAGAAATAGGAGTCTCTTCTGCCTGCATTTATCATTCCCGTCTTCAACTGCTGACCTATCTGCTCCCTCCTTCCCTTGCCAGAGACTTTTGTTGTGACTTATAAATTGTGCAGATAAAAGAGAATTCCTGTTTCTACATAGATCTTAGAAGGATTCAGCTTGTCAGTTTTAATATTAAGAGGATAACATTTCAGATGGGAGTACTATAACGAGTCGACCCCTCAGTGTGTCTGGGATGCAGTTGCTAACAGCTCAGCCATCCAATCTGTTACATGGGCATATAAAAGCTATCAGTACTTTGATTGACAGCTCAGTGACCAGTCTGGTGCAGGGGCATGCTGAGCTGTCTGTCTTTTGATTGACAGCTCAGCCGTTCTGTCTGAGAATGGGAGTTACTTGCTTTCTCCAGGTGTTCATTGTCCCAGGTGATTGAATGTCTACTTAGCTAGGCTGTTAGTCCCTGACCTCTTACAGGCGTAGCATTAGCTTAGTGTGGTTGGTTTTCTATATGCGTAGTGTTTTGCTTGATGATCTTTCATTGTCTGACCTTGTACCTTTGTTTTTCCCTCAGTCTGTTTAACCCCTTTTTCTGATCTACTATCCTCCTAGTATTTTGACCTCCGATTGTTACCTAACTATTTCTTTGTCTCTTCCTTCTTATGATGTACCTTCCTGGCTTTTGACCTCAGACTCCGACCTTGACTATCCCGACTCACGGCTTGTCTAAGGGAAGTAACTCAGCGTCACATTACATCTGTCTTATAGTTTTTCACCATTATGGATTCTGTTAACATGTTTAGTGACAAGGTCGTGAATTTGACACAGATGACTCAGGATCTGGCTAAGGAATACCAGAATCTGCAGTCATCACAATATTAGTTGCAGGGTCAGATAATTAATTTTAAGAATACTTCCTATAGCACTATACTGCTGGCAGTGACTGTGACGTCAGTATCCTTATAAGTATAGATGATCTCTCCCGAACCTGTTATGGCCCTTCCTGATACATTTTTGGGAGAGAAAGACCAGTTTAGGGTGATCAGGGAGAGCGCTAAGTTATTTTTTACCCCGCTTCCTCAGTCATTAGGTGATGAGTTCCAGCAAGTGGGAATAATCATGTCCCTATTGTGATTGGTTCTCAGACCTGGGCATTTTCCTTGTCCTCACAAGCCCCAAAACGGTGTTTTGTGGATCCTTTTTTGAGCTTTTAGGTCTGATCTATGATGAACCTGAAAGGATCGAGGTAGCTGAGGTTAAGATTATGAACCTGGCACAGGGGGATCGCACAGCTGAGAGCTACTGCACTGAGTTCCGGTAGTGGTCAACTGAAGCTCTGTGGACCGATGCAGCTTTCAGGTGCCAGTTCCATAAAGGCCTTTTCGAAACTCTTAAGGACACTCTGGACCTTCATGACACACTTTGCTCTCTGGCAGAATCCATGACCCAGGTCATATGCCTGGACCGCAGTATCTGTGAAAGCCATGGTGAACAGTAGACTGCCCAATATACTTCCCCAGAACCAGTTCATTTATCAGAGGTAGATCCATTAGAGGTTAGAATTGTCAGTTTTCGTGTTGTGGAGAAAAAAGTAGACAAGATCTCTATCCATTCTGTGCGCTTCTGGACATTTTCTTAAGAATTGCCCAACTCGTCCTCAGGCAAGCAAACCATCAGGGGAACGTCTGAGTCTGGGTGATGGCCGAGGAAGTGACCTGGACTCCCAGGTACCTTTTTCTTAAATTGATAAAGTAGTGATAAATATGGTGATAGCCTTCAGGAACCAGGTGTTATCAAAATTGGCATTCATTGACTGTGGGTCTGCTGCTAATTTTATTGATTTGGAACATGTTCTGAAGTTAGGATTGGTGACAGTTTGTTTGGAAAGACGCATTCAAATGTTAAACCTTGACAAGACACCGTTAGCCCGGAATTTGGCCAAGAGGGTAACGGTGGATTTCACGCTCCAGGTAAGAGCACTCCAATCTGAATCCATCTCCTGTTTTGTTTTGGATAATTTGCATGCTGGGTTGCTACTGGGGCTTCCATGGTTGCATATTCACAATCCTGTTATTGATTAGTGTCAGAAGGAGATTGTTAAATGGAGCCTCAATTATTGAAAGTATGTACAAATATGCCAGGGTATTTGAAGAACTTCAGAGATGTGATCTCAGAAAAAAAGGCAGAGATATTACCAACCCATTGTCTTAATGATTGTGCTATTAATCTTGTCCCTAATACAAAGCTACCAGAAGCCTTTACAATTTTATCTGGGCCTGAAGTGACTGCCATGAAAGAATATATAGAACCAGAAACACATGGGCTACTTGCACACTGAACAAGTCTGTAGGAACCTGTTCACACCACCAGAAAACTTGAAGACACAAAAAAGCACAGTGAAGTCAAAAATACTCTGTTGTAAAAAAATCACAGTAATAAGCAAGTGCTAGTCAAAAGATGTAAAGAAAACAGGGTATTTAGTTGATACGTTTTTTTGCAAAAAAATGTATACTAAGCTGCTCCACCAAATCGCCAAGGTATACCCTTATAGAGCAGTCCTAACTAATGTATGCAATCCCTATCTGATGTATTTAAAACCTGATTATCTGTATAGTACCTGTATAAGCAGGGTTCAGAGAGAAAAAAAATTATACATGTGGACATGCAGGATGGAACAGCTTAAATGCAAATGACCCACAGAGGAGTGGTGGACTCCCCAGTCTTGTAGAAACAAGAGAACAATTAGAACCAGAAACACATGGGCTACTTGCACACTGAACAAGTCTGTAGGAACCTGTTCACACCACCAGAAAACTTGAAGACACAAAAAAGCACAGTGAAGTCAAAAATACTCTGTTGTAAAAAAATCACAGTAATAAGCAAGTGCTAGTCAAAAGATGTAAAGAAAACAGGGTATTTAGTTGATACGTTTTTTTGCAAAAAAATGTATACTAAGCTGCTCCACCAAATCGCCAAGGTATACCCTTATAGAGCAGTCCTAACTAATGTATGCAATCCCTATCTGATGTATTTAAAACCTGATTATCTGTATAGTACCTGTATAAGCAGGGTTCAGAGAGAAAAAAAATATACATGTGGACATGCAGGATGGAACAGCTTAAATGCAAATGACCCACAGAGGAGTGGTGGACTCCCCAGTCTTGTAGAAACAAGAGAACAATTAGAACCAGAAACACATGGGCTACTTGCACACTGAACAAGTCTGTAGGAACCTGTTCACACCACCAGAAAACTTGAAGACACAAAAAAGCACAGTGAAGTCAAAAATACTCTGTTGTAAAAAAATCACAGTAATAAGCAAGTGCTAGTCAAAAGATGTAAAGAAAACAGGGTATTTAGTTGATACGTTTTTTTGCAAAAAAATGTATACTAAGCTGCTCCACCAAATCGCCAAGGTATACCCTTATAGAGCAGTCCTAACTAATGTATGCAATCCCTATCTGATGTATTTAAAACCTGATTATCTGTATAGTACCTGTATAAGCAGGGTTCAGAGAGAAAAAAAATATACATGTGGACATGCAGGATGGAACAGCTTAAATGCAAATGACCCACAGAGGAGTGGTGGACTCCCCAGTCTTGTAGAAACAAGAGAACAATTAGAACCAGAAACACATGGGCTACTTGCACACTGAACAAGTCTGTAGGAACCTGTTTACACCACCAGAAAACTTGAAGACACAAAAAAGCACAGTGAAGTCAAAAATACTCTGTTGTAAAAAAAATCACAGTAATAAGCAAGTGCTAGTCAAAAGATGTAAAGAAAAAAGGGTATTTAGTTGATACGTTTTTTTGCAAAAAAATGTATACTAAGCTGCTCCACCAAATCGCCAAGGTATACCCTTATAGAGCAGTCCTAACTAATGTATGCAATCCCTATCTGATGTATTTAAAACCTGATTATCTGTATAGTACCTGTATAAGCAGGGTTCAGAGAGAAAAAAAATTAATATAGAGTATTTTTGACTTCACTGTGCTTTTTTGTGTCTTCAAGTTTTCTGGTGGTGTGAACAGGTTCCTACAGACTTGTTCAGTGTGCAAGTAGCCCATGTGTTTCTGGTTCTAATTGTTCTCTTGTTTCTACAAGACTGGGGAGTCCACCACTCCTCTGTGGGTCATTTGCATTTAAGCTGTTCCATCCTGCATGTCCACATGTATATTTTTTTTCTCTCTGAACCCTGCTTATACAGGTACTATACAGATAATCAGGTTTTAAATACATCAGATAGGGATTGCATACATTAGTTAGGACTGCTCTATAAGGGTATACCTTGGCGATTTGGTGGAGCAGCTTAGTATACATTTTTTTGCAAAAAAACGTATCAACTAAATACCCTGTTTTCTTTACATCTTTTGACTAGCACTTGCTTATTACTGTGATTTTTTTACAACAGAGTATTTTTGACTTCACTGTGCTTTTTTGTGTCTTCATGAAAGAATATAGTAGAAAACACAACCTCAATGACATCACATAAATGTCACACATGTCATTAAAACAAAAAATATGACAGAGCAATAAAAAGAAAAAAAGGACCACGCTCAATGAGAAATATTGTAACTCAGGAGAAAAGAAGAGCAATCGGGTATTATAAAAATATGACAAAATTTTATTGATAGAAATTAACCACAAATACACAATAAGCCAGTAAAGTGGCACATAACAGGGGGAGACCCCAAAGAGGGGGAAGCGCAGGACTCCAAACCAAATGCCTGGCCGCTAGATGCTAAGCAAAAACAAGTTCAAAGCATGGCATAAAGTGCACAGTGCAAAAACAGAGCCGCATTTAGACAGCATTACCCTCAATTGCCATATGGCATGTCGCATAGTGCTATAGCGGTGGTTAACCCACCGGAGGAAAAAATGCTTACCAAACAATCATGGCATGGCATAAAGTGCACAGTTCAAAATCAAAGCCGCATCTAGACAGCATTATCCTCAATTACCATATGACATGCCGCATAGTGCTATAGCGGTGGATAACTCACTAGGGGTAAGGTGCTTACCAGGCAGTAGCGGTGTGGAAGTCCTGGGCCGGGTGTGCGTGCCCGACGCGCGTTTCGCGGGTAATAAACCCCGCTTTATCAAGGGAATGTGGGGTTAAGCCGAACAGGACCTTAAATTAGCCTTTGAACCGGCACATGGTGTGTTGCCGTCCAATCACAGATCGGGTTACCGGCGCATGCGCACCGCGATAACCAGGCTCCCGGCCAGAGGAGCGGAGCGTCAACGTCGTCACATGAGAGGGGGGAGGAGGAGCTTATTGTGTATTTGTGGTTAACTTCTATCAATAAAATTTTGTCATATTTTTATAATACCCGATTGCTCTTCTTTTCTCCTGAGTTACATGAAAGAATATATTAGCAAAAGTTTACTGAAGGGTGATATTTGTCCATCCTCCTCCCCTGTTGCTTCCAGATTTTTCTTTGTGAAGAGAGATGGGGGTATCAGTCCTTGCCTCGATTTCCGAGAACTAAACTAAATTACGTTTAATAATACTTATGTGACGCCCAGGAGACCGAGGTACCCAGCACCAGATCAATGAGGTCTGTCTCTTGAGGGGGATGTCACTAGTGGCTTGACCAGGTGCTGTGGCCTCAGGCGATGCACAGTGTAAGGGATATCATGAAGGAACAGACACTTACTTGATCAGCAGCAGGTCCTCCCAGCTGTGATGACCCCGATCCTGGATCGATGGCTATTGTCCAAATGAAAGACTGAGGCGCTGAAAAGTTTAACCAGTTTACTTCAACAAAAAGGGATTTGCAACCAATACTGTCACCGGAGTCTGAATAAGAACTCTGAATTACTTTGACCCTGTCAGGATTTCCACCTCTTATTATGCGCAGTTTCTGTATGGCCCTGCTGCTGTATGTAAACTGGATGCTGACCCAATCTGTCTCTTCTGTGCTCTGGTTTGACGGACAACCCGAGTCCTTTTTGTCGGCTTACCCCCTCTGGGAGTACCGCTGAACTCTGTGTCTGTTGTTGCGTCTTACCCTAGTGAAGCTGATATCACTTCACGTCCTTCCGGTTGCTGTATTATATATAATGAATATAGCCACGGATCCGGTATCCGTCTCTGCGCCTATTCTGGGTAGTGATTACAATTTCCTTTTTCTCTATTCCTCTTTTCCTACTATGGGTACTATGGGTGTTGTGAATTAGACTTTTTTGGCTCCCTCTTGTGGTCACTAGTGATATGACTCTGGGATTGTCTTTCCTCAGTTTGGCACCCACCTGGGTCATTAGTCCAGGGGTGTTGCTATATGAACTCCCTGAATTCTCAGTCTGGTGCCTGGCATCATTGTAATCAGTCCTTTCTGTTTGCTCCTGTCTGCTGGTCCTGGTTCGTGCAAAATTAAGCTAAGTCCTGCTTCCTTGTTTTTTGGTTATTTGTATTGCTCTTACTTTTTTGTCCAGCTTGTACTAAATGTGATTCCTGATTTTGCTGGAAGCTCTAGGGGGCTGGTATTCTCCCCCCGGGCCGTTAGACGGTTCGGGGGTTCTTGAATATCCAGCGTGGAAATTTTGATAGGGTTTTTGCTGACCGTATAAGTCATCTTACTATATTCTGCTATTAGTCAGTGGGCCTCTCTTTGCTAAATACCTAGTTCATTCTTACGTTTGTCTTTTCTTCTTACCTCACCGTTGTTATTTGTTGGGGGCTTGTATCCAACTTTTGGGGTCTTATCTCTGGAGGCAAGAAAGGTCTATCTTTTCCCTTCTAGGGTTAGTTAGTTCTCCGGCTGGCGCGAGACGTCTAGAACCAACGTAGGCACGTTCCCCGGCTGCTGCTATTTGTGGTGCTAGGATTAGATATACAGTCAGCCCAGTTACCACTGCCCTATGAGCTGGTTTTTTGTGTTTGCAGACTTAGTATTTATTTCTGAGACCCTCTGCCATTGGGGTCATAACAGTATGCCAGGCCAAAGTTGAATGTTTAATGCATTGCAGAAGTGGGATTATAAGAAAGGAAATTCTGAGTTTTTTTTTTTTTTCTTTCTTCCTCCCCTTTACCTTTGAGTGGTTTGAGCTTGCTGCAGACATGAATGTCCAGACCTTGATTACAAGTGTGGACCAGCTTGCTGCTCGTGTGCAGGGCATACAAGATTTTGTTACCAGTAGTCCTATGTCTGAACCTAAAATACCTATTCCTGAACTGTTCTCTGGAGACCGATTTAAGTTTAGGAATTTCAGGAATAATTGTAAATTGTTTCTATCTCTGAGACCCCGTTCATCTGGAGACTCAGCTCAGCAAGTAAAAATTGTTATCTCTTTCTTACGGGGCGACCCTCAGGATTGGGCCTTCTCGCTAGCGCCAGGAGATCCGGCATTGGCAAATATTGATGCATTTTTTCTGGCGCTCGGATTGCTTTACGAGGAACCCAATCTTGAAATTCAGGCAGAAAAAGCCTTGCTGGCTATTTCTCAGGGCCAGGATGAAGCTGAAGTGTATTGCCAAAAATTTCGGAAATGGTCCGTGCTTACTCAGTGGAATGAGTGTGCTCTGGCCGCAAATTTCAGAAATGGCCTTTCTGAACCCATTAAGAATGTGATGGTGGGTTTCTCCATTCCTACAAGTCTGAATGATTCCATGGCGCTGGCTATTCAAATTGACCGGCGTTTGCGGGAGCGCAAAGCCGCTAATCCTCTTGTGGTGTTGTCTGAACAAACACCTGATTTAATGCAATGTGGTAGAATTCAGACTAGAAATGAACGGAAAAATCATAGACGTCAGAATGGGTTGTGTTTTTACTGTGGTGATTCTACACATGTTATATCAGCATGCTCTAAACGCCTAACAAGGGTTGTTAGTCCTGTCGCCATTGGTAATTTGCAACCTAAATTTATTTTGTCTGTGACTTTAATTTGCTCATTGTCTTCCTACCCTGTTATGGCGTTTGTGGATTCAGGTGCTGCCCTGAGTCTTATGGATCTGTCATTTGCCAAGCGCTGTGGTTTTGTTCTTGAGCCGTTGGTAAATCCTATCCCTCTTAGAGGTATTGATGCTACGCCATTGGCGGAAAATAAACCGCAGTTTTGGACACAGGTAACCATGTGCATGACTCCTGAACATCGGGAGGTGATTCGTTTTCTTGTTCTGCATAAAATGCATGATTTGGTCGTTTTGGGGCTGCCATGGTTACAGACCCATAATCCAGTCTTGGATTGGAAGGCAATGTCTGTGTCAAGTTGGGGCTGTCAGGGAATTCATGGTGATTCCCCGCCGGTGTCTATTGCTTCCTCTACTCCTTCGGAAGTTCCTGAGTATTTGTCTGATTTTCAGGATGTATTCAGCGAGTCCAGGTCCAGTGCTCTGCCTCCTCATAGGGACTGTGACTGCGCTATAGATTTGATTCCAGGCAGTAAATTTCCTAAGGGAAGACTATTTAATCTGTCTGTACCTGAGCATACCGCAATGCGTTCGTATATCAAGGAATCTCTGGAGAAGGGGCATATCCGTCCATCCTCTTCCCCTCTTGGTGCTGGATTCTTTTTTGTGGCCAACAAAGACGGATCTTTGAGACCTTGTATTGACTATCGGCTTCTGAATAAAATCACTGTTAAATTTCAGTATCCTTTGCCTCTGTTGTCGGACTTGTTTGCCCGGATTAAAGGTGCCAAGTGGTTCACCAAAATAGATCTTCGTGGTGCGTACAACCTTGTGCGCATTAAGCAAGGAGATGAATGGAAAACTGCATTTAATACGCCCGAAGGTCATTTTGAGTACTTGGTGATGCCTTTTGGGCTCTCTAATGCTCCTTCAGTGTTTCAGTCCTTTATGCATGATATTTTCCGGAAGTATCTGGATAAATTTATGATTGTTTATCTGGATGATATTATGTTTTTTTCTGATGATTGGGACTCGCATGTAGAGCAGGTCAGGATGGTGTTTCAGGTTTTGCGTGAGAATGCTTTGTTTGTTAAGGGCTCAAAGTGTCTCTTTGGAGTACAGAAGGTTCCCTTTTTGGGTTTTATTTTTTCCCCTTCTGCGGTGGAGATGGACCCAGTCAAGGTCCGAGCTATTCATGATTGGACTCAACCCACGTCAGTTAAGAGTCTTCAGAAGTTCTTGGGTTTTGCTAACTTCTACCGTCGTTTTATTGCTAATTTTTCTAGCGTTGTTAAACCTTTGACGGATATGACCAAGAAAGGTTCTGATGTTGCTAACTGGGCTCCTGCAGCCGTGGAAGCTTTCCAAGAGTTGAAGCGCCGGTTTACTTCAGCGCCTGTTTTGTGCCAGCCTGATGTCTCACTTCCCTTTAAGGTTGAAGTGGATGCTTCTGAGATTGGGGCAGGGGCCGTTTTGTCGCAGAGAGGCCCTGGTTGCTCTGTAATGAGACCATGTGCTTTTTTCTCTAGGAAGTTTTCGCCTGCTGAGCGGAATTATGATGTTGGCAATCGGGAGTTGCTGGCCATGAAGTGGGCATTTGAGGAGTGGCGTCATTGGCTCGAGGGTGCTAAGCATCGTGTGGTGGTCTTGACTGATCACAAAAATCTGATGTATCTCGAGTCTGCTAAACGCCTGAATCCTAGACAGGCCCGTTAGTCATTGTTTTTCTCCCGTTTTGACTTTGTGGTCTCGTATTTACCAGGTTCAAAGAATGTGAAGGCTGATGCTCTTTCAAGGAGCTTTGTGCCTGACTCTCCTGGAGTCGCAGAACCAGTTGGTATTCTTAAAGAGGGAGTAATCTTGTCAGCCATTTCTCCGGATTTGCGACGTGTGTTGCAGAGATTTCAGGCTGGTAGACCTGACTCTTGTCCACCTGACAGACTGTTTGTTCCTGATAAGTGGACCAGCAGAGTCATTTCCGAGGTTCATTCCTCGGTGTTGGCAGGGCATCGGGGAATTTTTGGCACCAGAGATTTGGTGGCTAGGTCCTTTTGGTGGCCTTCCTTGTCACGGGATGTGCGGTCATTTGTGCAGTCCTGTGGGACTTGTGCTCGAGCTAAGCCTTGCTGTTCTCGTGCCAGCGGGTTGCTCTTGCCCTTGCCTGTCCCGAAGAGGCCTTGGACGCACATTTCCATGGATTTCATTTTGGATCTTCCGGTGTCTCAGGGCATGTCTGTCATCTGGGTGGTATGTGATCGCTTTTCCAAGATGGTCCATTTGGTATCTTTGCCTAAGCTGCCTTCCTCTTCCGATCTGGTTCCTCTGTTCTTTCAGAATGTGGTTCGTTTACACGGCATTCCTGAGAATATCGTGTCTGACAGAGGATCCCAGTTTGTTTCCAGGTTCTGGCGATCCTTTTGTGCTAAGATGGGCATTGACTTGTCGTTTTCCTCTGCCTTTCATCCTCAGACTAATGGACAAACGGAGCGAACTAATCAGACTCTGGAGGCTTATTTGAGGTGTTTTGTTTCTGCAGATCAGGATGATTGGGTGACCTTCTTGCCGTTGGCTGAGTTTGCCCTTAATAATCGGGCTAGTTCCGCTACTTTGGTTTCGCCATTTTTCTGCAACTCTGGTTTCCATCCTTGTTTTTCTTCAGGACATGTGGAGTCTTCTGACTGTCCTGGGGTAGATTCTGTGGTGGATAGGTTGCAGCAGATTTGGAATCATGTGGTGGACAACTTAAAGTTGTCACAGGAGAAGGCTCAGCGTTTTGCCAACCGCCGCCGCGGTGTGGGTCCGCGACTTCGTGTTGGGGATTTGGTATGGCTGTCTTCTCGATGTGTTCCTATGAAGGTCTCCTCTCCTAAATTTAAGCCTCGCTTCATCGGTCCTTACAAGATATTGGAAATCCTTAATCCTGTGTCCTTTCGCTTGGATCTTCCGGTGTCGTTTGCCATTCACAACGTGTTCCATAGGTCTTTGTTGCGGCGGTACGTTGTACCTGTGGTCCCTTCTGTTGAGCCTCCTGCTCCGGTGTTGGTTGAGGGCGAGTTGGAGTACGTGGTGGAGAAGATCTTGGATTCTCGTCTCTCCAGGCGGAGGCTTCAGTATCTGATCAAGTGGAAGGGCTATGGTCAGGAGGATAATTCCTGGGTGGTTGCCTCTGATGTGCATGCGGCCGATTTAGTTCGTGCCTTTCACGCTGCTCATCCTGATCGCCCTGGTGGTCTTGGTGAGGGTTCGGTGACCCCTCCTTAAAGGGGGGGTACTGTTGTGAATTAGACTTTTTTGGCTCCCTCTTGTGGTCACTAGTGATATGACTCTGGGATTGTCTTTCCACAGTTTGGCACCCACCTGGGTCATTAGTCCAGGGGTCTTGCTATATGAACTCCCTGAATTCTCAGTCTGGTGCCTGGCATCGTTGTAATCAGTCCTTTCTGTTTGCTCCTGTCTGCTGGTCCTGGTTCGTGCAAAATTAAGCTAAGTCCTGCTTCCTTGTTTTTTGGTTATTTGTATTGCTCTTACTTTTTTGTCCAGCTTGTACTAAATGTGATTCCTGATTTTGCTGGAAGCTCTAGGGGGCTGGTATTCTCCCCCCGGGCCGTTAGACGGTTCGGGGGTTCTTGAATATCCAGCGTGGAAATTTTGATAGGGTTTTTGCTGACCGTATAAGTCATCTTACTATATTCTGCTAATAGTCAGTGGGCCTCTCTTTGCTAAATACCTAGTTCATTCTTACGTTTGTCTTTTCTTCTTACCTCACCGTTGTTATTTGTTGGGGGCTTGTATCCAACTTTTGGGGTCTTTTCTCTGGAGGCAAGAAAGGTCTATCTTTTCCCTTCTAGGGTTAGTTAGTTCTCCGGCTGGTGCGAGACGTCTAGAACCAACGTAGGCACGTTCCCCGGCTGCTGCTATTTGTGGTGCTAGGATTAGATATACAGTCAGCCTAGTTACCACTGCCCTATGAGCTGGTTTTTTGTGTTTGCAGACTTAGTATTTATTTCTGAGACCCTCTGCCATTGGGGTCATAACATATGGGCCAATAATCCGTCATAGGGCTGTTAGGAGTTCAGTTATACGACCTCTCACTTTCAGCTCCTCAACCCAACTGCCAGTCCTTTTCTCAGACCGGAATAAATCAAGGGGAGTCTCTGGAGCTCCCCCTTCTGGCCGGAGATGGTAGTGCAGTCTTGCTATTTTAGTATTTGTATTTAGTGTCAATAACTATTTTTGTGGCAAATACCCCTAGGGGCACCACATTCCCCCTTAGTTAAGAACAGTACTCCGGGACTGTGGGACGATAACATTTTGAAATAACAATTGATATGTACAGAGTCTTAAAAATGAAAAGTTACAAAAACCACTCAAAGAAACAAAAAAATGGAATTCTGTAAAAAGTCACTTCAAATAGCGTCCATTAATACAGTTCTATCCTTGAAGGTACTAGGAAGCAAAGTTCACAAAGCAGTCTTTCCGGAGCTTTGATTTAGTGTTTCCGGGCTGATAAAAAGTTCAAGAATATGCAAGAAGTTCATACAGGTAAGTCTCTGTAGGTACTGGGCTTAAACGTTACAGAACGATAACAATGACTATAGTCTTATAGTTGGTAATCCGCATACCTGGCCGGTAATTGACCCTGGGTACTACGCTGGGATCTACGTAATAGCGGTGTCTCTTTATGTGGTGTACTACTGTCTACTGCGGATATAGTATCTGCCCTCTCTGCTAAAGATAATTCCGCCACTATGGGGTTGGCAAGTCCACCGTGAACGGGATTACTCTGATCAGGAATCTGTTCTTCCTGACCTGGAACCTCTTGTAGTATGGGGTCAGCCTCTTCCTGTCTTGGGACTTCTAATATTGGGTTCGGTGTTGGATAAAAGGCCACCATGGGAACCACTACTGCACCATGGTATGTTAGTAGGGTTTTGGGAAAGTCTCCTATAGAGGTGTGATACATTTCCTCCTCTTTTTCCTTTACTGGTTGAACCTGTATGGGTTGAATAACTTCTGGTTCTGGCTGGACAACTTCTGGCTCTTTCAACGTTTCCGGACATAATTTAAGATTGTCTCTTGACACTAGTACAGATGTTAAA
This sequence comes from Ranitomeya variabilis, assembly GCF_051348905.1. Lineage (NCBI taxonomy): Eukaryota > Metazoa > Chordata > Amphibia > Anura > Dendrobatidae > Ranitomeya > Ranitomeya variabilis. Next base: position 191,394,096 of record NC_135233.1, read on the forward strand.
CCTCTGTTTTTGCTAATGAGACACATTTTAGGATTATCCATTCTTGTTGGTAAAACTGTGTAGGGTACGGCTTCCCATTGATTATCCAGTTTATTGGTTCGACAAATCCTCTTGAGTACTTGGTCACCCGGTCTTAATGGAGTTGCTAGAGCATTCTGGTTGAAAGTTCGCTCTTGTCTTTCTCTGGTTTGCTGAAGGCTTCTTTCCACATTCTCTTGCACTTGTCGATACTGCTTTTGCCGTACGACATCCCAATTGGAGTCTTGAACTTCTGCTTCTGGTTTCAGAATTCCCATTTCTAGATCGATTGGTAATTAGCCAGGTCTTGCACGCATAAGGTAAGCTGGGGTACAGTTGGTAGAGCTCACCGGAAAATGATTATATAGATCCACCAAGTCAGGCAATTTCTCTGGCCATTGATTCCTTTCCATTTCAGGTAAAGTCTTTAGTAGGTCTATCACAATATGGTTCATCTTCTCACATAAGCCGTTTGTTTGTGGATGATAGGCCGTCATCCGGATCTTTTTGCAACCATACATATTACAGAACTCTCTGAAGATCTCTGATTCAACCTGTACCCTGACCGGTGAGAACCTGTTTCGGATATCCATGGGGTCTACAAAAGTATGTTTGGAATGCTTTGGCTGCTGTTTTTGCTGTCAGATCTTTTACGGGTACTACTACCAAGAAGCGTGAATAATGGTCCACGATGGTTAAGGCATAAACATAACCGGACCGGCTCGGTGTCAACTTCACGTGGTCCATGGCTACAAGTTCAAGCGGTTGTTTAGTGATTATGGGCTGCAGTGGTGCTCTTTGGCTCTTTTGATCGTTCCTTCTGAGGTTGCACGGGCCACAGTTTCTACACCACTGTTCGATTGATTTTCTCATCCTGACCCAATAAAATCTTTCTCTCAGAAGTACTTCTAGCTTTTTCCAACCAAAGTGACCAGCACCATTGTGGTAAGCCTCGAGGACAATCCTCACATCTTGTTTAGGCACGATAATCTGCCAAACCAATTCATGTGTTTTCGGATTGGTGTATCTTCTACAGAGTTTCCCTTGATACAGGAATATTTTGCCTCTCTCTTTCCAGAGTTGATGCGTCTCTTCTGGGGCATCCTCACCGGGATATGCACTTTGCTCAGTCAACAGTTCTTTCACCAACTTCACAGCCGGATTGCTATCTTGGGTGTCAGCCCATCTATGGTGTGCTAACGGATTAAAATTCACTTCTTGTTGTTTCTGATAGGTACTTGACTGATGATGTTTTGCCTTGGGCTGATGGAAGGCTGGTAGTTCAGTTTCTTCAAGCTCCCCCGTTTCTTCTTTTACATCTCTCAAGTGTGGCATCCGGGATAGGGCATCGGCATTTCCATTCTTGCGACCTGCTCGATACTTGATCATGAAGTTGTAATTAGATAACCGGGCTATCCATCGCTGTTCTAACGCACCTAATTTAGCCGTTTCTAGGTGGGTCAATGGATTGTTGTCAGTATAGACAATAAATTCTGCACCGGTCAAATAGTGTTTGAAACGTTCAGTCACAGCCCAAACTACTGCCAGTAGCTCCAATTTGAAGGAACTATAATTTTCTGAATTTCTTTCAGTAGGCCGGAGTTTTCTACTTGCAAAGGCGATGACTTTCTCCCGACCTTCTTGCTTTTGTGACAGCACCGCTCCCAATCCCACATTACTGGCATCGGTGTAGAGGATGAAAGGTTGATGGTAATCCGGGTACGCCAGAACTTCTTCTCCGGTTATTGCCTTCTTTAGTTGTTCAAAGGAGTCTTCTCTTTCGTCGTCCCACTGAAAAGGAGGGTTTCGGTTTGAAGGTTTCTTCGTCTGCCCTATCAAAGCATCTTGCAAGGGCGCTGCCAATTTGGTAAATCCTTTTATAAATCTACGATAGTAACCCACTAATCCCAAGAATTGCCTCACTTCTTTTGCGCTGGTAGGTCTTGGCCAATCCCTTATGGCAGTTATTTTCTCGGGATCCGGTGCTACTCCCTCCGAACTCACGATGTGTCCTAGGTATTGTACCTTTGGCTTGAGAAGGTGACATTTGGATGGCTTGATTTTCATGCCATACCTGGATAAGGCTTCGAACACCTCTGCCAGGTCTTTTAAGTGCTGTTAGTAAGTCTTTGAGTAGACGATCACATCATCTAGGTACAGGAGGACGGTTTCGAAGTTCTTATGTCCGAGGCAGCATTCCATCAGCCGCTGGAAAGTACCGGATACGTTGCAGAGTCCGAACGGCATGCGATTAAATTCGCATAGACCCATTGGTGTGGTGAATGCCGTCTTTTCCTTATCTCTCTCAGCCACAGGGACTTGCCAATACCCCTTGAGAAAGGCATCCGCCGAAACGTGCGTCGGGGTGGACAGGGGTGAGGTGCTCGCCTACTTAGGACATATCTCCACATTAACTGGTATGTATAAGAATATATTATTTATGTACCAGTCTCTATCGTCACCGCTTTGGACTATGTGTCCATTATATGTAGTTACATCTGATAGTTTGTTTCTATTCTGCCAACAGTGGATATTAAGTGGTGATTCATACTGTTTTATCACCTCCCCCCTGTCCTTTCAAGTACATGCTGATTGTTGTATGGGGATTTTTCTCTATGTCATGTTCTTACCTGGTTTTAATATCAATAAAGATTTTTTGTATATTCATAATAATTGGACTGCTTGCTGCTTTCTTGTTCTTGTTGGTTTGGTCTATTGTGTTGCAGTTTGTCCACTATGGTCCCAGTTTTTGGTCCCAATACTGATATACATGTGTATACCCAATCTGGGTAAATAATTACTATGGTGGTGACCTCACATGTTTCCACAACTTTGTTCTATCTAACTTGCCAATACCCGCTTGTTAAGTCTAAGGTGGAAAAATAATTAGCAGATTTCAAAGCAGTCAAGGACTCTTCTATCCTAGGCAAGGGATAGGCGTCTTTATGGGTGATGTTATTAATCTGCCGGTAGTCTACGCACATTCTCATGGTTCCGTCCTTTTTTTTGACAATCACTAGAGGGGATGCCCAGGGGCATCAGCTATCTCTTATTACCCCGACCTGTTTCATCTCCCTCAGCATATCCTTCGCACATTGATAGTGAGCGGGTGGTATGGGTCTATATCTTTCTTTTATTGGGGGATGGTCACCGGTGGGGATTGTATGTTCTACCCCTTCTATCCGTCCGAAGTCCAATGGGTGTTTACTGAAGATTAGTGTTGAGCATTCCGATACCGCAACTATCGGGTATCGGCCGATACTTGCGGGTATCGGAATTCCGATACCGAGATCTGATACTTTGGTGATATCGGGAATCGGTATCGGGATTAATAGCAATGTGTAAAATAAAGAATTAAAATAAAAAATAGGGATATACTCACCTCTCTGACGCAGCCTGCACCTTACCGAGGGAACCGGCAGTCTTCTTTGCATAAAATGCGCGCTTTTACTGCCTTCCGTGACGTCACGGCTTGTGATTGGTCGCGTGCCGCCCATGTGACCGCGACGCGACCAATCACAACAAGCCGTGACGTAATTTCAGGTCCTGAATGCCTAATTCTAGGCATTCAGGATTTGAAAATTACGTCACGGCTTGTGATTGGTCGCGTGCCGCCCATGTGACCGCGACGCGACCAATCACAACAAGCCGTGACGTAATTTCAGGTCCTGAATGCCTAATTGTAGGCATTCAGGATTTGAAAATTACGTCACGGCTTGTGATTGGTCGCGTCGCGGTCACATGGGCGGCACGCGACCAATCACAAGCCGTGACGTCACGGACGGCAGTAAAAGCGCGCATTTTAAGCAAAGAAGGCTCCCGGTTACGGCGGTAAGGTGCAGGCTGCGTCGGAGAAATGAGTATAGCAATATTTTTTATTTTAATTCTTTATTTTACACATTAATATGGATCCCAGGGCCTGAAGGAGAGGAAACTCTCCTTCAGACCCTGGAAACCATCAGGGATACCGTCCGATACTTGAGTCCCATTGACTTGTATTGGTATCGGGTATCGGTATCGGATTAGATCCGATACTTTGCCGGTATCGGCCGATACTTTCCGATACCGATACTTTCAAGTATCGGACGGTATCGCTCAACACTACTGAAGACTTGTTCATATTCCGTCACTAATCTATACACCCCTTGTCTTTGATGGGTAAGTGTTGAATCTATGCCCACGTCTAGCTGTTGGTACCAATCCTCCAACACTCCCTCTGAGCGGTTGCCTTCCACCTGGCAGGTTGATTCCAAGGGCTCAATGGTCGTGATGGCATTGTTGTCAACATTATATAGCTTTGCCACTGTAGCATGCCTTGGCAAAGTGACCTCTTCCTCTCCACAGTTCAAAAGTCGTACCGGCACTCGTCCCCGATGTACCTCGACTACCCCTCGTGCTGTGAGTATAGTGGGCCTACTGTCAGTGTACACTGGTTCTATTAAGGCTTGATAGTCTCGTCCCTTAGTACCAATGGCCGCCCTACACCATACCAGCATTTCTGTTTTTGGTGGGATTATAATGGATGTTGGATCACTTACCCTCACACTACCAATTTCTCCACCTGCAACTTCTATCTGTTGCTTTAACATCAACACTTTTATTTCTCTCCGGAGAACTCTCTGCTGGCAGGATTGGGCAGTTTCAGCAATTTGCTGTAAGACAGAAATAACCTCGGAAAAGCAGTTCTCTAACACATTCATTCCTATCAATACAGTTGGTTCACAGTTCCGCCGGTCAACATCGACGACAATCATACCCTGTTTCTCCAATTCTACTTTACCAATCTTTATGGTCATCTCCTTGAATCCTAGCTTTGGTACCAACTTACCATTACTGGCCCATATATCTAGTTCAACATCAGAGGGCCCTTTATCAATATCTGCATCGGCCCAATACCTCTTATAAAGGATATACGGTATAGATGAAATCTGGGAACCTGTGTCCAGCAAAGCGTTGAGGGGAATTCCGTCCAGCACGATAGGGATAATGGGTCGTCCCCCGATGTACCTGTCGTGCCAGGGTGTTGGGCCTTGAAAATTCATTCCTGCGAAGCGGCCCGCATTCCCAGGGGATTCTGTTATGGTTCTCAATGGCAAGAGAACATAGCCCAGCAAACATAAGTACTAGCTCTTGGAAGGATGGAAACTAAACTGACCATGAACTAAACCTGCCGCACAACTAACAGTAGCCGGGTAGCGTTGCCTACGTTTTTTATCCCTAGACGCCCAGCGCCGGCCGGAGGACTAACTAATCCTGGCAGAGGAAAATATAGTCCTGGCTCACCTCTAGAGAAATTTCCCCGATAGGCAGACAGAGGCCCCCACATATATTGGCGGTGATTTTAGATGAAATGACAAACGTAGTATGAAAATAGGTTCAGCAAAATTGAGGTCCGCTTACTAGATAGCAGGAAGACAGAAAGGGCACTTTCATGGTCAGCTGAAAACCCTATCAAAATACCATCCTGAAATTACTTTAAGACTCTAGTATTAACTCATAACATCAGAGTGGCAATTTCAGATCACAAGAGCTTTCCAGACACAGAAACGAAACTACAGCTGTGAACTGGAACAAAATGCAAAAACAAACGAGGACTAAAGTCCAACTTAACTGGGAGTTGTCTAGCAGCAGGAACATGCACAGAAAGGCTTCTGATTACAATGTTGACCGGCATGGAAGTGACAGAGGAGCAAGGTTAAATAGCGACTCCCACATCCTGATGGAAACAGGTGAACAGAGGGGATGATGCACACCAGTTCAATTCCACCAGTGGCCACCGGGGGAGCCCAAAATCCAATTTCACAACAGGATTCCCATTTAAATCACAATTTCATGGCCTGGCTGCTGGCAACGGCGGCAAATGGGCTGTCCATCCAGTTGGTAGCGGTCACGGGGTCGTCCTCTCCATGTCGGGTATCTCCGGGACCTCATCCATGGAACATCCTCTCTACGGTTTGCCAACTCCATCTTGGGTTCTCTCATCTCCTGCATGGTTTTAGCCATTGAAGCAACAACATCAGTTAAAGAGTCAAGCTTTTGCTGAAGAGCCTCATTAGTAATGGGCCCCAGGGACTTAGCACTGGCACCGGACATAGCTGATGTCACTGGCATTCCCCGTTGCTGAAGTGCATCTGCCATGTGTTGTGTGAGATCTTGATCCCGAGGTGCCTCTGCCAGCTGGAGACGTATAGCGCTCTCCTTTAATTGGGCAAATGTCAATTCAGGGTTCTGAATTCTGGGGTGTAGAGCCCCTCAATAAATTGATCTCTTAGTAGTTTATCTGCTCCAGTGTTAAAAATGGGTTCAGCCAGTGTAAGTGATTTAAGGGCTTCCTGCAGGTTTAAGGCAAAATCTCTCACGCCCTCATTAGCTTTTTGTTTGCAATTAAAGAATCGTACTTTAGCTTTGCTGCTAGCAGTGGTTTCAAATGTAGCTTTTAATCCAGCAAATATGCGTTCAACAGTACCTTTTAGATCAGTTGCCCATGCCGTGACTTCTCGCTTAGCATGGCCACTTAACTGCATCATCAGGAGACTAACACGCTGAGCTTCACCCACGGGGAACATATCAAAATGAGCCAGCATCTTTTCCCTGAAACCGTCAAGGGTATTAGGTTCACCTTCATACATTGGAAGCCACGGGCCTCCCGGGGTATGTGGCATCAACACCGGCATGATGGGCGCCACTCCTTGCACTGCTGCGCTGCCAGGCTCTCTATTGACACTCTGTCTTTCAGCTGCATTAGCATCGCCGGGTGCCGCGGCGTCTCCGTGCTGCGACATACTGTACCCCCTTAGTTAATCTGGACCCTTCCGGTCTCCGCTTCCGTCTAGATAATGTAGATTCGTTCCTCTGTGCAACAGGATTGGTTTTCCCCTCGCTCTGATGTCAGAGCACTCTGCTTGGTACCGCTCACAATGACACGCCCCCTGCTGCCTCTACCTGCAGCACGCTCTGTAATGGTGGATTTTGAAGTTTTTCAGTTAGACTGGGGCTTGGGTAATGACGTAGCTCGATTAACAGTTTTTTGCCTAACGGTTATGAGATGATTACCTCAGGGGATGGCGGCCATTTTTACCCCATTATAACCAATGGAGAAAAGTCACTTTCAATAGTTTTCAATGGGGAACGGGATTTTCTTTAACAAAGTCAATTTCCAAGATTTTTCATCCAAATTTTCACAGTTTCAGACTCCAATTACGGCACACAATACCCGGTGTACGGGCTGGCCCAATCCTGTTCGTGACGCCAGTTGTTACGCCCAGGAACCGAGGTACCCAGCACCAGATCAATGAGGTCTGTCTCTTGAGGGGGATGTCACTAGTGGCTTGACTCGGTGCTGTGGCCTCAGGCGATGCACGGTGTAAGGGATATCATGAAGGAACAGACACTTACTTGATCAGCAGCAGGTCCTCTCAGCTGTGATGACCCCGATCCTGGATCGATGGCTATTGTCCAAGTGAAAGACTGAGGCGCTGAAACGTTTAACCAGTTTACTTCAACAAAAAGGGATTTGCAACCAATACTGTCACCGGAGTCTGTTTAAGAACTCTGAATTACTTTGACCCTGTCAGGATTTCCACCTCTTATTATGCGCAGTTTCTGTATGGCCCTGCTGCTGTATGTGAACTGGCTGCCGACCCAATCTGTCTCTTCTGTGCTCTGGTTCGACGGACAACCCGAGTCCTTTTTGTCAGCTTACCCCCTCTGGGAGTACCGCTGAACTCTGTGTCTGTTGCTGCGTCTTACCCTAGTGAAGCTGATATCACCTCACGTCCTTCCGGTTGCTGTATCATATATAATGAATATAGCCACGGATCCGGTATCCGTCTCTGCGCCTATTCTGAGTAGTGATTACAATGTCCTTTTTCTCTATTCCACTTTTCCTACTATGGGTACTATGGGCCTATAATCCGTTATAGGGCTGTTAGGAGTTCAGATATACGACCTCTCACTTTCAGCTCCTCAACCCAACTGCCAGTCCTTTTCTCAGACCGGAATAAATCAAGGGGAGTCTCTGGAGCTCCCCCTTCTGGCCGGAGATGGTAGTGCAGTCTTGCTAGTTTAGTATTTGTATTTAGTGTCAATAACTATTTTTGTGGCAAATACCCCTAGGGGCGCCACATTTACATACTTCCACTCATTCCCTACCTATATAATCAGCTTCTTGGGGCCAGGTGGTTTTCCAAACTTGATCCTAGCGGGGCTTACAATTTGATACACATATGATAGGGCGATGAATGGAAAATGGCGTTCTTAACATCTGAGGGTTTATTTGAAAATCTTATCATGCTATTTGGATTATCCAATGCACCTGCTGTTTTTCAAAATGTTATGAATGATATTTTCTCTGATTGCATTGGAAGATATGTTGTAATTTACCTGGATGATATTCTAATTTTCTCACCCAATTTGGACTCTCACTAGGAGCATGTCCATGTTGCATTACAGAGGTTGGGGGAAAACTCTTTGTTCACTAAATTGGACAAATGGAGGAATCTCACAGAACTGAAAGGATTTTTAAATGAAGAATGGATGAAAATCCCTCAAACAAAATTAGACTCTTGGCTGGCTACAAAAAGCATTTACAAGCTGTGATACTTGCAAAACGGGGCGCTACTAGGTACTAACCATGCAGGGTCTCCAAACTTTAGCATCAGCTCATTTATATCTTTGTAATTTGCAATTTTGAAAAAATGACTATATGGGGTTTTTTTTGCCTAAAATACAAAGGAAATGGCCATCTTTAACCCCTTCATGACCGTAGGTATTTTCGGTTTTACATTTTTTTGCTCCCTTTCTTCCCAGAGCCATAACTTTTTATTTTTCCGCAAATATGCCCATGTGAGGGCCTGTTTTTTGCAGGACGAGTTGTACTTTTGAAATACACCAATGGTTTCAACATATTGTGTACTGGAAAATGGTAAAAACAATCCAAGTGCACAGAAGTGGAAAAAAACTCCCACAATTGTTTGACTTTTTTGCTATGTTCATTAAATGCTAAAACTGACATGCAATTATGATTTGCCAGGTGATTACGAGTTCACAGACACAAAACATGTCTAGGTTCTTTTTCATTTAAGTGGTGAAAAAACATTCCAAACTTGGTTAAAAAAAAAAAAATAGTTCCATTTTCCGATACCCGTAGCGTCTCCATTTTTCGTGATCTTGTGTTGGGTGATGGCTTATTTTTTGCGTGCCGGGCTGACGTTGTTACTGATATCATTTTGGTGCAGATATGTTCTTTTGGTCACCTGTTATTGCATTTTAATGCAATGTTATGGTGACGAAAAAAATTGAATTCTGGTGTTTGGCCTTTTTTTTGCACTATGCTTTTTAGCGATCAGGTTAATTTTTCTTTCATTTTATAGATCGGGCAATTCTGAATGCGGAAATACCAAATGTGCGTATGTTTCATTTTTCATTGTGTTATTTTGAATGCGGGTGCTTTGAACTTCTATTTCTTTATATATATATATATATATATATATATATATATATATATATATATATATATATATATATAAAAAAAAACTTTTTTATTACTTGTGGCATGCTTCAATAGTTGAGATTAGGGCTTTGTGCAGTCCATATCATCACTTCTAGGACTCTTTGTTTTTCATTACAAATACTACACATTTTGACTCATCAATCATACCAGAGCTCTTGCTGCCATTTTTCTGCACCCCAGTTCCTATCTTTTTGTGCATAGTTGTGTCACTTGGCCTTATTTCCATGTCATAGTTATGGTTATTTGGTTTGGTTGTAGACCACTTCTGGCCAAACATCATTTGACATTATTAGAACAGTACCAGTAAAGTAAACACATCCAACTATTTAGAATCACTCATACGCAAGTTATATAGAAAGGAGAACCAAGAGTTTACTAAATATAGCCATTTATTGCATCAAAAGATTTAATACATAGTAAAAATGGATATTAAACATCAAATACAAATTATGTGAACTACCCAGGTGAGTATAACTGACCGAAAGTCCACAGCGGGTAACCAATTATACCTAAACAGGCTATTACATAAGATTGGTGAATAGTAGCAGCTTAATATGGTATTCCTCAAGGCAGACTATAACACTGCAGCTCAATGCTCATTACCTAAACCGCCCACCTTACTACTCTGTTTATATTAGATACACCAGCCTGTTTACATGTAAAGAATAATGGTAATAATTACCCATTCGTTGGTTTCCAACTCCTGTAAGGACCCCGATCACCCCAACGCGCGTTTCGCGTGCTTATGACAGCCTCGCTTCCTCAGGGGGCGTATTCTTTACATGTAAACAGGCTGGTGTATCTAATATAAACAGAGTAGTAAGGTGGGCGGTTTAGGTAATGAGCATTGAGCTGCAGTATATATATCATTTGACATTAATTGTGTGTAGCTGAATCCAACTGGTTGCTGTCAGTTCTGAAATGATGGCACTGCTGGACATCTTACTATTTCAAATATAAGTAAGCATGATCAGTCTTTCATCTGCTGCACTAAGTTTTCTTGACCAATCACTGCTTCTACAGTCATTAATGTTGCCTATTTCTTGTTGAATGCTGAGTCTCCGGACTTGCTGCAGGTCAAGACACTGCCCTGGAGTGGCACCTGATGGGTATCCTGCTGGTCAATCCTATCCTCACAACCAGAGGCACTAGTGAAGACCAGGTAGCCACATAGTCATGCCCCTCCAAGGTAAGCATGGCCAGCGGTGCAGTGGGTCCACACCCATCACACCCACCCACTATGATTTCCATAACTTCCCGACTTTTCCTTCTTGGTGTTGTAATTCCAATTTTGTAGATATATTTCCATAATACTTTTCATAAACAAAGTTTCATTATTATTAATATCAAGAAAAATACCTTTGCACCAATTGGCTTCTTAGAGTTGAAAAAAATGAGTAAACATCTGAGTATGAAGAAATGATCCAGCCAAACATTTCCTGTGTGTACTGTAGTTACATTATACTGAGCAATTTACTCTGTATGGAAACCTGTTTTGGAAGAATGATCAACAAGCTAATGACAATTTGCTAGATACGGTACCTCTCTTAGTAAATACTGGTGCTTATTGAAGGTGTGTTTGTTAGGGAAATCCAGTAAACTTTACAGACTTGAGAAACTAAACTGGTTTAACCTGCCTTCAAGAACTAAGAATAACAAGTCGATTTCCTCTAGCGTGAATGAAACTTGGCAGGGATATAAATAGGTCTACCTGTATGAGTTTTATTGTTATTAGTGTGAAAGTAACTTATTAAATCTAGATACAAATACATGAGATCACTCTACCGTGACTGCAATATAACTATAGGGCTTCTGAAATGAAGCAGATGAATATTCAAGGAATTTTACATGTTTTACCATTAGTGATGAACGAACATGATCGGATATGGTGTTATCTGACCATGCTCGTGTGCTAACTTGGTGTCTTTGATATGCTCGAATAATGTTCCAGTCCCGCAGCTGCATGTCTCATGACTGTTCGATGGCCATGACAGGGATTATTTCTTTGTTAGGCAATTCCTGCATGTATTGAGGCTGTCACACAACCATGAGACATGGAGCTGAGGGAACATATTATTCGAGCACGCCAAAGTCACTCGGTTAGCACCCGAGCATGAATAACACCTTATCTGAACATGTTCGTTCATCACTAATTACTATGGAAAAATGGAAATCAGGGAACAAAATATAATATAATTGGTCAAAGACATAATCGTTACAGATAATTTTACACTTCTGCAAGCATTAATATATTGAGCCAGCACATGACGTAGGTTAGTCGGTGAGTGATTAGGGAAAATAATGAGTGGTTTCCTTGTGCTCAAGCTAAAGGCTGTCTTCCCTGGAGGCATCTCTGAGTGGTTTTTGCTGTAGGACAACTATTAAAGAAGATAAGCACAGGATTTAGTAAGCAGGATTATCCTGGTGGGTTTCAAGATCTTCCACTATAGAGAGGTCTATCCTACAACTTGTCAAGCCAAACATGCACCTGAGAGTAGCACCTTATATACTGTCTGCCAGCTAATAGGAAATCTGTGCAACCTAAAATTCAGATATGAGAGTATGTGACCTATCCCTGCCCCCTGTCCTGCACCAAAAGTGACCTCCAAGTTAATATGTGTCCTGCTGGAAAGCTCTGAACCCCACTGCCAAGTTTCATAAATCATCTATCTACATGATGAGGTGGCAAATGTGTGATTGCCGGGGGATCAGACCACTGGGACCCTGCTGATCACAAGAACTAGAGTCCCAAAGTCCACTGGCGGACACAGACAGAGAAGGGCCCCTGTGCAAGAAAAATATTTGGACCCTTTGCAGCTCAAGAGCTACTAAAAATGCTAAATTGCACCTGTTTCGGAGGTAGAAATGGGCACCCTTACCTCTTGGGCCCCTGTGTGGCCGCACAGGTTGCACCAATGATATGTCCGCCCCTGCCAAAGTCCCCAGTGTGAATGAAGCATTAGTGATCGTGTGTGGCTACTGCATCACTAGTTGTCTAAAAGTAACATATAGACAAGTAATGGAGCAGTGGTCACACATGCTCACTAAGCCCTTACTCATATTTAGGGTCTTTGGAAATGTAGGGGTGTTTAGTTAGGGGGCCAGCTGGACCCTCCTTCAATCCTCCATTTATTTTTTTGTCCTGTGGACAGATAATAAATATTTCTTATAGGAAAATCCCTTTAACCTTTTAGGATCTGGCGATTTGAAGGTCTGCCACAAGCTGGTTTTAATTGGAGCAGTGTCATGGCAAGCTCTGTCGGGGGTCTTCAGCAGTCTCCTTGCAACTATGACAACACATCAGTGCCCCTGAATGACATCACATTTCTTTGGGGGGATGATGGCCATGTGTGACCCCGGGCTGTGCGCTGTAAATGTAGCTCTCATAGATTGACCGCTTCATTTAACAGCAGATGAAACTCAATTCTACTTGCTGCTTTTGGAGGCAGATAATGGCTAAACAACATGGCCATTAATTGCTGAGGATGGGCTCAACTGCTTAGCCTGCTCTATAACCTGCTTCCAACGAGCGTCATACATCTATGGCGCTAGTCGACAAGGGGGTCGTCAAGGGGGTGAAGAGTACCTATCACCAAAATCTAGGTCAAGTTTTTATTTATATAGAAACAAAATTCTCTGAAACTTGATGAATTAACCATCATGTGAAGTGCTTACAAATGGTATGAAAATTGTCAGCTTTCTATATAAAGTCTCTGATGAGCAATCAGACTTGAATGCCTAGCTTTCCCAACGGCAAAATCCCACTGTATAAGGCAGAGACAGATCTCGTAAAAACATTAGTGGGCAATTAATTTTTCCAAGGAGCCACATGAGACACCCTGATTGTTGTGCAGGGCCCAGACAACAGGCCCAAACATAATTCTGATTATTATTATTTTATGCTAAATTTTATAACTTAATATTTAGCAGAATTATGTATGTTTAGCTATTGTTAATAGAAATCACAATGGGGCTTATTGTACCATGTAGTTTTACCTGTAGCAGATCAAAACATTATTTACAGCTTTTTATAAAGACTATTCCTTTTATTCAGCCTTAAGTGTGCTTCATAAATTAAGCTGTGCCTTGATCAACAGCTCACCCCACACTAAATATGAAGTACTCACTGACCCCCACACACAGTATGATGTCTCCACAGCTCAAAACACACAGTATTATGGTCGCACAGTCCCCACACAGGTTTTGATGGACGTATCCCAAAGTCCTCCAGAGATTATGATGGCCCCCACAGCCCACACATAAGTATGATGTTCCCACAACTCCTCACACTGTATGATGACCCCCTACATGTATGATGCCCCCACAGCCGCTCACACATTATTATGGACCCCACATACAACTATGGACCCCTCATTACAAGTACGATGCCCCTCAGCCCCAACACAAGTATGACATCATAGCAGCCCCTTACACAGTATCATGGCCCCCACACAAGTATGATGACCCCAACATCCCCTGACACAGTATTATGGTCCCCAACACAAGTATGATGTCCCCATAGACCCTCACACAGTATTATGGTCCCCAACACAAGTATGATGTCTGTTATGATCCTTAGTGGCTGAGGATCACGAATAGACCAGCAAGTGAATAAACTAAGGACAAGCTCTAGGGAGATGGTAACTGGACTGATCGCAAATCTGAACCTATCCAAAACAAATAGAGGTAGCCGGTGAACGTGCCTAAAAAATTCCTAGACGTCTCGAGCCAGCCTGAGGAACTAGCTACCCCTAAAGAGAAAGAAAGACCTCGCTTGCCTCCAGAGAAATAATCCCCAAAGATATAGAAGCCCCCAACAAATATTAACGGTGAAGTAAGAAGAAGGCACATACGTAGGGATGAAATCAGATTCAGCAAAAGAGGCCCACTAGTACTAGAAAGCAGAAAATAGAGCAGGGGTCTATGCGATCAATAAAAAACCCTTACAAAATATCCATCCTGAGATTTCAAGAACCCACGCACCAACTAATGGTGTGTGGGGAGAAACTCAGTTCACTAGAGCATCCAGCAAGCGAGGGAATAACATTTTAGCAAGCTGGACAAGAAAACATGATAAACACTGCTGATCAAAAAATGAGCAAAACAAAACTTAGCTTATCCTGGATGGACTGGGAGCAAGGTAGTCAGAAGGAATCTGAGTAGCACTGATTACATCGACAGCCGGCAACAAGTGAAAGCAAAACAGAGCTATATAGGAACCTCCCAAAGGATAACGAACCAGCTGATAGCCAGAGACCAGCAGGATAACAAAGCCACCAGGGGGAGCCCAAAGCAAAAGTCACACCAAACCACCAGTGACCACAAGAGGGAGCATGAAAATAGAGTTCACAACAGATGTCCCCATAGACCCTCACACAGTATTATGGTCCCCAACACAAGTATGATGTCCCCATAGACCCTCACAGAGTATTATGGTCCCCAACACAAGTATGATGTCCCCATAGACCCTCACACAGTATTATGGTCCCCAACACAAGTATGATGTCCCCATAGACCCTCACACAGTATTATGGTCCCCAACACAAGTATGATATCACAACAGCCCCTGCTCAGCTGCACAGAAGTGACTTTCTGAAGACATTATCTAATTTGTATAATTTGCATGCAAAACATGCACATTGTATGCAAACAACTTTATAGTTTTTGTTGACTTTACAAAGTTGAATATTTATTGGTTCTGAATAAATTAAAATAAAAATGGTGAGAGGTTTCCTTTAAATACAAAGATGACGCCAGAGGAGTGAGTCATTGGGCTAATTGCACTGAAACCTTTATTTTACCTGTTTGTTCTGCGTCTTCAAACCAGGAAACTTCTGAAAGGGGAAATTCCCGGCTTTTCTCCAGATTTGTAGGTCAGGGGTTGGCTGACCCAAAGTTAAATGGATATTTAGCCATTTACATTTTCAGTAATGAGAATTCATTCATTTGCTAATGCCAGGGGAGGGTTGATCCTACTGATTGATTCCCTTTAAGGGTATGTGCACACGTTCAGGATTTCTTGCAGAAATTTCCTGAAGAAAACCGGAAATTTTCTGCAAGAAATCCGCATTTTTTTTTTTGCGTTTTTTTTCCGTTTTTTTCGTGCTTTTTTAGCATTCTGCAAGCGTAATTAGCTTGCAGGATGCTAAAGTTTTCCAAGCGATCTGTAGCATCGCTTGGAAAACTGACTGACAGGTTGGTCACACTTGTCAAACATAGCGTTTGACAAGTGTGACCAACTTTTTACTATAGATGCAGCTTATGCAGCATCTATAGTAAAAGATAGAATGTTTAAAAATAATAAAAAAAATAAAAAAATGCTTATACTCACCCAGACATCTCCTCACCGGCGTCCGGCTCCTCTTCCTATAGCTGGTCTGTGCGCACAGGACCTAGCGTGACGTCACGGTCACGTGAGCGGTCACATGACCGCTCACGACCAATCACAGGACAGTGACGTCATCGGCAGGTCTTTCGCCGCACACCAGCTACAGGAACCGAACGGCAGTGTGCAGTGGAGGCGGGAAGACTGCGCGGGACATCGAGGGTGAGTATAGGACTGTTTTTTATTTTAAT
This sequence comes from Ranitomeya variabilis, assembly GCF_051348905.1. Lineage (NCBI taxonomy): Eukaryota > Metazoa > Chordata > Amphibia > Anura > Dendrobatidae > Ranitomeya > Ranitomeya variabilis. Next base: position 191,410,201 of record NC_135233.1, read on the forward strand.
TCTTATTTTTTGACCACTTATATGGTGCCCAGTGCGTGGAGGAGAGTCTCCTCTCCTCCACCCTGGGTACCAACCACACATAATCTGCTTACTTCCCGCATCGTGTGCACAGCCCCGTGCGGGAAGTAAGCAGATCAATGGACCCCTAGGTGTGCGGAATCCCCTGCAATTCCGCATTTTAATGAACATGTTGCTTTTTTTTCCGCGATGCGATTTTTTCGCGGAAAAAAAGGCTACATTTGCACAAAAAATGCGGAATACACTTAAAATAATAGGAGGCATATGTAAGCGTTTTTTTCGCGTTTTTATCACGTTTTTATAGCGAAAAAACGCGAAAAAAACGCGAAAAATACTGAACGTGTGCACATGGCCTCAAGCTAAAACGCAGCAAATCAGATAGATAATGGATATCTATATCAGCCTCCTGTAATTCGATTTTACTGGAATTCCCATCCAATTTTTAGTTCAGCATTTTATCTGTATTCTTTGTGCATGAATAGTTTTCCTTTTTTACCTCTGTATATATGTAGCTTTAAAGGCTACAGACAAGCACTATTTTTTAAATTATTAAAAGCCTTTTGGAGCTTTCGTGTAATAAATGCCTGTCCATACAGCGGGATCCTGCTCAGTCCTTATTCTGTCCTCGTTTTGTCTGATGTACCTACTGGTAAAAATTTGAAAGAATTGACATACTGTGGTTTGGAAAAAAATCACTGTTGCTCAAAAAAGAAAATGAACAGTGTGAATGAGACTTAAGAAACCTCATTTATTTTGTTGCTACTGTTAGGCTATGTTCACACGATCCTTTTTTTCCTGCGGATTTTTCAGGTCCTGATTTTGAGAACCCGCAGTGCAAATCCGCGGTGGTTTTCCACTGCGGTTTTTTGTCCTGTTTCTACTGCGGATTCCACTGCGGGTTTCCAACTGCAGTTTCCTATTGGGGCAGGTGGAAACCCGCAGCGGAATCCGCAGCAAGAATTGACATGGTACTTCTTTTTTTCCGCAGAAAATCAGCGCGGATTTTCCAGCGGAAAAAAGGAACGTGGGAACAGCGGATTTTGTTTTCCATAGGGTTACATTGTACTGTACCCTGCATGGAAAACGTCTGCGGATCCGCAGCTGAAAATCCGCTGCGGATCCGCAGCAATAAAAGGATCGTGTGAACAAGCCCTTAAACACAAGAAAAAATGCACGGAAAAAACACAACAAAAACAAGTCCTAATTCCATGCATTTATTATATAAGTTTTTTTTAGGTTTTAACTTACCTTCAGCTTCACTAAAAGAGCTCATCTGACAGAATGTGGACAGAACAGGATGGAGCCGCAAAACAATACATTAATTTTACTAGAAATCAATTGGAACTCTGATTTAGGCTATGGTCACATGTCCAGTAGTGATCAGTTAGACCGGATCCTTTCAGCTGGATCCATTTTTTTTTTAACATTGAAGTCTATGTGAATCTGATCAGTTAATAGCCGTCAGTTTTTCTTTGATCCGTTTTTAGCTTACTGGATCCGTTTCAAATGGAACAAAATTGATGGCTATTTAACAGATCTGTTTTCCAATGTTAGAAAATGGATCCAGCTGAAATCAGTTTTTTTTAAAAACGGATAAAAAAGATGTGTCTGCACAACTTTTTTTTTTACCACCAGACTGCTGTTGGTTCAGTTATAACGGATGATTACACTGTTCCACATATCTTCAGAAGTCGGACCTTTCAGTTATGAAATGAGACTTTCCATAACGATTTTCACCTCCTGAATGCAAATCTGACAATATTACACTTTTTAGTTGTGTCTTGTTTCTGTGATATCAAAGAGTTTTCCTTTTACCGCTAAATATAATTAATGAATAAAAGTTTCAGTACTTTGACATGATGTTGAGAAGGCCAAACTTTTAAATTGCTATTTTGCATCCATATTCTCTAAGAAAGCAATTGTAATATCAACTATTTATGGTGCCATCAAAGAAATAAAATAATCCGTTCTATCCATCTCAACAGAAAGATGGTGAGGGAACACATAGCTAATTTACATGAATTTAAATCTTTTGGTCCCGATAAATCAAATCCTAGGGTACTGAAAGAGATAGCAGAGGAAATTGCAGAACCACTAGCCAGAATGTTTTAAATATCCTGGAGAACAGGAGAAGTCCCAAAAGATTGGAGAAGGGCAAATATTGTCCCTATCTTCAAAAAAGAAAAGAAGATGGAGCCAGGAAATTACAGACCATTCTATACCAGGAAAGATCTTTGAATAAACTATTAAACAACATGTATGTAAGTTCTTGGCTAAGAATACAGTAATTAACCAGAGCCAGCATGGGTTTGTAGCAAACAAGTAATGTCAGACTAATCTAATTTCCTTCTATGATGGAATCACTGGGTGGATCAGCGAAATGCGGTAGATATAGTATATCTTGACTTCAGCAAAACATTTGATAAAGTATCTCATACTATCATTATTGAAAAAATGACCAAGAATGGGATTGACAAGGCTACTTTCAGGTGGATTCATAACTGGCTCAGTGATCGTACTCAAAGAGTGGTAATAAATGGTTGCACATCCAATTGGAAAAGTGTTTCAAGTGGGGGTGCAACAAGGCTCTGTCCTGGCCCCAGTGTTGTTCAACATTTTTATAAATGATCTAGATAAGTGAACTGAAGGGAAACTAATTAAATTTGCAGACGATGCAAAGCTAGGAGGGATAGGTAACACTAGAGAATACAGAGAAAGGATTCAGAAGGATCTACGTAGATAAGCTTAATCAATGTGCAGTGACAAATAGAATGGTATTTAACAGGGAGAAATGCAAGATTCTACATCTGAGCATGAAAAACAAAAATTAAATCTACAGAATGGGAGGAATAGAACTAACCAACAACACATCTGAAAAAGATTTGGGTATACTAATAGATCACAGACTACACATGAGTCAACAGTGTGATGCAGCAGCAAAAAAAGGCAAACACAGTTCTAGCATGTATTATGAGAAGAATAGAGTCTAGATCACGTGAAGTAATTATCACCCTCTACTCCTCCTCGGTCAGGCCTCATCTGGAATGCTGTGGCCATTTCTGGGCACCACATTTTAAAAAATACATTGAAATACTGGAGCAAGTTCAGAAAAGAGCTACCAGGCTGGTGAGCAGACTGCAAAGTATGTCCTGTGAGGAACGGTTAAAGAATCTTGGAATGTTTAGCTTGTAAAAGAGAAGACTAAGAGGAGACTAAATGTACCGTCACACTCAGCAACTTTGCAAAGAGAACGACAACAATCCGTGATGTTGCAGCGTCCTGGATAGCGATCTCGTTGTGTTTGACACGCAGCAGCAATCTGGATCCCGCTGTGCCATCGCTGGTCGGAGCTAGAAGTCCAGAACTTTATTTCGTCGCCAGGTCGGCGTGTATCGTCATGTTAACGCTGCTAATCCATGCTAACAATGGATGTAATTGAGCTAACAACCAGCGAGAATGAGAAGTGAGTCGCCGTTACGTCACTGGATCGCTCCTGCATCGTTCTGGAGTTGCTGTGTTTGACGTCTCTACAGCAACCTAAACAGCGACGCTCCAGCGATCTAGTTTAGGTCGGCTCGTTGTCTATATCGCTGCAGCATCGCTGAGTGTGACGGTACCTTTAATAGCTGTCTTCAAATATCTGAAGGGCTGTCACGGTGTAGAGGAAACATTTTTATTCTCCTTCGGACATGGAAACACGAGAAGCAATGGAATGAAACTGAAAGGGAGAAGATACAGATTAGATATTAGAAAAACCTTTTTGACAGTGAGAGTGATAAATGAGTGGAATAAGCTGCCACGAGAGGTAGTGAGTTCTCCTTCAGTAGAAGTTTTCAAACAGAGGATGGACAGACATCTGTCTGAGATGGTTTAGTGACTCCTGCATTGAGCAGGCGGTTGGACACAATGATGCTGGAAGTCCCTGAAAACTCTAACATTCTATGATTATTATTTTTGCATATATAAAGATGGGGGCTGGAACAAAGCGCAGCTGGGAGGAGGCCCCCCATGACTGCTTTGAGCCGGGCGGTCTTTTTTAAATGATGCTCTGGCTGGGGATAGGAGAATGGAAAGGGGGGAGGGGTTTAGAAGGGGGAGGTAGTAGGGAAAGTGCGGGAAAACCGCCATTCCCTACCTTATTCCAGAAGAAGGAAGAAGTCCAGGATGGCGTCGGCGGAGTCCATGCTGGCCCAGCTCCGAGAGACGGCCAGATCCAGAAGAGGGGGCTGGCTTGAGGCCCAGCTGGCCTCCATCATTGGTGCCGCAGTAGGATCCGGGCAGAGCTCACGGGGCAGGAGGACCAGGCCCCCAGAGAGACTATCTCCGGATCTCCCGGCGCGTGGCAGGCGCAGGCTCCGGAGCCCCTCCAGGGACCCTGCGGGCGATGAGTCCAGCGGCGCTGCCTCCCCCGGCCACTCCCGCTCCGGCAGGAATCCAAGCACCCGGCCTGCACGCGCCGGGCGTCAGACTCAGGACACCGCCGCTGCTGCCGGGAGCGCCGGACCGGAAGTGCGGCCTGCGCGATCCAGGCAGAGCGCAGCCGCAGCTTCCTCCGCTCCTGGCAGGTCCCCATCTAACGGCGGGCGTGCGGCCGCCGCTCCACCAGCTCCATCCGGTGTCCCGGCGTCCAGGGGCAGAGCGGCCGCCGCTTCCCCTGCCCCCGCTTCTCCTGCTCACACCAGATCCACAGCGCCCAGGGGGCGCGCGGCGGCAGGGAGAGGGAGAACAACGCTGCCAGGAAGAGCAGCCCAGCCAGGCAGAGCGACACAGCCAGGAGGAGCAGCAAGAGGAGCAGCACATCCAGGAGGAGCAGCACGGCTAGGACGAGCAGCGGCAGCAACAATCAGGAATTCGGCCCTTTTTCCTGCGGCAGGCACCCACAGCCCATTACCTCCCAGGGTGCCTGCTGGGATGACCACAAGGAGTACACAGGTGGCGGACGGTCAGCGGTCAGGAGCTCTTCTGCGTCCCGCCTGTACGGAACGGCGCAGCGGAGGGAGAGATGCAGGCAGCAGTGTCGAGCTGCCTGCCCGGGAGCGAAGATCGTTACACGACCGGGCGGGCTCGCCCGGGTTGGAACGCGGGGATCGGTCGCGGTCGCCCAGGAGATCTCCGGAACATAGAGCAGCGTTTACCCGTTACCCATCGGACGGTGAGGTGGCGGGGGATACTGACGGCGGACGGAGGAGTGGATCGGTACAGCAGCTACAGCACGCTCGGGTCCCCCCTGGTGACGAGGAGGCCAGGGGCGCGGGCCTGGGGCAGAGAGGGATAGCGGCGCAGCAGTTCCAGCACGCTCGGGTCCCCACTGGTGACGAGGAGGCCAGGGGCGCGGGCCCAGGGCATCGACGCGGTGAGGAGGTGTCGGAGTCCAGCGGTGATCGTCAAGGGAGGTCTGAGCGACAGGGATCCGGAGGTCCGGCTGGCGGGGACACAGCACCCGCGCAGCTTTGTGAGTATGAGTCTACGTCTGGTTTGTCGCCCGCAGGGGCCGGGTTGCAGGAAGCTAGGGGAGGTCGGGTGGCGGTGTGTGAGGAACGTCAGAGGAGTGGGTCGATTGTGGCAGAGGTGCCTGGTATGCAGGATTTATTGCAGGGTATGTCGCAAATTTTGCGTAGATTGGAGGGGGGGTCGGCAACTGGGGTTGCCGCATCGCCGGTGGAGGCGTGGTTGGCTGGGCGGGGGGTGGAACCTCAGTTGGGGAGTGGTTTGGTAAGCCCTAGTTGGGTATTGGAGGTGGCATCGGCAGGTGTATCAGTTTCGGTTCAGACAGAGAAGGAGAAAGGTGATACGGTCAAATTAGATGACAGAGCGAAAGGGGAAGTTTATGTGTGCTTTGAAGGGCCGTTGGGAGCGCATTTAAAAAAGGAGGTGAAGGAGAAGATTTGGAGAGACGAGTATGTGGAAATTTTTTCTTTGCTTCCGTTGGAGAAGTTTAACTTGGATAAAGGGAAAAAAGATGATAGCAAAAAGGAGGAGGAAGAAAAGCGGAGGTGGCGGTTAATTCCGCAGACATTTGTGAATTGGTTACAGGCATTCACAATATTGGCGAGCGTAGTGGGGGAGAAAGCGCCCGAGAATTGCTCGGGTTTGTTTTGCTACCTAGACCCGATTGGGGAGGCGCATCGCACATACGGTGGTCAGACGTGGCTGCGGTATGATGAGCAGTTTAGGCAGAGAAAAGCGGTGAGGCCGGAAATTAGGTGGGACCAGAAGGATATAGGCCTTTGGCTGAAGGTTATGGCCCCAGCTAGACATGGGCAGTCCTTTCATGGGTCCGGGGGTGGTGGCAGCCAGCAGGCGGGACACGGAAGCAGTAGTCAGGGTGCACAGGGAGCAAAAGAGAAATCTGGAACCTGCTGGCAGTTTAATGACGGGCAGTGTAAATATGGTAACACCTGTAAATTTAAGCATGTGTGTTCCCACTGTAACGGAAGTTCACACGGGGCTTCAAAGTGTTTCAGGAAGGGAAAAGGAAAGTCAGTTTTGGGTGCCGGTCAAGGGGGAGAGCCCGGTGAGGCTTCACGAGATGGCCCCCTTTCTAAATAGGTACCCTGATCAGGTGAAGGCAGGTGTTATTTTTAATGGTTTTGCGGATGGTTTTAGGATTCCTCCCCCGAGTCACGAGGTTCCTTTTTCGATTAAGAATTTGAGGTCGGCAATGTTGCATGCTGAAGTGGTTGATGTTAAGCTCAAGAAAGAAGTGGAGTTGGGAAGGATGTCTGGGCCGTTTTTGAACCCGCCGACTGAGGGTATGGTGGTTTCCCCCTTGGGGGTAGTGCCTAAGAAAGAGCCGAATGAGTTTCGGTTGATTCAACATTTGTCGTATCCAAAGGGTCGGTCGGTAAATGATGGCATCGCCCAAGAGCTGTGCTCTGTTGAGTATACATCGTTCGATGCAGCGGTGCAGTGGGTGAGAAGGCATGGCCCGGGGGCGCTGTTGGCAAAGACGGATATTAAATCGGCCTTCCGTTTGCTTCCGGTGCATCCGGACAGTGTTCCGTTATTAGGTTGTTTTTGGAATGGTGGTTACTATTTGGACAGATGTTTGCCAATGGGCTGCGCCATTTCTTGTTCGTTGTTTGAGACATTTAGTACGTTTCTGGAGTGGGTGGTTAGGGACGTGGCGGGAGTTCAGTCGGTTATCCATTATTTGGATGATTTTTTGTTTATTGGGCCGTCTGATTCCGCAGTGTGTCGTAATACGTTAACGGCTATGTTTTGGGTCGCAGAGCTTTTCGGAGTTCCATTAGCGGCGGATAAGATAGAAGGTCCCAGCACGGCGTTGAGTTTTTTGGGAATTTTAATTGACTCCGAAAAAATGGAGTGTCGGTTGCCGGAGGATAAGTTGGCCATGCTGCAGCAGGAGGTTGAAAGAGCTAGAAGAAAGCGGAAGTTGACTTTGAAAGAGTTGCAGTCTCTTTTGGGTAGATTGAATTTTGCATGTCGGATCATACCCATGGGCAGGATATTTTGTCGCAGGTTGTCGGTTGCGACGGCAGGCGTGAAGGAGCCGCACCATTTTATTCGCCTGAGAAAAGAACACAAAGATGACTTGCTAGTGTGGCAACGTTTCCTGTGCACTTACAACGGGCGGTCATTGATTCAGCAGGAGGTCTTGACAAACTTTGATTGCGAGATATTCACGGATGCAGCCGGTTCGGCTGGTTACGGGGCTTATTGCGGTGGTCGTTGGTGTGCCGGACGGTGGCCAAGCCAGTGGAGAGACTTGGGCCTTACAAAAAACCTGGTCCTGTTGGAATTGTTTCCTATTGTGGTAGCGGTTTCCATTTGGGGGGAGATGTTTGCTAACAGACGGATTCGTTTTCATTGCGATAACATGAGCGTTGTGTCGGTGATTAACAGTTTGTCGGCCTCATCTTCCCCGGTGATTAAGTTGGTGAGGGAGTTGGTTTTTCGGTGCTTGGAGCTGAACGCTTGTATTTCGGCGGTACATGTGCCGGGTGTGCAGAACTCAATAGCAGATGCATTGTCTCGTTTCCAGTGGGACCGTTTTCGGGAATTGGCGCCGGACGCGGAGATCTCGGGAGAGGAATGCCCTTTGCATATCTGGAGCGTGATTATGGACGAGCGGGCCGGTTGATCCAGGAGTCTGTTACGAGCCAAACATGGGCATCATATGAAGCATCTTGGTGGGTATGGCAAAGTTGGGTGTCGGTGTGGGGCCAGTTGGTGTCTGAAGAAGACAGGATGTTGGCAGTATTATTCTTGATCGGGAAGGCGGCTGAAGAAGGTTGGTCAGTTTCGAAGGTTAATAAATTTGTTGCTGGATTGGCTTTTGCTTTTAAGTTGCAGGGGATGGTTGATGCGACAAAACATTTTTTGGTCAGACAGGCACTTAGGGGTTTCAGGAGAGGTAATCAGACGATTGACCGTCGCCGCCCCATTTCGTTTAGCCTTTTAGAGCGGTTGGGTGGAGTCTTGGAGATTATTTGTGGTTCGGGTTTTGAGTTGGCGTTGTTCCGCCTTGCCTTTTCATTAGCATTTTTTGGGGCCATGCGCATTGGGGAACTGGTGTCTGCGTCCAAAGTTAGAGCTGGGGGTTTGTTGGCGGAGGATGTGGAAGTTTGGACGGGGGGTATCGTTTTTTGGATTCGGCGTTCAAAGACTCACCAAATTGGAAGAGGGAGACGTGTCGTGCTGGGGAGGGTTAACGGGTCTCTGATGTGTCCTAGAGGTTGTCTGAAAGCATACTGGCAGTTATGGTCAGGCAGATCTGGCCCTTTGTTGTATCACGCAGAGGGGTCATTTTTGTCACGCTTTCAGTGCATTGCAGTGTTAAGAAGGGGATTGCAGGAGTTGGGCCTTTCTCCGGATATGTTTGGGTCGCATTCATTTCGTATCGGGGCGGCATCAGAAGCTGATAGTTTGGGTTTGGGAGCGGAAGATATTTGTAGAATTGGCAGGTGGACTTCCAATCGTTACTTAAGTTACGTCCGTCATTAATTTAGTGGTGTGATTATGATTTCGTATTTGACCCCAGTGTTTTTTCTTCATGCATCTTGTTGCAGGTATGTCCCCTTACTTAGCCTGGATCTTCGGACATTCGTTCGTTCATTGGGGGGCGCTGCGGGCCGAGGTCAGGCCGGACGGTAGGCAACTGGGCTTTAGTAGGCGTCAAGTTGTCATTCGGTGGTTGGGATATAGGGGGATGGTGTGGGGCAGGGCCCTTCCTGAATTTTCTAAGGCGGTTCGGTTAGATAGACAACCTGACATTTTAATTGTGCATTTGGGGGGGAATGACTTGGGTGTGCGGCCTGTTAGGGAATTGATTAGGGACATACGGTTCGATTTGTTGAGGTTGCAGGTATCATTTCCTGGGGTGTTGATTGTGTGGTCAGATATTGTGCCTAGAAAACGGTGGAGGGGGGCTAGATCTTTGAAGGGTATTAATAGGGCTAGGGTCAAGTTGAATAGGGCAATAGCGGGTTTTGTTTCTAGGAACGGGGGGATTAGTGTTAGACATTTTGAATTGGAGTCAGGGCTTGGTAACTACTGGTTGGAAGACGGAGTCCACTTAAACGCGATTGGGATTGATTTGTGGACTTTAGCATTGCAAGAAGGAGTTGAACGGGCGTTGGTGGCGTTGGGGCACTCACGAGCCTGAGGTGGTCAGGGCTGTTCGTGTGTGGTGGGGGGGTGGGGGTTCTTGGAGTTGACGCTGATTGGTTGGGGGAAGGAATTGGAGCATAATTACAGGCAATTTAAAATGTGGTGGGGTTGGATCTGGCATTTTGGTATGGGCTCTGGACGGGGTTTTACCCTGGGAGCTGTTGGTGGTTTTTCTCTTCCCGGAACGGGATGTACGGTGCCCTCGAGCTGGTTTTTCACGGCTGAGGGTAATATGGTGGTCGATCTTATCTTGTGGGGTTTTGCCAGATCTTTTTAGCTCCAAGAACCCTCCCCTCGAATTTATACTGTTGTATTTATGTTATGTTAATTTTATTAATAAAAAGTTGGCCGCTGTGGCCAAAATATCCAAAAGAATAATTGGTTATGTTTTATTTAAGGAAAGGTTGGGTCGGTGGGCAGTTTTTTGGTGGTTAGGTTACATACGTAGGAAAAGACCGTACTCGGCATACGCGGTCAAGATGGGGGCTGGAACAAAGCGCAGCTGGGAGGAGGCCCCCCATGACTGCTTTGAGCCGGGCGGTCTTTTTTAAATGATGCTCCGGCTGGGGATAGGAGAATGGAAAGGGGGGAGGGGTTTAGAAGGGGGAGGTAGTAGGGAAAGTGCGGGAAAACCGCCATTCCCTACCTTATTCCAGAAGAAGGAAGACCCACCCACCCTCCCTTGTAGGCTTGTGCTTGGGGTTTTTGTTAACGAGGGGGGGGGGGGATTGTGGGGCAGAGTTTATATATTGATATGGCAAGGGAAGTTATATATAAAGAAAAAAAAAAAAGAGACATTTTGGGTTTACACTTTGTATGCGGGTGTTTAGTCATTATTTGCATTTTATTCATTTATTGTCACAGTGGCAGTGGGGGGGTGGGGGTTCTTGGAGTTGACGCTGATTGGTTGGGGGAAGGAATTGGAGCATAATTACAGGCAATTTAAAATGTGGTGGGGTTGGATCTGGCATTTTGGTATGGGCTCTGGACGGGGTTTTACCCTGGGAGCTGTTGGTGGTTTTTCTCTTCCCGGAACGGGATGTACGGTGCCCTCGAGCTGGTTTTTCACGGCTGAGGGTAATATGGTGGTCGATCTTATCTTGTGGGGTTTTGCCAGATCTTTTTAGCTCCAAGAACCCTCCCCTCGAATTTATACTGTTGTATTTATGTTATGTTAATTTTATTAATAAAAAGTTGGCCGCTGTGGCCAAAATATCCAAAAGAATAATTGGTTATGTTTTATTTAAGGAAAGGTTGGGTCGGTGGGCAGTTTTTTGGTGGTTAGGTTACATACGTAGGAAAAGACCGTACTCGGCATACGCGGTCAAGATGCAGAATATTTTGTTATGCCAGTTTTCTGATAGTTATTTAGAGGAAACTTAGTTACAATTCAAATGACTAAAACATGTCTGAACACTATTGTGAATTACAGACAGTTACATTAATTGTACTACAAAATTTTCTCCTCATTCAGTGACAACTCTCTTTTGCTTAAAAATAGAAGTTAGCTGACAGCACAGCTGCCCGTCCTAGTTCCACTGGACCCAAGTGGAGGAGTACATACCATAAATTGAAGTGAAGGACAGCATCTGATCCAGGTGAAAAAAATGTCTCTTTATTGTGCCAAATGCGATGTTTCAACCATCAAGGTCTTTTTCAAGCATGCTTGAAAAAGACCTTGATGGTTGAAACGACGCATTTGGCACAATAAAAAGACACTTTTTTCACCTGGATCAGATGCTGTCCTTCACTTCAATTTATGGTAACTCTCTTTTGCTTGTCTCTTGTGCTCCTGCTTTAGATCATCTTTTACAATTGTCTAACAGTATTCTGCAAGCATTGATAGATTCCATTTTCCTTGATATCTTTTCTCCATAGAACAATATCTTGGTGAAATCTCTCACCATGTTCATCGTTCACTGCTCCGCAGTTTGGTGAAAAAAAGTCTAAATGCAAATGTAAGAAATTAATCTTTAAGGACAAGTTACAGCCAATATTTTAACTTTTCCACCAGCTCTTCATAGTTACCTGGTCTTGAGTTCCCACTAATGCTAATGCGATGCATGCAGACTTTTCCTTGCCCTGCAACAAACTGAGAAACTCCTCATCTTGTAGAAGCTCACGAGTCTTATGCCCACTAAAGACTCCTTCCTTAATCTTTGCCTCACTCAACCTTGGACATTTTTCAATGAGATACTTGAATGATTTTGCATTTTTCCATTGCCTTTACAAAGTTCTTTATTAGGCCCAACCTGGCTGAAATGAATGTCGAAGAGGCCGGTCTCCTATTGTAGTGATATTCTCTAGAACGACTATCCCACTCACACAAAAATTAGCAGTACTTTGTGCATCTACACTGGAGACCAAGTAAGAGGACATCCACCTTAGAGTCACCACAGAGGGGCCATAAACGTTGGTCATAGTTGTTTTTATAAACCTGCATCAAAGGTGTCATAAGTAATTACAACCTCCTCTGGATCTGGAAAATTAATGCCAATCAGCAAATGTATGCATTATATTAATTTTTAGTCTCTGAACCAATTTGGCTGTAGAACAGTGTTATGGGACATGTGAGCATATGGAGCGCCCCCATGCAAGGGCAATGGGGTACTCGGTACCGGGTCCTTCGGTTCAGGGGAATGTCACGGTGGCCCAACCCGGTCCGTGGCCCTTTGAGGGGCTTCCAGCAATGACAGGACAAGAGTTTATAGGAATGATGTTCGTGACGCCACCTGTGATATTCGGTCAGGGTGACCGACGCTGCTTAGGGGTCCGCTGGGGTGATGTTATGGCAGCTAGATGGTATACCTTCCCACAGGTGAAGTGTATCCCCAGGGCTTCCCAGAGTGTAGATGGTGGATGGTGTGAGGCGCGGTGAATAACGAGGACACAAGGTTGCAGTCTCTTTACCTTTTACTGAAGGCTTCAGAGTCCACAGTCCTGGGCACCGGATCACAGGGTAGGCAGAGTCTGGCCGGTCTGAAGGCAAATCCAGAGTCTCCTTATCCAGGTGGAATGCAATAGCCTGCCTATGCGCACATTAACACAGTAGGTCCTCACTTGTTTAAGCTCTAATAAGGTCCTCACTGTTATTACTCTTCTCTCTCTGTTCCCCGTGGTCGGATAGAACAAAACCCGTATGACTGATGGCCTGAGGCTTGTTTATAGGGACCCTAGAGACGCCCCGACCCACACAATATGCCACCATGTCTTCTTAGGTATTAAGGTCGGGCAGCCAACTTGGAATTGACTGTCCTGCCAGTCTCTGAAGCAATGGCGTAGAGCACTTTACTCCCTCGGTATTCTGGCTACCGGATCGCGCACCAGAAGGATGCCGCTTCTCTCAGCCACTATCCTCTCTGGTATCCACTTGTTGCTATGCCTTCGTTTCTCACTCACTACAACACGCTTCCTTTCAATGTCTCTCTCTTTGGATGCTGCCGCACGTGGGGCAGGCGCAGCTCCGTGGACCCTCGTCTTCCACAGACCGCAGTCTGGATCTGGCTGGAACCCACTCCAGCCAGCTTCTGCCAAACTCCGTCGGGATCTGACTGTCTGTAAGAAGCTCAGTCAGCTTCTGTCTAACTTCCTAACCAACCCACCGGTTTTACCTAACTGTGAGGAGTGGCCTAGTAGATAGAACCTTTGCTCCCCCTGGTGGACTGGAGTGTGTAGTGTGTGGTGTGTCGTTGTGATACCTGGACAGGAGATCTCCTTTATTGCCTTCAGACTTAATATCACTCCCCCTGGTGGAAGAATAACATTACTGCAGCAACCAGGACTCTGGGGCGCTGCATATAGCCTTATTTGCCCAAGATACATGGAATGCAATATAACAAAATGAGGGATTTAGAATTGTACATACATTTTAAGCCAGGACTTGAACTGGGATGTAGCAAAGTTATGCATCTCTACAAGTATTCAAGTTCTTTTGGCCACCGTGGTTGAGAGCTTCAATAGAAAATGATTAAGGCTGATCACTAACTGCAGTGGTCACATGCTCTAACAGTGTAATATTACGGCTGAGATCAGAGTCTGCAGCTGTCATGTGCTTTGATATGCCACGTGATCTGATCCTAAGGAGGTAATGAAGGTCACGGCAATGTTACTCCTGTGAAATTAAATGAAGAAAGCCATTAATTCTCCACCTGGATACAGAGGTCCCGTCACTATGTGGGATGGACAACCGCCTAATCTTCACATAGGTGGAGGTCGCATAGGATATCCATACATATCCAAAGTAGGAATACCCATCTACCTGAAAAATGACACATACTTTACATGCATATAAGGACGTGGACAAGAGAAAAGAGAAAAGATGAGTAGAGTTGACTCCTAGCTGAGTAACTTCAAGCGAACACAGCCATCTGCTGGGCAAAGGCGACAGTGAATGTGAGGAAATAATTATAGTAGTAGGAACCTATGTTCCCACAGGAAGAGTTTGAAAATGATACCAGTTCTGGTGACACTTGTGTCACAGTGACTAATTATAAATCGCCTGGTCATGCCCAGACAAGGCAGTTGGCGCCAGAATCTGTATCAGGAAGAATAAATTATGTGCACTCTGTTGTCCAGGAGGGGCAGGCTGAACTGGAGAGATCCAATATATCAAGCAAAAAAGGAATGAGCTGCACTCAATAATATTTTGGATGCAGAAAGTGTCTTTATTTATTACATGTACATAAAGTCAATCACCATAGAATATCGAAATGAGTGAAGGCAAGGAGGATACCTCCTGTCACTCTATCTCCGGAGCCCCTGTAGAGCGGTCACATCTCCTGATGTGACCGCTCTACACGGGAGATCGTCGTGGGACACTCGTTATTAAATGAATTACATTGGAACAGGGAGTATACTTTTGGTTTATTTTATTTTTATTTTTTTTTGCAGGCGATCGAGGGCTTCGGGCATTAGCTGTACTGTATATGTATGTGTTCGTACTGTATGTGTATATGTATGTACTGTATGTTTATATCTATGTACTGTATGTGTATATGTATGTACTGTATGTTTATATCTATGTACTGTATGTGTATATGTATGTACTTGTGACGCCCGGGAGACCGAGGTACCCAGCACCAGATCAATGAGGTCCGTCTCTTGAGGGGGATGTCACTAGTGGCTTGACCCGGTGCTGTGGCCTCAGGCGATGCACGGTGTAAGGGATATCATGAAGGGACAGACACTTACTTGATCAGCAGCAGGTCCTCTCAGCTGTGATGACCCCGATCCTGGATCGATGGCTATTGTCCAAATGAAAGACTGAGGCGCTGAAACGTTTAACCAGTTTACTTCAACAAAAAGGGATTTGCAACCAATACTGTCACCGGAGTCTGTTTAAGAACTCTGAATTACTTTGATCCTGTCAGGATTTCCACCTCTTATTATGCGCAGTTTCTGTATGGCCCTGCTGCTGTATGTGAACTGGCTGCCGACCCAATCTGTCTCTTCTGTGCTCTGGTTCGACGGACAACCCGAGTCCTTTTTTGTCGACTTACCCCCTCTGGGAGTGCCGCTGAACTCTGTGTCTGTTGCTGCGTCTTACCCTGGTGAAGCTGATATCACCTCACTTCCTTCCGGTTGCTGTATTATATATAATGAATATAGCCACGGATCCGGTATCCGTCTCTGCGCCTATTCTGGGTAGAGGTTATTGCTACCCGGTTCTCACAATGTCCTTTTTCTCTATTCCTCTTTTCCTACTATGGGTATTACGGGCTGATAATCCGTCTTAGGGCTGTTAGGAGTTCAGTTATACGACCTCTCACTTTCAGCTCCTCAACCCAACTGCCAGTCCTTTTCTCAGACCAGAATGGATCAAGGGGAGTCTCTGGAGCTCCCTCTTCTGGCCGGAGATGGTAGTGCAGTCTTGCTATTTTAGTATTTGTATTTGGTGTCAATAACTATTTTTGTGGCAAATACCCCTAGGGGCGCCACATTCTGTATGTGTATATGTGGTTTTTTTTCCTAATGTTCAACACAGTAGCCGGATGATGCTGTCACTGTTCTATGTGACGGCAGACAGAGCCGGATTGGACTAGTAGTCCCATCGGACGATGCCTGCCTATACACACACACACACACACACACAGACACCCACAGACAGACACGCACATCTTCTCTGCACACACACTCTTCCTCCTCCCTATCTGCAGCATTTTTGGCAAGCAATTCCACAGCAAAACCGCTAATCTTTTTACATCTGCGGTTTTGCTGTGGATTTGACTGACACAATGGAAGTCAATGGGTGCAGAAATGCTGCAGATCCGCAAAAAGAATTGACATGCTGCGGAAAATAAAACGCTGCAAATCCACATGGATTTTTCCGCAGCATGTGCACACTAATTCTCAATTTCCCATTGATTAACATTGGTTGTGCACTACACTGCGGATTTAATGGAATTCCACAAGTCCAAAAATGCTGCGGATCAGCATCAAAATCCGCAACGTGTGCACATATCCTAAGAGGTACACCACTACACCATCCAGCCGTGTGTGTCATCACTGTACAATCATAACCATAACACCTGTAGAGATGAACTATAATGTAAGTTGGTGTGCATGCCGCTTTAATGCAGGTGACCATATGCATCGGACAGGACACGTGGAAGCAGGAACAGTCAATGACTGGTTTAATACTTTTCAGAAACAGAAAGAATCAAAAGGGATAAGGGATAATAAGTAATATCAAACACTGCAAATCAGCAGTGCACCTTACAACAATACGATTATAACAAAGACCGTTCCACGAAATACTATGTTAATGTTCACAAGAGTGGTATGCCCATTTATGGGAGCTACCACTTTGGTTCTTACTGTAATACTGTCCCTAGCGGGTAACACTGGGTATTCCTGCTAGGCCTCAAGTACTCTTGAAAAAGTTTACCAAGGTGCATTGATCCTCCCGCCCACCAACAGGCTTCCTACCCACCTCTTGTCCTAACTTAGACCAACCCGGTACCATATGTTACAGCTGGAAGTGACAGTCCTGCTCACTCGTGCCGTCCCTCTATAATCGCAGGTGCAGCGCCCCAGTGTCCTGGTCGTAGCAGTAATATCATTCTCCTCTAGGGGGGAGTGATGTTACGTTTGGAGGCAATAAAGCAGATCTCTTTACCTGGTATCACAAACATACAACACATTTCATACTCCAGTTCACCAGGGGAAGCTATGCTCCTATTTATTAGGGCACTCTTCACACGTAGGTAAAACTGGTGGCCTGGAGAGGAAGTTAGGCAGTTGCTGTCTGAGCTCCGCTCAGGTAGTTGGTCCCTGACAGGGGTGGGATCCTGTCAGACGCCTAGACAGAAGGTCACGGAGCTGCGCCTGCCCCACGTGCGTCAGTTCCTAAGAACGGACATGAAAGAGAACTGTATTGTAGAGAGGGTGAGAAAGAAGTCATAGCAAAAGGAGTGGAAACCAGAAGGAGTTCTGCCCTGCACAGGCTGCCTCCTTGCTCCAGAGACCGTCAGAACAGCTAATTTCACGTTACTGATCCGCCCTATACCCAGGAGGCAAGGTGGCACCCACGAGAGGCCGGGGCATGATAGAGTCCCTGTAAAAAGCCTCAAGCCACCGGTGATACGGGTTGTCCTATCCATCTGGGGGACAGAGAGAGACATAACATCTACAACATCTGTGAGGACCTTATGAGAGGCTCAGCAATAAGGTACTACAACACCCAGGCGCTAGAGGAGGGCTACTGATTTCCACCCGGATAAGGGGACTCTGGATTTGCCTCCAAACCGGCCAGACTCTGGCTGCACTGTGATCTGTGCTCTGGACTGTGGATGCTGAAGCCTTCAGTAAAAGGTAAAGAGACTGCAACCTTGTGTCCTCGTTCTTCTCTGCGCCTCTCACCATCCACCATCTACACACTGGGAAGACCTGGGGACATACTTCACCTGTGGGAAGGTATACCATCTAGCTGCCATAACATCACCCCAGCGGACCCCTTAAGGCAGCGTCGGTCACCCTGACCGAATAAAACAGGTGGCATCACGAACACTTCCCCTTTAAAGACCTTTCCCCTTTTACACGGATATCCCGAGGGCCACGGACTGAGTCAGCCACTGTGACATCACCCTTGAGAACTGAAGGGCCCGGTACCGAGTTCCCCTAGCCCTTGGGGGCGCTCCACAGGCGTGCCCCTCTGGTTGCCGTCTCCTTGCAGATCTTTGGTGTTTGACCATTGGCAGATGTCTCTTTGGCCTGGGGCGGTAAGGACTCTCAGTGTGTGTCGTCTGGCCTACGGGGCTTGTCCAGTGTAGGGCGATGATTCTGGTCTTGACCAGTGCAGTCTGGAATCTGGATCTTTACCGGTGTAGTCTGGAACTCTGCTGTTATGGTTTCCAATGGCAAGGAAACATCAGAAGCATAGAATAAACGGACAAGCTCTCGGGTGATGGAAACTAGAGCTGACCGCGATGCTAAACTTACACACCACACTAGAAGTAGCCAGGGGGCATTCCTGCGTTGTCTCTAGATGCCGCGCGCCAGCCGGAGAACTAACTACCCCTGGTAGAAGAAAACACAGTCCTGGCTTGCCTCCAGAGAATGTCCCCACAGGAGATAGCAGCCCCCCACATATAATAACGGTGAGAGCAGATGAAAAGACACACGTAGTATGAAAGCAGATTTAGCACAGAGAGGCCCGCTAACTAAATAGCAGAAAGATACAACAGAGGACTTCGCGGTCAGCTGCAAAACCCTTCAAAACACCATCCTGAAATTACCTTAACTCATGTGACAACTCATGCCACTGGAGTGGTAATTTCAGCCCAACAAGAGCTTCCAGCTGCAGAGATTCACATAAGTGCAAACTGGACAAAACATACAAAAATAGACTTAAGGACTAAAGTGTCCAACTTAGCTGAGCAGAAAACTGGGAGCAGGAACATGCAACAGAATCACTCTGGATACATTGATGGCCAGCATTAGAATGACTGAGGAGCAAGGTTAAATAGGATACTCCCACATCCTGATAGGAACAGGTGAACTGAAGGCAAAGCTTGCAGGACACCAGTACCACAAGAGACCACCGGGGGAGCCCACGAACCGAATCACAACACTCTGCGTCTTGACTGGCATAGTCAAAATTCTGTATCCCACCATATGTCGCCTGGACCTTGCTTGGTGATAACCAGCACCTTGGTGGTGTGCGTTTCTAGCTGAGGCCTATCACACTGGCCTCAGCATTGTCCCTGGTCTGCGTCCGCTGGGCTCTTCTTCTTGGCACCATATCCTCCAGCCATTTTAGGGCTTTTTATATGCAAGAACTCTCTCAAGAGTGGTTCGCCCATTTGTGGGAGCTACCACTTTGGTTCTTACTGTAATACTGTTCCTAGCAGGTGTCACCGGGTTTTCCTGCTAGGCCTCAAGTACTCTTGACAAAGTTTACCAAGGTGCATTGATCCTTCCGCAAACCAACAGGCTTCTTATCCACCTCTTGTCCTAACTTACACCAACCCAGTACCATATGTTACAGCTGGAAGTGATGACCCTGCTCACTCATGCCGTCTCTCTATAATCGCAGGCGTGCCACTCTGGTTGTCGTATCCTTGCGTATCTTTGGTGTTTGACTGTCGTCAGATGTCTCTTTGGTCTGGGGCAGAAAGGACTCTCAGTGTGTGTCATCTAGCCTACAGGGCTTGTCCGATGTAGGGCGACGATTCTGGTCTTGACCAGTGCAGCCTGGAATCTGGGTCCTTACCGGTGTAGTCTGGAACTCTGGTTCTTGACTGGCAGAGTCGAAACTCTGTATCCCACCAGATGTCGACTGGACCTCGCTTGGTGATGGGTGCTTCCAGCTAAAGCCTATCACACTGGCCTAGGCATCATCCCTGGTCTGCGTCTTCCGGGCTCTTCTTCTTGGTGCCATATCCTCCAGCCATTTTAGGGCTTTTATATGCAGGAACTATCTTATGCGAGTAACCTGACCAGATCCCGCACACAAAGGGGTTCCTCTTCAATTCTTCTGATGCTAACTGGTTCTGCCTGATGTCCCTCCAGCAGATGGCAGTCTTTCCTTTCTAATGTCATGTCACGCAGGAACTCCTCATGGAGTGTCATCGCTTCCCCTTACACAGCATATAAGTGTATGTTCATACTGGCCACCAAGCAGAGAAAGTCCAAGATAAAAACATCTAAAGCAAATACCCTGCAGTAAATAAATAAAAAGCAATAGTGCATGAAAACAATACAGGGAGCTTAATTAATATAATTTTGTTTAATAAAATGAAAAAGCCATCCTACCACGTCACAGTGACCCTATTCGGTCTTAACCTTTCATATTAAAATCTTACCATTTGTCAAGAACATACATGTAGATAAGGGACAAGAAGGACTGACCTGGATAATGAACACCCAGCCATGGGGAACTACATGAATGTAATGTCCATGTCATTCATAATCACGTGCCCCCCACTGCATCAGAAGCGCAAGTCAAGGGAAAAAACAACCACCCATGAAAGTAGTATCCAACCCATGTCCCATGTACTGGTCACTGTGCATTGCAATATCACATTTAATAAACAAGCTGGTCAGTAATAATGAATAACAATTTCCATGTCCAATGTCACAATGTAACATTCTAGTTAGAATTTTAGTTTTAAGTATATTATTGATTATGTTTTCCTCTTCAGTCTGATTGAATTAGCTAAATAGTAAGCTAAGGCCTTAGCACACATACATGGGGTATGCAACTTTATGGAAGAAGACTGCAGTGACCCCCTTATATCAATATACTGTATATGTAATAACAAATAATGCAAGTACGCAAATTGATGGGTGAAGGTCGGTCACAGCTTTATTAATTTTATTTTGCTTTAATAACAAAGAGAGGCCCTGTTGTATATTCACAGGCAAGTCAGCCAACGAGCCGTACCTTAACAATGTGTCCTTTCTTTCAGTTACTGGCACTGTGATTTGTAAATCTAGAAAAAAATTATACATTCATTAACAATCGTTTAAAGTGAAATCACCAAGGGGAGGGATGGTGGGACCAGGGCCGGTTTTAAACACAGTGGGGCCCTAGGCAAAAGTTTAAAACCAGGCCCCCAATGCTCACACATTGCACCATGACACTCAAACGTTTTGGTTGTATTGACATGCGTGTGAGTGTGATCGACAATATTGAAATCGTTTGCCTTTTGTTTCTCGGCCTCTTTACATCGGCTAATGAATGATGAATTATTAGGGACAGAACACTAGTAGATCAATCTGTCCCCATATTGTATCTTAATATATACTTACCATGTAATGTAGTTGGAGCGGCCCCCAAACGCGGGGCAGCAGGGTACTCGGTACCGGGTCTCTCCGTTCTGGGAATGTCACGGTGGCCCGACCCGGTCCGTGGCCCTGCTAAGGGGCGCCCAATAAAAGGTGTAGGTGGTGATGTAGGTTGCAGTAAATGACGAGGACACAGGGTTGCAGTTTCTTTACCTCTTTACTGAAGGCTTCGGCATCCACAATCCAGAGCACTGCTAACAGGGCTGGCTGAGACCGGCCGGTCCGAAGGCACATCCAGAGTTCCCTTTGCAGGTGGAAATCAGTAGCCTACCTACTAGCGCCTGGGTGTTGTAGTACTTCCCTGCTGAGCACCACGGGATAGTCCTCACAACTGTCGTGTATGTTTCTGTTCTTTCTCTCCGTCCCCCAGATGATATGGATAGGACGCACCCGTATGACGGAGTAGGCCTGGAGTTATTTTATAGGGACCCTAGAGACGCCCCTCTCCCACAATTGCCTCCGTTGTCTTCATTAGGTGTAAAAGGTGAGACAGCCAACCTAAAGTTAACTGCCCTGTCGTAGTTCGAAGTAATGCATAGAGTCTATTACGTCCTCAGCATTCCGGCCGCTGGCTGCGCCTCAGTAGGATGTTGCCGATCTCGGGGCACGACTCCTTCTGGTTCTTTCTCCTTTGTGCTGTGATCTCGTTTCTGACTTCTCCACAATATACCTCGCTTCGTGTCCTTTCTTAAGATGCCGCCGCAATGAGGTGCAGGCACGGCTCCGTAACAATCTGTCCTTTCGCTAGGCCTCTGTCAGGATCCCAACCCTGACAGGGACCCCCCTGAATCTTCCCAAGCAACGCTCTCTCTCACTAGATGTTACCTGGGCAAAACCCAGTCAGCTTCTCCCTAACTTCCTATCCGACTCCCAGTTTTACCAGAGTGTGAGGAGTGGCCTAATACATAGAACCTTTTGCTTCCCCTGGTGGCCGGAGTGTGAAGTGTAGTGTGCGACTGTGATACCTGGCAAGGTGAACTCCTTTAGTACAATCAGACGTACCATCTCTCCCCCTGGTGGAAGAGCGACGTTACTGCAACGACCAGACTCTGGGGCGCTGCACATACATACATACAAACATGTACATGGCACGTACTTATACATACATATATGGCATGCACTTACACACACATACATACATGGCACACACTTATACATACACATGACATTGGTATTGTCGATACCCAGGTAATGAGCATCCTCCCATGGGTCTCTGATCCTCACCCCAACCCAAAATAACGACATGACTCCTAAATTGGATATAAATGGCCACAGCAGCCTTTATTATAAACAAACAAACATATAACAGTAAAATAAGCTGGGAAGGGGTCCTTGAAGCTAAAAAATCTGGTGTCAACCATAGGATAAACTAGTGGACAGAAAACAACCATAGTTTACTTTCAGCTGTTACCCCACTGGCTCGAGAGCACCAAAGATACCCCAAAGGGTTACCATTGTCCACTTCCAACTTAGGAATCTGGCCCACCGTTGCCAAGACTCCCCCAAATCACCAGACCCGAAACCAAAACTTATCACAACTGAAGAATCCGTATCCTGACGGATCCCCCAGGCCAATTTAGTACCAACTCCAAGGACCCCTCCCACCGCCTACAGCCACTGTGACCCAAAGCCCTGACACACCTGACTTTCAAAAACAACTGAAAAAGAGGGCGGGTGGGACTGCTCGCTGTCTCCAGAGCGGGAAAGTGACAGGCTCCACCCCCCCACAACCACTATAGCTCCCTTCACTGAATAGAAAAAACCCTCCCCCTTAAAGAATTAACCCCCACCTCACCTGACCTGGCTCCAAACCCCCTGTTATTTTGGCTTCCACGTATCCGCCCGTGGGGGGGGCTCGCTCCAGCCTGCGCTTTGTCACAATAATATGAATATGCCATGTTTTGAATATATACAGCACCTAAAAGGTCCATGGCTTTTCAGACACACGCTGTGTGGTTTTCCAACTCCCCCTCTTCACTCTGACTAGAAAGCTCTCCTTCTCTCTTGCAGGCAACTCCCTCCCCCCTGCTATATAGTTGTAATGTGAGACCAGCGTGCCAGCTCCACTGAGGAATTTTTATGACTTTGTGCTGCGAAAGCCAGTCCTCTCCCTAAACCCCTCATCCCCCCTCCCACCAGATACCAGCTATAACTGGTACAGCAAATTCCAAACTGCATGGCACACTTTTGTTCTTGAAAAGTTATGTATGCTGGCACCGATCAGGGATAGCGAGATAAACGTTACATATTCCGGATGTTCCTCGAGAGATCTATAACTCACTGAAATTGCTAGGAGCTAAACCCAACAAAATGCAAGGAACAGGTTTCTCCATAAGCGGCTCATATACCTACTGTAAGCCATGTTTATACTTAAATGAACCCCCTGATGTGGTGAACATCCTGATCATTGTGTCATTCTTCTATGAGGTTCATACAGTGAGATATGTATAGAAATGGCTTGTCATAACTCTAAGAAAGAGGAGTATTCAGCCTCTGAGTGAGGTCACCACAGGGGGAGTGCCTTGGTTTTGGGCAAGGAGATAAGTGATGGAAACTTCAGTTTTCACTAGTCTTTTGTCCAGAGTCTAGTTGCGAGACAGATCTGTGATGCATCTAGATGTGTGCCCATCCCCCACAGCACATGGTCAGCCATGAGATGAAATGATATGAACAAACTGTAATTGTATTTCAACTTTAATCTCATTTTAGTTGTAATTTTACTGTACATACGATACTTGTCTACTTTTTAATATCTTTTTATAATTCTGTAAACACTGCCTACCTTTGTGGAGTAAAATATATAAAATTACTAGTTTTGCTTCTCCTTGCTCTATAACGAACTGTCACGGCCTCTGAAGTGAATTACACTACTAATCTGGGTGGGCTCTGGACCCGTTATTAATTAAGAAATCAGAGCTGGTGACAGCGGATTTGTCCTGTGCATTTGGGAGGCTTTGTAGCGACAGACAGCATTGATGATTATTGTTCCCACCTGCGTGGCAGTAGTTATATCACCCTTACTGCAGTGTACCCATTAGCCAGTACAAAGTAAGGCAGCCTTTCTGGCGATTAATTATCCTAGGTGTAGTACCCTGTCTGGCTTGAGGGTAAGGGGCGCCAGAGAGCTGCAAGTTCCAAACCGGAACTGGGAAGTGGGATATAGATAAATCCCCTTCAGAAAAGCACTGGGCAACCAAACAACCCCGGTTCATGACAAATTTCTTGTAAGCGGTGGGGATTATAAAGGTATCCTCCCCGTGAACCGTGACACACATGTACATGGCACATGCTTATACACACATGCCTACATGTACATGGCATGAACTTATACACATTCATACATACATACGTGGCACGCAATTTGTTATGACCTGGTGGTTAAGGAGCAACATGGGACGAGCTCTAAGGAGGTGGTATCTGTACTGACCGTAGTTCCTAATCCTAACACCAATACTAGAAGTAGCCGAGGGATGTTCCTGTCACTCCCTAGACACCTCGTCACAGCCTGAGAACTAACTACCCCTAAAGATGGAAACAGAAAGCTATCTTGCCTCAGAGAAAACCCCAAAGGAAAGATAGCCCCCCACAAATATTGACTGTGAGTGGAGAGGGAAATGACATACACAGAATGAAAACAAGATTTAGCAAAGGAGGCCAATTCTAACTAGATACACAGGATAGAAAAGGATACTGTGCGGTCAGTATTAAAAGCTAAAAATCCACACAGAGTTTACAAAAAATCTCCACACCGACTCACGGTGTGGAGGGGCAAATCTGCTTCCCCAGAGCTTCCAGCTAAGCTGAATATATAATACTAACAAGCTGGACAAGAAAAAACATAACATGAGCTGAACGATTAAGTCCACAGCAAGTGGACAACCAAAAGAAAAGCAATGACTTATCTTTTGCTGAAATGGACAGGCTATCAGAGAAATCCAAGGAGAGATCTGAATCCAACTAAGAAACATTGACAGCTGGCCCTGGCTGAAGACTAGAGCCAGGCTAAATAGCAAAGCCAGGAGAGACGATCAGTGGAAGCAGCTGCTAATGCTAATCCCAAGGAGCAGCAGTTCCACTCAAAACCACCGGAGGGAGCCCAAGGGCAGAATTCACAAAAGTGCCATTTACAACCACCGGAGGGAGCCCAAGAACGGAATTCACAACAGCAATTATACTAACACATACACACACATGTACATGGCACACACTTACACACATACATACATGGCACACACACACATACATACATGGCAAGCAATTATACACACACAAGTACATGGCACACACTTATACACACACATACATATATACTGTACATACATGGCACACGCTTATACACACACATGCAGAGTACAGACCAAAAGTTTGTACACACCGTCTCATTTAAAGATTTTTCTGTATTTTCATGACCATGAAAATTGTAAATTCACACTGAAGGCATCAAAACTATGAATTAACATACGTGGAATTATATACTTAACAAAAAAGTGGGAAACAACTGAAAATACAGTACATGGCACACGCTTTTACTCACACATACCTACATGTTCATGGCAAGCACATATACACAAACATATATGCATGGCACGCAATTATACACACACATACATAGCACACACTTATATACACACACACATGTACATGGCACACTTATATACACACACACATACCTACATGTACATGGCATGCAGTTATACACACACATACTAGGCACGCAATTATACACACACATACATAGCACACACATGTACATGACACACTTATACACATACATACATACATGGCACACACATGCATACATGACACACACAAACACTTATACTCACATGCATACATGTACATGGCATGCACTTATACACACATATATATGATACGTACTTATACACACACACACACACACGTACAAGGCACACCCTTATACACAAACACATACACGGCACACACATACACTGTGTGCAGAATTATTAGGCAAGTTGTATTTTGATCACATGATACTTTTTATACATGTTGTCCTACTCCAAGCTGTTCAGGCTTTAGAGCCAACTACCAATTAAGTAAATCAGGTGATGTGCATCTCTGTAATGAGGAGGGGTGTTGTCTAATGACATCAAACCCTATATAAGGTGTGCCTAATTATTAGGCAACTTCCTTTCCTTTGGCAAAATGGGTCAGAATAGAGATTTGAAGGGCTCTGAAAAGTCCAAAATTGTGAGATGTCTTGCAGAGGGATGCAGCAGTCTTGAAATTGCCAAACTTTTGAAGCGTGATCACCAAACAATCAAGCGTTTCATGGCAAATAGCCAACAGGGTCGCAAGAAGCGTGTTGGGCAAAAAAGGTGCAAAATAACTGCACATGAATTGAGGAAAATTAAGCGTGAAGCTGCCAAGATGCCATTTGCCATCAGTTTTGCCATATTTCAGAGCTGCAACATTACTGGAGTAACAAAAAGCACAAGGTGTGCGATACTCAGGGACATGGCCAAGATAAGGAAGACTGAAAAACGACCACCTTTGAACAAGAAACATAAGATAAAACGTCAAGACTGAGCCAAGAAATATCTTAAGACTAACTTTTCAAAGGTTTTATGGACTGATGAAATGAGAGTGACTCTTGATGGGCCAGATGGATGGGACAGAGGCTGGATCAGTAAAGGGCAGAGAGCTCCACTCCAACTCAGACGCCAGCAAGGTGGAGGTGGGGTACTGGTATGGGCTGGTATAATCAAAGATGAACTTGTGGGACCTTTTCGGGTTGAGGATGGAGTGAAGCTCAACTCCCAGACCTACTGCCAGTTTCTGGAAGACAACTTCTTCAAGCAGTGATACAGGAAGGAGTCGGTATCGTTCAAGAAAAACATGATTTTCATGCAGTACAATGCTCTATCACATGCCTCCAAGTACTCCACAGCGTGGCTGGCAGTGGTCAGTAAAGGTCTCAAAGAAGAAAAAATAATTACATGGCCCCCTTGTTCACCTGATCTGAAACCTACAGAGAACCTGTGGTCCCTCATAAAATGTGAGATCTACAGGGAGGGAAAACAGTACATCTCTCGGAACAGTGTCTGGGAGGCTGTGGTGGCTGCTGCACGCAATGTTGATTGTAAACAGATCAAGCAACTGACAGAATCTATGGATGGAGGGCTGTTGAGTGTCATCATAAAGAAAGGTGGCTATATTGGACACTAATTTTGGGGGGTTTTGTTTTTGCATGTCAGAAATGTTTATTTCAAAATTTTGTGCAGTTATATTGGTTTACCTGGTGAAAATAAGCAAGTGAGATGGGAATATATTTGGTTTTTATTAAGTTGCCTAATAATTCTGCACAGTAATAATTACCTGCACAAACCCTCCTAAAATAGCCAAATCTAAAAAAATCCTCTGCTGGGGCTGCCAAGAAGAGTAGAAGTGCGGAGCAGAGGCAAAGCTGAAAGAGAGCGGAGCCCAGGCAAAGTCACAAGGGTTCAGAGCAGGCTGAGCCGCAAGAGTGTGAAGCATAAGCAGACTGAGAACACAAGGAAAGACACAGCATGGAAGGAAGCCACGGACATGGAGACAGAGATAGGACTAAGTACAGACAAGGTAGTGGAACAAGACAACGTACAAGAACAAAGAGACAGGGACCAGGATAGTCTGCCTCCTGGAGGGCGAACAAACAAGATCAAGGCAAGGCAAGGAGAAAAGCCTCTAGAGAGGGAGTAATACAGAGCAAGGCCTGGCAAACTCAGAAGCTAAGCACAAACTGAGCTAACACATTGCACAGGCCCAGTCCACTGGGTGGAGCTGCACTAAATACTGCAGGCCTCTTGGTAATTGGTCAGGAACAGATTATACAGGTGCACCTGATTCCTATAAGAAACAGAGAGTTCTGGCACCGCCCCCCCCCCCCCCCCCCCCTATGCACACAGCCAGGAAGCATGCAGAGAGCTGAGACACAGAATATGGAGCTGGCAAGAAACAGAAACCACATCATGACCTGGAGCAGTGGGTAAGATAGTGTGAGAGATGAGAGGCCATGCCGTGATGACAGCAGAGTTGTTACACTTACCTCACAGCTCAGGTTGGTAGCTGCCATCTCTAGTTCTCTGTTGTGAATTTGTTCTTGGGCTCTGTTGTGAATTTGTTCTTGGGCTCCCTCTGGTGGCCTTTAGCTATATGGCTGGTCTTGGCTGGGTTCAGCTGTTTCATTTTTGCTGCTAAGCGGGGCCTATTTAAGCCAGCTGGACCTTTACTTGTTGCCTGCTGTCGGTGTATTCAGTCCTGATTCATTGCTCTCCTGAATATTCCTTGTGACCAGTCTTCTGCTAGGAGAAGCTAAGTTTGCTTGTTTATTTGCTCATGATTTCCTTGAAAACGTTTCTCAGTATATTATGAGTTCAGTCCAGCTTGCTTTTATGTGATTTTTTGCTCGCTGGTTAGTCCTGGGGTGCTGAGGTGCTCCCCCCACATCGTTAGTTGGTGTGGGGGTTCTTGCATCCTCAGCGTGGATATTTTTGGATAGGGTTTTTTACTGACCGCATAGACTCTTTGCTGTCCTCTGTCTATCTAGTGATTAGCAGGCCTCCTTTGCTGAATCTGTTTTCATTACTGCGTTTGTGCTTTCTCCTTTACTCACCGTTATTATTTGTGGGGGGCTGTTCTATACTTTGGGATTATTTCTCTGAGGCAAGTGAGGCTTTGTTTCCCTTTAGGGGTAGTTAGTTTCTCAGGCTGTGAAGAGACGTCTAGGATTTCTAGGTACATTCCACGGCTGCTTATAGTGTGTGCGGTTAGGATCAGCATTGCGGTCAGTCTAGTTACCACATCCCCAGAGCTCCTTCTATGTTCCTACTTAGCTGGTCAGATTTGTGATCCTAAGCCACAAGGATCATAACAGTACAGCAGGCGCGAAAGTGTTAAATGCAGCAGAAGAGGGAGAAGAGAAATCCTAAGGTCATTTTTTTTTTTCCTCTGCACTGTGTTCAGCTTCTCTCCTCCCCTTAATCTCTGGGTGGTACAGCTACTGATATGGACATTCAGAGTCTGTCTTCTAGTGTGGATCATCTCACTGCAAGGGTACAGGGCATTCAGGATTATGTAATCCGCAGTCCTATGTCAGAGCCTAAAATACCTATTCCTGAGCTGTTCTCCGGAGATAGATCTAGGTTTTTGAACTTTAAGAATAATTGTAAGTTATTCCTTTCTTTGAGACCTCGCTCATCTGGTGACTCTGTTCAGCAAGTTAAAATTGTTATTTCTTTGTTACGTGGCGACCCTCAAGATTGGGCATTCTCTCTGGTGCCAGGAGATCCTGCACTGCTAAATGTTGATGCGTTTTTTCTGGCGCTTGGATTGCTTTATGAGGAACCTAATCTAGTAGACCAGGCAGAAAAGGTTTTGCTGACTCTCTCTCAAGGTCAGGATGAAGCAGAGGTTTATTGCCAGAAGTTCAGGAAGTGGTCAGTGCTCACTCAGTGGAATGAGTGCGCCCTGGCGGCGATTTTCAGAAAGGGTCTTTCTGAAGCCCTTAAAGATGTTATGGTGGGGTTCCCCACGCCTACGGGTCTGAATGAGTCAATGTCTTTGGCCATTCAGATTGATCGGCGTTTGCGGGAGCGCAAACCTGTGCCCAATCTGGCGGTATTTTCTGAGCAGAAACCTGAGCCTATGCAATGCGACAGGATTCTGACCAGAGTTGAACGGCAAAACTACAGACGTTAGAACGGGTTGTGCTTTTACTGTGGTGATTCTGCTCATGTTATCTCAGCATGCTCTAAGCGCACAAAAAACTTTGCTAAGTCTGTCACCATTGGTATTGTACAACCTAAATTCATTTTGTCTGTTACTTTGATTTGCTCTCTGTCATCCTACTCAGTTATGGCTTTTGTGGATTCAGGTGCTGCCCTGAATTTGATGGATTTGTCATTTGCCAGGCGCTGTGGTTTTATCTTGGAGTCTTTACAATTCCCTATTCCACTAAAGGGAATTGACGCTACACCATTGGCCAAGAATAAACCTCAGTACTGGACTCAATTGACCATGTGCATGGCTCCTGCACATCAGGAGGTGATTCGCTTTCTGGTACTACATAATTTGCATGATGTTGTCGTATTGGGCCTGCCAAGGCTGCAGGCTCATAACCCAGCTCTGGATTGGAAAGCAATGTCTGTGTCAAGTTGGGGTTGCCAGGGAATTCATGGCGATGCACCTTTGGTATCAATTGCTTCTTCTACTCCTTCTGATGTCCCTGAATTTTTGTCGGACTACCAGGATGTATTTGATGAGCCCAAATCCAGTGCCCTACCTCCTCATAGGGATTGTGATTGTGCCATAAACCTGATTCCTGGTAGTAAGTTCCCTAAGGGACGACTTTTTAATTTATCTGTACCAGAACATGCCGCTATGGGGAGTTATATTAAGGAGTCCTTGGAGAAGGGACATATTCGCCCGTCCTCGTCTCCTTTGGGTGCGGGGTTCTTTTTTGTGGCCAAGAAGGATGGTTCTCTGAGACCCTGTATAGATTGCCGGCCTTCTAAATAACATCACGGTCAAATTTCAGTACCCCTTGCCACTGTTGTCCGATCTGTTTGCCCGGATTAGGGGGGCCAGTTGGTTCACCAAGATAGATCTTCGAGGTGCGTATAATCTTGTGCGCATAAAGCAGGGCGATGAATGGAAAACAGCATTTAATACGCCCGAAGGCCATTTTGAGTACTTGGTGATGCCTTTTGGACTTCCTAATGCCCCCTCTGTGTTTCAGTCCTTCATGCACGACATCTTCCGAGAGTATCTGGATAGATTTATGATTGTGTACCTGGATGATATTTTGGTCTTTTCTGATGATTGGGAGTCTCATGTGAAGCAGGTCAGGATGGTATTTCAGGTCCTGCGTGCCAATGCCTTGTTTGTGAAGGGCTCTAAATGTCTCTTCGGAGTCCAGAAGGTTTCCTTTTTGGGCTTTATTTTTTCTCCTTCTGCTATTGAGATGGATCCAGTCAAGGTCCAGGCTATTCATGACTGGACTCAACCTACATCCGTGAAGAGTCTTCAGAAGTTCTTAGGTTTTGCTAATTTCTACCGTCGCTTCATCACTAATTTTTCTAGTGTGGTTAAGCCTTTGACGGATTTGACCAACAAGGGTTCTGATGTGACGAATTGGTCCCCTGCAGCCGTGGAGGCCTTTCAGGAGCTGAAACGTCGGTTTTCTTCGGCTCCTGTCTTGCACCAGCCCGATGTCTCTCTTCCCTTTCAGGTCGAGGTTGATGCTTCTGAGATTGGAGCAGGGGCTGTCTTGTCGCAGAAAAGCTCTGATAGCTCTGTGATGAGACCTTGTGCTTTCTTTTCAAGAAAGTTTTCGCCTGCCGAGCGGAATTATGATGTTGGTAATCGAGAGTTGTTGGCAATGAAGTTGGCATTTGAGGTGTGGCGACATTGGCTTGAGGGAGCCAAGCATCGTGTGGTGGTCTTGACGGATCACAAGAATTTGACTTATCTCGAGTCTGCCAAACGGTTGAATCCGAGACAGGCTCGATGGTCGCTGTTTTTCTCTCGTTTCAATTTCGTGGTTTCATATCTTCCGGGTTCGAAAAACGTGAAGGCTGATGCCCTTTCTAGGAGTTTTGTACCTAACTCCCCGGAAGTTTCTGAACCGACTGGTGTCCTCAAAGAGGGGGTGATATTGTCTGCCATCTCTCCTGATCTGCGACGGGTGTTGCAGGAGTTTCAGGCCAATAGACCTGACCGTTGTCCACCGGAGAGACTGTTTGTTCCGGACAGATGGACCAGTAGAGTTATTTCCGAGGTACATTCTTCGGTGTTGGCGGGTCATCCTGGGATTTTTGGTACCAGGGATTTGGTGGCGAGGTCCTTTTGGTGGCCTTCCTTGTCACGGGATGTGCGTTCCTTTGTGCAGTCCTGTGGTATTTGTGCTCGGGCCAAGCCTTCCTGTTCTCGTGCCAGTGGATTGCTTTTGCCTTTGCCTGTCCCGAAGAGGCCTTGGACGCATATTTCCATGGATTTTATTTCGGATCTTCCTGTCTCTCAGAAGATGTCTGTCATCTGGGTAGTTTGTGATCGTTTTTCTAAAATGGTCCATTTGGTAACCTTGCCTAAACTGCCTTCCTCTTCTGATTTGGTGCCACTGTTTTTTCAGAATGTGGTTCGTTTACATGGTATTCCGGAGAACATTGTGTCTGACAGAGGATCCCAGTTTGTGTCTAGATTTTGGCGGTCCTTTTGCGCTAAAATGGGCATTGAATTGTCTTTTTCGTCGGCCTTCCATCCTCAGACGAATGGTCAAACCGGACGAACTAATCAGACCTTGGAGGCTTATTTGAGATGTTTTGTTTCTGCTGATCAGGATGATTGGGTGACCTTTTTGCCATTGGCTGAGTTCGCCCTCAATAATCGGGCTAGTTCTGCTACTTTGGTTTCACCTTTCTTTTGCAATTCTGGTTTTCATCTCGTTTTTCCTCGGGTCAGGTTGAGCCTTCTGACTGCCCTGGGGTGGATTCTGTGGTGGATAGGTTGCAGCAGATTTGGAACCATGTTGTGGACAATTTGACCTTGGCCCAAGAGAAGGCTCAGCGCTTTGCTAACCGCTGTCGCTGTGTGGGTCCCCGACTTCGTGTGGGGGATTTGGTATGGTTGTCTTCTCGTTATGTCCAGATGAAGGTTTCCTCTCCTAAGTTCAAGCCTCGTTTCATCGGTCCTTATAAGATTTTGGAAATCCTCAACCCTGTGTCATTTCGTTTGGACCTTCCTACATCGTTTGCCATTCATAATGTGTTCCATCGGTCATTGTTGCGGAGATATGTGGTGCCTGTGGTCCCTTCTGTTGATCCTCCTGCTCCGGTCTTGGTCGAGGGGGAGTTGGAGTATGTGGTGGAGAAGATCTTGGATTCTCGTATTTCGAGACGGAAGCTTCAGTACTTGGTTAAGTGGAAGGGCTATGGTCAGGAGGATAATTCCTGGGTTGTCGCCTCCGATGTCCATGCGGCCGATTTGGTTCGTGCCTTTCATTTGGCTCGTCCTGATCGGCCTGGGAGCTTTGGTGAGGGTTCGGTGACCCCTCCTTAAGGGGGGGGGTACTGTTGTGAATTTGTTCTTGGGCTCTGTTGTGAATTTGTTCTTGGGCTCCCTCTGGTGGCCTTTAGCTATATGGCTGGTCTTGGCTGGGTTCAGCTGATTTATTGCTCTCCTGAATATTCCTTGTGACCAGTCTTCTGCTCGGAGAAGCTAAGTTTGCTTGTTTATTTGCTCATGATTTCCTTGAAAACGTTTCTCAGTATATTATGAGTTCAGTCCAGCTTGCTTTTATGTGATTTTTTGCTCGCTGGTTAGTTCTGGGGTGCTGATGTGCTCCCCCCACATCGTTAGTTGGTGTGGGGGTTCTTGCATCCTCAGCGTGGATATTTTTGGATAGGGTTTTTTACTGACAGCATAGACTCTTTGCTGTCCTCTGTCTATCTAGTGATTAGCGGGCCTCCTTTGCTGAATCTGTTTTCATTACTGCGTTTGTGCCTTCTCCTTTACTCACCGTTATTATTTGTGGGGGGCTGTTCTATACTTTGGGATTATTTCTCTGAGGCAAGTGAGGCTTTGTTTCCCTTTAGGGGTAGTTAGTTTCTCAGGCTGTGAAGAGACGTCTAGGATTTCTAGGTACGTTCCACGGCTGCTTATAGTGTGTGCGGTTAGGATCAGCATTGCGGTCAGTCTAGTTACCACATCCCCAGAGCTCGTTCTATGTTCCTACTTAGCTGGTCAGATTTGTGATCCTAAGCCACAAGGATCATAACAGTTCTTCCTCCCCCTCAGAAGCTCCATGCAGGAGGACAGGAGCACTGACCAATGAGTGCTTCTATCACTCTGATGGGGAGGTCCAGTGGGCGGTGCTCCTGTGCTTCACTGCAGGCTCCCTTTTCACTGCCACAATCATCCAGACGTTCCAGAGTACATGACCTCTGGTGAGATCACGGTCACATGGCAGGTCACCTGATCGTGATGTCACTACAGGTCCCCAACCAGTCTCTACATCAGAATGCTATTATCAGTGAAGCTTCTGCTGTAGACGCTGGGGGCCCCAAGAAAGTATGGGCCCTAGGCAGCTGCCTAGTCTGCCTTGCCCTAATGCCGGCCTTGTGTAGGACGAGCACCTCCAGGACCCGTCACACAGTGCTTGGCGGGGATTCCAAAGGTGGCTGGCCGCAATGCCCACGCAGGCGCAGTGTGCAAGCCTGGCTGGGACTTCAGACGGCCAGAGCTTACTGCGTCTGCGCAGGACACCAGTACACAGTGCAGGCGCCGGTTTTGAAACGATAACAGCGCTGAGGGGGCGGCGCCGAAAGCGCAGGAAGATTGGAGTGACGGCAGAGGAGCTGGTCAAGCTGGGGAGTGAGGACCCGCCTCCCTGGCTAGAGACAGGAATTGTGGCTAAGTATAAAAACGCTTTATTTGGGGTATACTTGAACCTAAAACTAAAAGAGCCACCTTGTTAGAATGCAGCAGGGGCGTAACTACCGCGGTCGCATTGGTCGCAGCTGCGACGGGGCCCCGGAGTGCTTAAGGGCCCGCCCAGTCCAGCAGCCTCCCCCAAAAGAAATTCAGGAATAGCTGGTTTTTTATCATTCAGCCTCACAAAAATTGGAATAAAAAGCGATCAAAAAATGTCATGTGCCCGAAAATGTTACCAATAAAAACGTCAACTCGTCCCGCAAAAAACAAGACCTGACATGACTCTGTGGACTCAAATATGGAAAAATTATAGCTCTCAAAATGTGGTAACGCAAAAAATATTTTTTGCAATAAAAAGCGTCTTTCAGTGTGTGACGGCTGCCAATCATAAAAATCAGCTAAATAACCCGCTATAAAAGTAAATCAAACCCCCCTTCATCACCCCCTTAGTTAGGGAAAAATAAGAAAATAAAAAAAATGTATTTATTTCCATTTTCCTATTAGGGTTAGGGCTAGGGTTAGGGTTAGGGCTAGGGGTAGGGCTAGGGTTAGGGCTAGGGTTAGGGCTAGGGTTAGGGCTAGCGCTAGGGTTAGGGCTAGGGTTAGGGCTAGGGTTATGGCTAGGGTTGGGACTAGGGTTAAGGCTACAGTTAGGGTTGGGGCTAAAGTTAGGGTTAGGATTACATTTATGGTTGGGAATAGGGTTGGGATTAGGTTTAGGGGTGTGTCAGGGTTAGGGGTGTGGTTAGGGTTACCGTTGGGATTAGGGTAAGGGGTGTGTTTGGATTAGGGTTTCAGTTATAATTGGGGGGTTTCCACTGTTTAGGCACATCAGGGGCTTTCCAAACGGGACATGGCATCCGATCTAAATTCCAGACAATTCTGCGTTGAAAAAGTAAAACAGTGCTCCTTCCCTTCAGAGCTCTCCCTTGTACCCAAACAGGGGTTTACCCCAACATATGGGGTATCGGCGTACTCAGGACAAATTGGACAGCATCTTTTGGGAAAATACAAAACTGGGGGCTAAAATATGTTTTGTGGGAAAAAAAAAGATTTTTTATTTTCACGGCTCTGCGTTGTAAACTGTAGTGAAACACTTGGGGGTTCAAAGTTTTCACAACACATCTAGATAAGTTCCTTGGGGGGTCTAATTTCCAATATGGGGTCACTTGTGGGGGGTTTCTACTGTTTAGGTACATCAGGGGCTCTGCAAATGCAACGTGACGCCTGCAGACCAATCCATCTAAGTCTGCATTCCAAACGGCGCTCCTTCCCTTCCGAGCTCTGCCATGCGCCCAAACAGTGGTTTACCCCCACATATGGGGTATCAGCGTACACAGGACAAATTGGACAACAACTTTTTGGGTTCAATTTATCCTGTTACCTTTGTGAAAATACAAAACTGGGGGCTAAAAAATAATTTTTGTGAAAAAAAAAAAATTATTTTCACGGCTCTGCGTTATAAACTGTAGTGAAACACTTGGGGGTTCAAAGTTCTCACAACACATCTAGATAAGTTCCTTGGGAGGTCTAGTTTCCAATTTGGGGTCACTTGTGGGGGGTTTCTACTGTTTGGGTACATCAGGGGCTCTGCAAATGAAACGTGATGCCTGCAGACCAATCCATTTAAGTCTGCATTCAAAATGGCGCCCCTTCCCTTCCGAGCTCTGTCATGCGCCCAAACAGTGGTTCCCCCCCCACATATGGGGTATCAGCGTACTCAGGGCAAATTGGACAACAACTTTTGGGGTCCAATTTATTATGTTACCCTTGTAAAAATACAAAGCTGGGGGCTAAAAAATCATTTCTGTGAAAAAAAAGAGGAATTTTTATTTTCACGGCTCTGCGT
This sequence comes from Ranitomeya variabilis, assembly GCF_051348905.1. Taxonomy (NCBI): domain Eukaryota; kingdom Metazoa; phylum Chordata; class Amphibia; order Anura; family Dendrobatidae; genus Ranitomeya; species Ranitomeya variabilis. The sequence goes on from NC_135233.1 coordinate 191,446,418, forward strand.
TATAAACTGTAATGAAACACTTGGGGGTTCAAAGCTCTCAAAACACATCTAGATAAGTTCCTTAGGGGGTCTACTTTCCAAAATGGTGTCACTTGTGGGGGTTGTTAATGTTTAGGCACATCAGGGGCTCTCCAAACGCAACATGGCGTCCCATGTCAATTCCAGTCAATTTTGCATTGAAAAGTCAAATGGCGCTCCTTTCCTTCCGAGCTCTGCCATGCGCCCAAACAGTGGTTTACCCCCACATATGGGGTATCAGCGTACTCAGGACAAATTGTACAACAACTTGTGGGGTCCAATTTCTTCTGTTACCCTTGGTAAAATAAAACAAATTGGAGCTGAAATAAATTTTGTGTGAAAAAAAGTAAAATGTTCATTTTTATTTAAACATTCCAAAAATTCCTGTGAAACACCTGAAGGGTTAATAAACTTCTTGAAAGTGGTTTTGAGTACTTTCAGGGGTGCAGTTTTTAGAATGGTGCCACACTTGGGTATTTTCTATCATATAGACCCCTCAAAATGACTTCAAATTAGATGTGGTCCCTAAAAAAAATGGTGTTGTAAAATTGAGAAATTTCTGGTCAACTTTTAACCCTTATAACTCCCTAACAAAAAAAAATTTGGTTCCAAAATTGTGCTAATGTAAAGTAGATATGTGGGAAATGTTACTTATTAAGTATTTTGCGTGACATATGTCTGTGATTTAAGGACATAAAAATTCAAAGTTGGAAAATTGCGAAATTTTCAAAATTTTCGCCAAATATCCGTTTTTTTCACAAATAAACGCAAGTTATATCGAAGAAATTTTACCACTATCATGAAGTACAATATGTCTCGAGAAAACAATGTCAGAATCGCCAAGATCCGTTGAAGCGTTCCAGAGTTATAACCTCATAAAGGGACAGTGGTCAGAATTGTAAAAATTGGCCTGGTCATTAACGTGCAAACCACCCTTGGGGGTGAAGGGGTTAAATAAACCTTCTTTACAGGCCCTGGTGCGCGTGCACTCTCTCAGTGCGTGCGCGATCACGGGTGGGACTGCACTTGTCCCGCGGCAGAGCCCCTCCACCCCGCAGAGAGTCGCACACCACTACTATAGCTGCCGCTGCTCTGTGCGCACAGGACCTGCGATGAGGTCACAGGAGGGGAGGAGTCGGAGTCACATGATCAAGGGCTTCCGTGTAGTGCAGGACTGTAGTGCAGTGCTGGTCGTCATGGTGTCGCAGGAGGGTAAGCTTTTGTGTGAGGTCAGGATGGGTTTGTGTGAATGTAGCAGAGCCGTGTGTGTATGAAGTGTACAGAGCGGAGCCGTGTGTGCAAGGTGTATAGAGCGGAGCCGTGTGTGTACGAAGCAGAACCGTGTGTGTATGAGGTATACGGAGCGGAGCTGGGTGTGTTTGAGGTGTACAGAGCGGAGCCGTGTGTGCAAGGTGTACGGAGCGGAGCCGTGTGTGTACGAGGTGTACGGAGCGGAGCTGGGTGTGTGCAAGGTGTATGGAGCGGAGCAGTGTGTGTATGAGGTGTACGGAGCTGAGCTGGGTGTGTGCAAGGTGTATGGAGCGGAGCCGGGTGTGTACGAGGTGTACGGAGCGGAGCTGGGTGTGTGCAAGGTGTATGGAGCGGAGCCGGGTGTGTACGAGGTGTAAAACGGAGCGGAGCTGGGTGTGTATGAGGTGTACGGAGCGGAGCCGTGTGTGCCAGGTGTACGGATCTGAGCTGGGTGTGTGCAAGGTGTATGGAGCGGAGCTGGGTGTGTACGAGGTGTACGGAGCGGAACCGTGTGTGTATGAGGTATACGGAGCGGAGCTGGGTGTGTGCGAGGTGTATGGAGCGGAGCCGTGTGTGTACGAGGTGTACGAAATGGAGCCGTGTGTGAGGTGTGCAGAGCGGAGCCGGGTGTGTGCAAAGTGTATGGAGCGGAGCCGTGTGTGTATGAGGTGTACGGAGCTGAGCTGGGTGTGTGCAAGGTGTATGGAGCGTTGCCGTGTGTACGAGGTGTACGGAGCGGAGCTGGGTATGTACAAGGTGTACGAAGTGGAGCCGTGTGTGCAAGGTGTATGGAGCGGAATCGTGTGTGTACGAGGTGTACGGAGCGGAGCCGGGTGTGTACGAGGTGTACGGAGCGGAGCTGGGTGCGTACGAGGTGTACGGAGTGGAGCCACGTGTGTACAGACCGCAGCCGCGTGTGTACGAGGTGTACGGAGCAGAGCCGCGTGTGTACGAGGTGTACGGAGCAGAGCTGCATGTGCAAGGTGTACGGAGCTCAGCCGCGTGTGTAGGAGTAACTATGTGTGGCCATTATACTGTAGGCAATATCATGTGTGGCCATTATACAGTATGGAGTGTCGTGTGTGGCCATTATACAGTATTGATCATCATGTGTGGCCATTATACAGTATGGAGCACTGTGTGGTCATTATACAGTATGGAGCATCATGTGTGGCCATTATACAGTATGGAGCACCATGTGTGGCCATTATACAGTATGGAGCACCATGTGGGGCCATTGTACAGTATGGAGCACTGTGCAGTCATTATACAGTATGGAGCATCATGTGTGGCCATTATACAGTATGGAGCACCATGTGTGGCCATTGTACAGTATGGAGCACTGTGTTGCCATTATACAGTATGGAGCATCATGTGTGGCCATTATACAGTATGGAGTGTCGTGTGTGGCCATAATACAGTATGGAGCATCATGTGTGGCCATTATACAGTATGGAGCTTCATGTGTGTCCATATTTTTTGTTTATAATTATTGTTTATGAAACAGTGTGATCAGCAGTGCTAAATGGGTGTGGTTGGGACGTGGATTTGGGTGTGACTAGTTGTGAAATGGGTGTGGTCAGAGGCGTGGCCTAAAATTTGCCACGACACTTTGCTCGCGCCGCAACTTTGTCCCTCTTTTCCTTCTTCAAAAGTTGGGAGGTATGGAGTACACATGTCATGTACTCTGCGGGCAGGAGCTTAGAGGTGTGGGACCCATGCACCAAATATGGGATGCAGATTTCCGTCTGGGTTCGGCCATCCCATAATGATCCCCCATAGCCACAGAGCAAATATTATAGCCATATGCATAGTGGAGCAGAGTCTGGCTAGCTGCAGACATCCCATAATGATCCCACATAGTCACAGAACACATATTATAGCCATACACATACCCAGCCCAATACTAATTCTGTAATGGTGCATGTATTACTAATGCAGATGACGTTTGTGTGTCGCCATTTCTAATTCACCTATATATTTTGGTATGGGGGGCCCCATTTGAAAGTTCGCATCAGGGCCCATAACTTTGTAGTTACGCCACTGGAATGCAGCATTCCTGCTGCACAAGGTGGCTCTTTTAGTTTATAACGGCTGGAGGGGGGTGACAGTGGCCCTTTAAAGAAAGAGCTCAAAATTACCGGTTTGAGGAGAGAGACATGAAAGGAATTAGGCACATGCAAAGAGGCAGGCAACTTCAATTTGTAATAAACAGCATTCATTCCTCGAAGGGACCAATGAAACGGGGTCCCAGTTTGTAAGACGGCACCTTCAAATGCATGTACTTTGCAGAGGAACTTCGGTGTAACAGGCCAGATTAACCCCCCACCCAGAATATACCCGGGGTTAAAGTGGCCTAGGCCAGATTATACCCCGGGGTATATTCTGGCCTAGCCCAAACTATACCCCGGGGTACAAATTGGACTAGTCCAGTTTATACCCCTCCAGGTCAGAATATACCCCAGCTACTGTAGATTAGATTTTTCAGGCTTTTGAGAACCATTGAGTGACATTCTTAATAACGGGGCCCCAGGCAGCACACAGGGGCCCTAGGCAGCACACAGGAGGACCCAGGAAGCGCACGGGGCCCCAGGCAGTACACAGGGGCCACAGGCAGCGCATAGGGCCACAGGCAGCGCATGGGTCCCCAAGCAGTGCACAGGGGCCCCAGGCAGCGCACAGGGGCCCCAGGCAGCACACGGGGTCCCAGGCAACACACAAGGTCCCAGGCAGCACACAGGGGCCCAAGGCAGCACACGGGGCCCCAGGCAGAGCACGGGAAGCCCAGACAGCGCACAGGGCCCCAGGCAGCACACGGGGCCTCAGGCAGCACATGGGGCCTCAGGCAGAGCACAGGGCTCCAGGCAGCACATGGGCTCCAGGGAGCGCACAGGGGCCCCAGGCAGTGCATGGGGCCCCAGGCAGCACACGGGGCCTCAGGCAGCACATGGGGCCTCAGGCAGAGCACGTGGCTCCAGGCAGCACATGGGCTCCAGGGAGCGCACAGGGGCCCCAGGCAGTGCATGGGGCCCCAGGCAGAGCACAGGGATCACAGGCAGCACACGGGGCCCCAGGCAGAGCACGGGGGCCCAGACAGCGCACAGGGGCCCCAGGCAGCGCACAGGGCCCCAGGCAGCACATGGGGCCCCAGGCAAAGCACAGGGCCCCAGGCAGCACATGGGCTCCAGGGAGTGCACAGGGGCCCCAGGCAGCGCATTGGGCCCCAGGCAGCACACAGGGGCCCCAGGCAGCACACAGGGACCCATGCAGCACACGAGGTCCCAGGCAGCACACAGGGGCCCCAGGCAGCGCACAGCGCTCCAGGCAGCACACGGGGCCCCAGGCAACACACAAGGTCCCAGGCAGCACACAGGGGCCCCAGGCAGCACACAGGGACCCATGCAGCACACAAGGTCCCAGGCAGCACACAGGGGCCCCAGGCAGTGCACAGCGCTCCAGGCAGCACACAGGGCCCCAGGCAGCACACAGGGGCCCCAGGCAGCGCACAGGGACCCATGCAGCACACAGGGGCCCCAGGCAGCGCACAGGGCCCAAGGCAGCGCACAGGGCCCCAGGCACCACACGGGGCCCCAGGCAACACACGAGATCCCAGGCAGCACACAGGGGCCCCAGGCAGAGAATGAGGGCCCAGACAGCGCACAGGGGCTGTACGCAAATGTGAAACTAGCCTTACAGGATTGAGTGATATACTCAAGAGCAGGGCCCCTGACATCGCAAAGGGGGTCCCAGACAGCATACAGGGGACATGCGCTCTGTCTATTTTCCCCACCTTGCACACTGTCTCTGCCCCCCTGTGTGCTATCTGGGACCCCCTGTGGGCTGCCTGGGGCTCTTCCTGGGGCCCCTCTAAGCTGCCTGGGGCCCCTGTGTGCTGCCTAGGGTCCTGTGCGCTGCCTGTGGCCCTGTATTCTGCCAGGGGCACCGTGTGCTACCTGGGGCCCCTGTGCACTGCCTGGGGCCCTGTGTTCTGCCAAGACCCCTGTGTGCTGCCTGAGGCCCCTGTGCACTGCCTGGAGCCCTGTGGGCTGCCTGGGGCCCCTGTGGGCTGCCTGGGGTCCTGTGCACTGCTTGGGGCACCATGCGCTGTTTGGGGCTCCGTGCGCTGCCTGGGGCCCCTGTGTGCTGCCTGGGGCCCCGTGTGCTGCCTGGGGTCCTGTGCACTGCCTGGGGCCCCTGTGCTCTTCCTGGGGCCCCACTATGCTGCCTGGGGCCCCTGTGTGCTGCCTGGGGCCCAGCGTTCTGCCAGGGGCACCGTGTACTACCTGGGGCCCCTGTGCACTGCCTGGCGCCCTGTGCACTGCCTGGGGCCCTGTGTTCTGCCAGGGGCCCCGTGTACTGCCTGAGGCCCCTGTGCGCTGCCTGGAGCCCTGTGGGCTGCCTGGGGCCCTGTGGGCTCTCTGGGGCCCCTGTGTGCTGCCTGAGGCCCTGTACTCTGCCTGGGGCCCTGTGCGCTGCCTAGGGCACCATGCGCTGTTTGGGGCTCTGTGCGCTGCCTGGGGCCCCTGTGTGCTACCTGGGGCCTCTGTGTGCTGCCTGGGGTCCTGTGCGCTGCCTGGGGCCCTGTGCACTGTATGGGGCCTTGTGCCCTTCCTGGGGCCCCTCTGTGCTGCCTGGGGCCCCTCTGTTCTGCCTTGGGCCCCTGTGCACTGCCTGGGGTCCCTGTGTGCTGCCTGGGGCCCTGTGCACTGCCTGGCGCCCTGTGCACTGCCTGGGGCCCTGTGTTCTGCCAGGGGCCCCGTGTGCTGCCTGGAGCCCTGTGGGCTGCCTGGGGCCCTGTGGGCTCTCTGGGGCCCCTGTGTGCTGCCTGAGGCCCTGTACTCTGCCTGGGGTCCTGTGCGCTGCCTGGGGCCCCTGTGTGCTGCCTGGGGTCCTGTGCGCTGCCTGTGGCCCTGTGTTCTGCCAGGGGCACCGTGTGCTACCTGGGGCCCCTGTGCACTGCCTGGGGCCCTGTGGGCTGCCTGAGGCTCTTCCTGGGGCCCCTCTGTGCTGCCTGGGGCCCTGTGCGCTGCCTGGGGCCCTGTGTTCTGCCAGGGGCCCCATGTGCTGCCTGAGGCCCCTGTGGGCTGCCTGAGGCCCCTGTGGGCTGCCTGGAGCCCTGTGAGCTGCCTGGGGCCCTGTGGGCTGCCTGGGGCCCCTGTGGGCTGCCTGGGGTCCTGTGCACTGCCTGGGGCACCATGCGC